>NC_136909.1:28709466-28854262 GCF_949606895.1 Notothenia rossii
TCTGCACAAGCCATGGAAATTCTGAAAAACTCAAAGAACGGGCAGAAGTTACATTAGCTTCCTGTTCAGGCCATCTGAACATGTTTCATTGCTTTCAGTTTTGCTTGGAAAGATTTTTCCATGCTCAGCATTTAATTCCGCTCAACACAAGTGTGCAATTGAACTGAGGCCTCTTCACTTGGATGCCTCAGGAAGTTGTGGCTTTATTTTTCCAAACAACCTCTCTCGCTTCAATTTATTGTTCCTTCAACGCTCCCGTACATCCGCCCACCTGGCCTGACTCGCAGTAAACAGTCAATTTTGATGAAGCATTTGGCACAGATGGCTCAATGAATAATATGTTAGCAGGTTATATATTAAAGATTCCTACAGTTTGTGGCGCAAAGCCATTTGGGAATATGGTGTGATGGATGAACGGCCTTCACTTTGTGGGACCCCAGAAACCAGTGGAAAAGTGTAGAGATGAGGAAAATCACATCCATATGTCATAACTTGGAGGAGCAGGCAGACAGGCAAGGCAGGAGGAGAGGCAGTATGTCTCACAGAGCACCTATACACAAACACAGAGGGACCCCGGGGCACAGCTGACCTGTCCCATAACACAGACAGGCAGTGGAAAGGGAGCGATATGTGCATACATCTGTGCAAACCTCACATTTAGCACTAACTCAACCCGCCTGTTCAATGACCCCTATGATCACCTTTACTCAGTGGCTTCCTCTATCATGTGTGTCTCTGCTTTCAGGGTCCTCCCGGCCCTCATGGAAACCCTGGTCTTCCTGGACCTCCCGGAGTGAAGGTACAAATCAATAATGTCATGTTAAATGAAAACTATTTGAAAAAAGATGAAAGAAACGTAAGCTCCTCTTATTATGTTTAGGAACAAACTATATCATTTAAAAAAAGTAGGGTATTTTCAGTTACAATTAACTGACATAAAGAAAAATAACGTTTTTGTTTCTTAACTGCATAAAGTGTATATATAATCGCATTTCCCCATAATTAATACCATCAGAAAGTCTTGTTAGGGCCTTTTTAGGTAAGTTTAGCTACGGGGGCCTTATTATGCTTTTTGGGGTCTTCACTTTCCTGTAATGTGTTACTGTATATAGATTTGTTGTGCATTTTAAATGGTCTGCAAAGACTTCAATCCCAAAGATCCCTCCAGATAGAGTTTCTTTCCTACAACTAACTATTCTTTTGTAGTTTTGTGTTTTTTCCATCCAATGTTTGTTTGTAATTTCACTTACTTTGGATGTCTGATGTCGGACCCTCTTGGCTCATAGTACTCCTTCTCTGCCCTCTCAAAAAGCCATTTGTTTCCCGTAAAGAGAGAACAGCAGTTAAAAGTCTTCTCAACATACTCATTTGCAAGTCCTTGACATCAGTCTGTGTTCCAGCTGATTTGAATTGTCAGCACAGAGGGTTGCTTAGCTCCATAATATGCCAGTGTATAGCCACAAAGGAGTCTGTATGTTTGCTGGAATAAAACAAAAAAAGTGCTCATATTTCAGGCCTGCACTTAATCCATTCTAATGCATTGCATTTCAGGATTTTCCACACTGTCTTTATACATTAAAAACAACCTAATTGATACCATGCGTTGGCATGCTTTTGCTAAGGAAAAAAATACAACTCTTATATCGTGCTACTTACCAAACTTGGCCCAGCTCAGTTAGAACCCTTTTCACACAAACCCCAACAGCGCCAGCCTGGTCTGGCACAATTCTCTGTTTAAGAAATATGATCAAATCAGATAAAAACATGCTGTATTATAGCAACATTTTATTTTCAATATGTTACTTTATCTGGATGTAAAGATGATACATCGAGACGCGATAATGATACATTACCTTCTGCTGAAAGAAACCTACAAGTAGACTTTAAAAAAGAAATGATGTAGCCTCATGTGTTCAGTGGAAAGTACTTATTAGGGTTTTCAGTTTTCAGAAGAAATTACCTCATTGATCTTCACTTTGAATAAGAACTCTTCACATGATGTAGTTGAGGTGTAAACCTTTAGACAGGGAAAAATGCAGTGTTCACAGTATGTATGTAGCTTTTGGCATGAGTTGGACTCTTGGCTCAGAAAATTCCCACAAAGCCTTTTTAATGCCAAGTTGTACCTCTCACGAACATGTAGGTTTAAAGAGCTGATATACAGTAAATGGGAACTTGTCATCGTCATTTCACCAGTTACCCAGTCAAATAAAACCCATTCCTTTTGAGGCAGTGCATGTCTTTCCACTGTTTTTGCACTTACTGTAGGCTGGGAAAAGAATAGACACCAATATTCAAAAAGAAAATAAGTTGTATTTTTAGTTTTTGCATTGTCCAAACTTACATTTGCTAAATGAAATGGTTGTTGGATACTTCAACAGATTCAACCAACTCATTGCTGTTTCTCCATGTACTTGTTTTTTTTATATGATAAGCTCTCAGGAAATGATATATTTCTCCGTGGACCTCTTGCATTATAATTGGGTAGATTTCTTGGCTGCTCTTTCACCAGTGTTGAAAGCTGACCCAGAAAGCACTGACAGGATTCCCACTGCCCGAAAAGGGAGAAGAATGTACACGATCACTCCCCATCACTTCTCTCTGGCTTGGTGTAAACCGAGTCACCGGAGGGCATACATGGACTGCACGTTAGTGTAAATACTCCTGCTAGACCCACCAATAACTAGGATGAACTCATTACTCTTTCATAGTGTAAATGCAGACTCCCCTTCGCCTTGTCAAGTGGAATGCTTTGGCAATGCTGAAAGTATGCAGAGAACGTTGGTGCAGTCTAGAATACATCTCCAACCCAGTCCTGGGAAAAGTTTCTTTATAAGTAAGAATAATGTTTTTTTTGTTCTAGGGACAAAAAGGAGATTATGGACTGTCACCTGGTCAATCCCCAAAAGGACTGAAAGTATGCATATTACCATTCTTCCATTAATAGAACTGTTTGATTCTTAGAAAACACAGCCATGAGAGTTCTGTTGGTGAATGTAACCCACTTTGTCCTTTTTTAGGGAGAGCCTGGTGTCATGGGCCCCCCTGGGATGCATGGCCATGATGGACGAAAGGTAGAAAACGTATTTGTCTCAAAAGCTCAAACAGTGTGTTTTTATTTGTAAATCTACTTGGAAGTTACTAATATCCGTTAGGCATTGCTGGCCCTGTTCCATATGTGTGAAAGTTTACATTACACATGTGTCTGCTCCATTTCCGTTCTCAAAGTGAAATCAAGTTCTTTAAATTAATGAGTGGAGTTCGGTATATTAAGGAAAACTAAATCAAACGCTTACCCTCCCAACCCTGACACACCCTTGAGAGGGAAATCTGTGAAATTGCAATGTTTAAGAGACTCTAGCCAAACAGGGATGTTTCAGCTCTTGTTTGGAAAGCAGCCTAACACAATGCAGGCTTCAAGGAGCACACCTGTGTTCTGGCTCCCATGTGGGTTCGAAATACTTAAATGTTTGAATATTTGGGTCGTTACATCATCACTATCACAGGCCTCCAAAAGGATGAAGGCCATCAAGGGGAGCTAAAGTTAACTGAGTGGAACTTAAAGGTGGGGTAGGTAATTTTGGAGAAACCAGCTCGAGTGCGCTAGAATTTGAAAATACACAGCCGGAAGAAATCTGCTACTTCCTTACAGAGCCCCTCCTCCAACACACACGAACGCGCACATGACCAATGAGGGCACGAGATAAGTTTGTGCACAGATGGAAGGCTGACAGGCAGGTAGGCCATCCAGTTATTTTAGCCGGGCCGGCTCAGATGATTGGTCGTGCTTTTTACAGTACTACGGCTTCCACAGATGACATTTTTTCACTGGATTTTTTGTCAAAGCACTTAAGATATTCATTGCTATCGGGATGTTAAGAGCATTCCATGGAATATAACAAAAAGTGTATCTCGAGCCGGTTTCTGAAACTTACCTACCCCACCTCTAAGGTTTTAAGCTCTTCCGCTAAACACATGTTATGTAATCCACTATCTGGAGAACAGTTATTTTAAACGTAGGACAAGTTGTGATTGTAATCTGGTCCTGCTCGAGATTGTTTGTCCACGTTATTTGACTGCTTTGCATGAGCTGTGTTATCCTGACAGAGAGTGATGGTTACCAGCAGAGCCTTTTCTCTGTGGCCTTGTGCATTTTATCCTTGTGCATTTTATCCTTGGCCTTTTCCCAAACCCTGTTCCCCCCCCCCCACACCACAGTAATTGCACCTCAAGTTTTGTTTATAGTCAGCAAATCCCATTAAAATACCATATACCGTGCCGTAGCCCGTCTTCTGACATTGAGGATCCTATGAAGATGCAAACTATTAAACAGCTCATGGAGATTTTTAAAGTTATTATAAGGGTACATAGCAAAGACAAACTTAATAGCTATAGAACATTAAGAACACTTATCAGTAGCGTTGCCTGGTTAACCACAAATACAACTTGAAAAGACCAATGCTGTTTTAAGGAACTGTTTCATAATAATCTCCTCAAACAATATTTGCCACATCTTCAACAGGAAAAGTTTGCCTCCTACTACTTTGCCTTTAACCATGGTTATCAGATCTATACTGGTTTACTGAGAAGCGTTGATATTGTTTGGTCGAGTCCGAGTATCAATAAATGGTGTTCCAAACAGAGCCAATGGACTGGAAGGGATGTTTCCCACCATGTTTGTAGTTTCACTCATATAATCTACACCACAACTCTAGTGTACGGTTTGCTAGCTGCCTGTATGAGTAATACCCATTTAGCAGGCCTCAAAAAGTATTCCACAACTCTGCCATCTCTGCTATCAATCACCACCCAACACCGCTCAGTTGATTTCATGGCCAAAACGTTCATAAATCCCCAGATTACCCCAGATTCATCTTGTTAGCAGGGGGGAAAAGGCATAAACAGCACTTACATCATTGTGTGACACATAAACTCTTCACTGAAACCTAAATGTATGATTTAATTATCAGCTTTTCAAGATGGGAGACCCACCCTGCTAACTTAGTGCTCGGGAATCCCCAAGATTTAGAAGAGGAATTGAATTATTGTAGTCTTTATATAAATGTAAATATCTTTGCAGGTTACATAATGTTTTCATATTGTGAATAATGAGAACTAAGAACAGAATATTTACAAAGGCAAGGGAAACTCTTCTGATTTACCTGCAACATCTGTTTGGAAAAACAAAAGCTTGTGGAAAGAGAACCTCAGACAGGGTTTTTTTAAATGAGACTCAGCAGTTTACCATCACACTACAACGTTTACTGTTTGCTGTCAGAAGTATACTCTGGAGAAATGTGTTCTCGGAACAATAAAGGGTCAACGTAAGGTCAGGTTTCTAATGCTAGAGGAATGCTAATTAGAAAAAAAACTGTCACACAGTATGAGAATAATTTGTAAGCAACTTTCCCTCTTAGACAAGTTCACAAACTTCTGTCGTCATTTGGGACACAATACTGTAATAATGCCTTGGCAGGAGCTCCAACAATCTATTATGAAATTGGACATCGCTAACTGAAAAAACATCTGTTGCACTCAAGGATCCTCCGTTCAGTGTAGTAAGGGGGAGGCCTGCCGAAGGAGGAAGACCTCTTCTTGCCTTGTGAGTCATGCAACTTGGAGTCATGGGAAAAAGCTGATAGCTCTCCTGCTGATTTATGGTAATTGAGGATCTTTGCTGGGTGTGGACAGGCATCCTGGCTGAGTTGACGCGGTTGTAACAGATCCTTTTTTCCCTTTTCTGATGATCAGTTCAGGTGGTATTGTGCTCCCCTTTGATCAGGTCTTTGTTAACCTTAAAACACACTCTGCTGAAAGCCATGCAAAGTTTGATTATGTAGCTTGTATCCAGCTCATAAAAGCAAAACAATCTGAAAAGCCACCAGACACCTCATTGCTTGCAGCTGTTCATAACTCCCTTCGATTTTTTTTGATCGTACTCGGCACTGGGAGCCAAAACTCCTTACAGTGCACTTTTGTATTCAAATTACAGCAAAATTCCATGTGGCACAGACTTAGCTGAAGGTTTGTTCTCTTGATTCAGCCAGTAAAACCACGACCTGCCGCTGCTTTATGGACACTTTTCTCTGAGTGTTGTGCTCAGTCTTTGGCCCGCTGCCAGAGAAAGCCTTTCTCACTGTGGGAAATGTGTAGAGATGTAATGGGGAGGTTGCCTGGGAGTCAGTCAGAGGTCTGCACTGTAAAATAAGAAGAGACTCGTGTTTGCGTGTCATACTAAAACTATGCGACTAAAACACTGAGTATTACCAGCCCTGGACCAGTGTGCCTTTTACACAGCCAACTCCATCATGGCACGCTGGAATAGCACCTTCCTGCTCTTCAGCTTTGTAACATAACATTCTTTCAGGGTACCTTTATTTGCTGAGTGTGATTTATCCAAGGAAGCACTGTAAGGCTTGCCAGGTGGGACCAAGTTTTTGGGTTGTAATGAAACAAATAATATATGGAAAGAACATTTGTTCCGCCTTTCATGAAGTCTGTTACTTATTCTGTAAGCGAGGGAGATGCTGTCGCTGCTGCACTTTGCCTGTTGGCTGCATGGTTGATCTGGTGTTAGTTACACTAATTGAAGATGTTTGTAGTTCATAAAGAGGGAGAACTAATGGAGAATGTATTCCTTTGCCATCTGTGTGAAACACAATGGACTTAGAGAACTGGGAAAGCTGTCCAATTAGTTTGAGTCCATATGAAACACTTGAAGATGCATGCACGCACACACTTACTTCCTCTTACTTTACTGTACTCTGTTGTATTGGACTTGCTGGAAGGCTCAGGCACATTCTTTTGTCTTTTTTCTTTGTTATGGCTGCAGCAGGAGATTCGTCTACTCCCCAAACCCCTGTCAGATATTTCCAACTCAAAGCACAGTGCTGTCTGTCAGTAGATAAATAGACAAATAATCATTAATAAGGACTTTGACAGAAATGGAAAATAAAAGCGTCAACTCATAGAGTTACTGTGGCCCGTGGACCAGCATCTGGCTTTACTCTATCTCCAAACACTGCAGGAGATGCAACAGAGATGTGTCATCCTAAAAAATAGGTGCCTTTCAAATTGTGTACCGTATATGTCTTTTTCCAGTCAGATTTTTTTTATTGGACCCAGGAACAAGCTTTGGCTATTTGTCATAGATTAACTCATGGGTGTTTTCATCTCTCTGCTGCATACTTCTGTGCAGTCTAGCTTCCTGCTGATGGTCACAGCATCAGTTCTCACATCATCATGACATCAGAGGCCTCAATCTCGGATTATTTGTATGTAACTGTGGGACAGATGGGATACCTTTTCTGAAATGTTCCAATGGCACCTTGTTAATGTACTCTTTTAATATGAGATGATTCACCAGATCAACATTATTCTTTTGATCAACATGGGATGTCAGTCTGCCAGGTTGATTTCCATTAACAGCTTCAGGCATGTCAGCCTCACTCTGCCTCATCCTCTGAACCCGGCCCGATCCGCCGGGGGGTCCTTCATTATGAACTCATGTTGTACAGCCAAATGATTTTCAAACGTGGTATTAAATTCAAATCAAGGGTCCAAAGTTTCCAATGAAAACAAACATGTCAGGATCCATTATTGAAAAATATGTGTTGAATGATTCAAAGAAAATGCACTTTTTAGACTGAAGACAAGACCATGTTCTAAGGACTAGTACATTTGTATTAATTAGGGCCGGGACTCGATTAAAACAATTAATCTAATTAATTAGAGGTTTTGTAATTAATTAATCGAAATTAATCGCATTTTAATCACATATAAATATTTGACCTGAGAACAGTGAGAAGATGTCAATAAAGTGTGCCGTCACACAGAGGTAATTTGAATTGCTTACCGAGGTCCAATGATCCCCAGTCAGGGCAACACATTCGGCTTTCTCCAATAAATTATCTTTATCTTCCTTTTCATTGTCATAAAGCTGCTGGATTCTTTTTGTCACTGTTTTTCTGCATGGCAGCTCATATGTTGTGTCAGACGATGCAATCTGTAGTACCTTTTGCAGCCCCTTATCTTCTACCACTCCAAGTGGTCTACAGTCGAGTGCAATCCAGTGAGCTGGTTATTTTTTCAGACGTGGACTTAGTTATCCTGGCCCTAAAACCAGTCATCTGGTTGAGTGTGGGTTGGGTGTGGGTCATACTTGTCAACCCTCCCGATTTTCGCGGGAGACTCCCGATTTCATTGCCCTCTCCCGGTTTCCTCCCGGGGTCATATTTCTCCCGCATTTCTCCTGATTTCTGACAAAATCAGATTTACACACGACTGTTTCCACTCGGACTTTAATACAGCTACAACCATTGTTTGGTTTCCATGGTAACACGTCTCTTTAGTAGCGCGCGCAACTCAAAGTCTGAGAGGGTGAGGCAGATATTCACAGAAAACAGAACAAGAATCGACAACTACTCTACTCTCTGCTCACTCCTTTCCTGTAAAATGCAGGTCCAGTCCACACATATGCTCCATCAAGGACGGTGCTACAGGCCGCAAGGCAGTGCACTTACAACTACAATAAGCATGTTAATGTTAATCTATCAGCTCCGGCGATCCACTAGCACCCCCCCAATTTTGCATTTTGAAATGCTCCCGATTTCCGAGGGCAACTATGGTGTGGGTCCTTGTACTCGGAGTCGGGCTAACGTCCACGCTAGCTGCTATATGTTTTGCATTGAGGTGATACTTGAGGCTTGATGTGCTGCGGTGATATGCGAATTCCTTTTTGCATAATTCGCATACAACCGTGCTCTGATCGACGTTTTCATCCGTCCGTTTTTAATACAAAATTTCCCATCCACGGGGCCAACCAAAGCGGTCTCATCAGCTTCTTCGTTCATGTTTGACTATTGTTCACTGTGGTTTGTTGTTGTTTGAAGTCATGAATGTTAGTTGGTGCTCCAGTATAATCGGTACGCCTGAAACTCATCCAGTGAGAAATGTTCCGCAGGGCAAAAATAAGTGCGATTAAAATGCGTTAATTTTTTTAACGCGTTAATGTTTGTGTAATTAATTAACGCGTTAAAGTCCCGGCCCTAGTATTAATATTTTGGGAAATATTCACTTTCTTTTTAAAGGTCCCATGTCATGGCCATTTCTACTGATCATAATTCCATTGTTGAGGTATACTAGAATATATTTATATTGTGCAGTTTTCCAAACTCACATCATACAGCATCTCTGTATAGTATGTGTATTCACTCTGTCCTAAACGGCTTGTTGGAGCTCCTGCCCCCCACACTCCCTATGAGCCCACTGTGTTCTGATGAGTCCACCACGTTACAGCGGAACATCAGTGATTATGTGTTACAATGGCGTTCGCAACCAGAAAATGACACCAGTAATGAGAAACAGATGAGAATGCTGCGTGGGGTCTGGGTGCCGTGTTGGCGGGACGTTGCGCGGCTCGCTGCTGTGAGGAGCGGACATTGTGAGCTGGGTTCATTTCCTGCTTGCGGCGTGGGGTCTGCGAGACAGCGAAACATCGCGAATGGACGCGGGAGTGCTGAGGGGGCTGCGGCACCCCCATCTGCGAGGCTCCACTAGCACCCCCCCTGCACCCCCAAACGCGGCGCACCTACAGTTTAAGCGCGCCACAGTTTTGCCGCTGCGAGGCTCCACTAGCCCCCCCCCCCCAGCGCGTCACAGTTTCGCCGCTGAAAGAGTGTGTGTGAGGAGTTACACGGATTGGTCCATTTCGGTATGGTCACGTCACTGTACCCACGAAGAAAATGATAAATCTCCAACAAGGGATTCTGGGGCAGCATAGACAGGTCTTTTCTGTGTTAGAGTTTTAGTCGCCACAGGGTGTACTTTGAGGGTTTGTGACTCTGCAGACCGTTTACATGCATAAACAACACACTCTCACTCCATTATCGTCCAGGAGCGACGTTTGGTCAGGGTCCCGTGGCGTGCAGTTGTGATGCTCCTAGGCTCCTTCAGCTTCATAAAGGGACGCAAATAGCTTTCAACTGATTGAAATGTATTCCCATCTGCTGCGGGATTTGACGCTCATGGAAGCACGACATTCGTTTGTGCCGGCTGCCCCGGGGTTTGTCAAACAGAGCCCATGGTGTAGTCCTAAACGATAGCTGGGGATTCTGGGTAGTGTAGTGTCTTCTGCCATCCTTTACTCCGAAAAAATATTTGTTTCTCCGAATCGAAGGGGAAAAATACAAAAGCATTGCACACAATTTAAACCAATCAATGTTGTGTAATTAACAAGGATAATCTGGTGTTTTTTAGTCGATGAGTAGTGCAGATATCACTGTAAAATCAATCAGTAAGGGGAATACTTACTTCCGGTTGTACAATTCTCCGTTATCCAATAGGAATGGACGCTCACATTGCCTTTAAGGGCAGCCGATACAAACGAATGCCGTGCTTCCATGAGCGTCAAATCCCGCAGCAGATGGGAATACATTTCAATCAGTTGAAAGCTATTTGCGTCCCTTTATGAAGCTGAAGGAGCCTAGGAGCGTCACAACTGCACGCCACGGGACCCTGACCAAACGTCGCTCCTGGACGATTATGGAGTGAAAGTGTGTTGGCATAAACACCTTCATAACACACAAGGGGACGGGTAATAACCGGAAAAGCATGACATGGGACCTTTAAGTTAAACGGGAGAAATAGGAGAAATCAGTGCAACGAAAAAAATTAAATAGTCTCACTCAACCCCCAGTATCCCCCCATTGACAACAATGACTGATGGTGCTGATATCTGGGGTTGTAAAACTCTGGAAACAGCCAAACTTGCTATCTCCTCCATTTGTTGTGCTAAATTAAGCTACCAAGTCCTATTAACCTGTGAGGTAAAATTGCATTATGAATTAGGTTTCAGTGATTTTAGTACACTGACAAGTTAATTCCTGAATATCAACACCAAATAGAAGCCAACTGTAAAAATAACTATCTTTAAGTTGTTGTTCCTTCCCCATCCCAGTCAACCAGGCTTACATAAACTCAGTAGCCTTTCTAGTGGAGCCCTGCTTTCCATCAATACTACCAAATGTCTCTCAGGATGTTAGCAGAGAAATATTGTAATCCCCGTGCACACTCTGCAGCAGGCTAAAGAGTGCTCGGTATAGGTCTCTTGGTGGGGACTTGTTTGTTTACACCAAGACTCATTTTCCTTACATCGGCCTCCTGCTGAAGCTGCACGCCTCTGGTTTAGTTATTCTGTTTCCGACAGGCCAACACAACTGGCGGCTAATGACTTCACACATGAGGGGATAGACGTGTTCTTCCCTCAGAGATGACCGCACACGACTCTATCTTCTCCGCTGTAGGCCTTGATTGTGAAAAGATTAATACATTTTGCAACCAGCTGGCATGCTCATTGGAGACCACAGGGTATGAAGGTGACCATTAATTACCCTGTTGGGTCTCACTTGTGCCTGTCTAATTGGTTTGCTAGTTTAATTAATGCAGGATTGTTCTGCATTGTTTTGCCTCAGTGCATCCGTGGCAAGGATCAGAAAACTCGTGGCCAAGCTGTCGGGCTGCAACAGTAAATAGAAACGTGATTGGTCTTGTGTAGAAATCTAATTTTATTCGGCGTTAACCAGCCAATGCTGCTATGCGGTCTATTGGTTTCACAGCCATTATGTTGCTCTTTGCTATTGACCCTCTCTGTAAACCTTCCTGCTCTTTTATTTTTTGAGGAAACAAAGTCAAGTCCTCCTTTAGGCAATAGCAAACTTCAATGTAATTTCAGCTCCTCTTGTATTGATCAAGATGCTATTGAACACAAGGCGATACCATTTTCTAACTAACTTCAAGATAAAAGTTACCCTTTTCAACCAATACGGACATAATCTCTTTCTCCAAAGTGCTTCATTTAGTAGTACTTGTGGCTTTTTCAGGAAATTAGATAAGATGCCGGGATAATTTGTACTTGTTGGATATGCAAATCTCTAACCAATTATTTTTCCATCAACAGGGACAAAAAGGTCATGGCGGTCCTTCTGGTCTTCCAGCTGAGCCTGTGAGTACTTTAATACTCCGTAAACATGGCTACAGTGTAATTTATATGATACAATTTCTCTGTCTCCTCACCAGTGTACCATCAAGTTGTAATGTTGCTCTTTGGCTAAGTCGGTAATAACATATCATTTAATCCAATTTTACAAAATGACTATGGTAGCAGATAACATCTTGAGTGGTTACAGCAAACCCCAAGGTGAGATACATAGTTGATTAGCATTGTCTTAGGAGAGTGTTAATGTTATAACGAGGGATGGAAACAATCATGACGCAATCGCAGTGCATTTTCTGAACAGCAAGCCTCTGAAAACAACAAAAATGTGATTTCTCTGCCTCCTTCGACACAATCCCTCCTCCGTCTCTTTGAAGTGTTATCATGCTGACTAAATCCACTGCATGCTGTTTGTCTGTGTGCTGGCTGCACTGTTAGCTGTGTGTCAATGAATGTTTACTTATCTGAAAGTAAAGCCAAGAGGCCCCAGAAACATTTCCCATGAGACTCCAGCATGTCTCTCCATTTATAGTTACAAGGGAAAGTATTAACACCGACATGTTTGTGGTATTAACAAAGAGATATGGGCTGGCGGGGACATTAGACATTAGACATCAGTTGTTTGGGAATCTTGTCTGGAATAGAGAAGGAGCCATTTTTGGCCGAGGTACAAGTGGGCTAAATAGTGTGGACACCCCGAGGTCATTCCTCTCCCTACTCTCCCTCTTTCCTGAGTCCAGATCCTGTGTACTATCTTTGAGAAGAATGTGCTGTGTCACAAAAAAAGAAAGAACAACTTTTCCTCTTCCAATCAGTTCTCTCTCTCGAGACAATATGCTATTTTTTGTGGAAAATCAAATTCCACATGGTTAGAGCCAGTTTATTTTGATGCGTTTTCTTCATAAATTTTTTGAAATAAAAAAAGTAATTATTCTTAAAGCTACATTTAACTGGTTTCAATGTAAAATATGAAATATATAGTGCCTTTACCATTTCCAGAACACATACAATAAGAGTTTCCATGGCATATACACCACACCACCTTCTGCTTACAATCCAAAAATGCAAAAAATGACTCCTGTACAACTAAACATCTGTCAGTATTGAATTTCGATCTACGGCTCCCTAAAAAGTCAACTATAAAGTGTCTGTTATATACAAAGTGAATGTGTAAACGAGGGAGTGATTTTGGACACAGCTCATATTCACGGCTGTTGGCTTTCTTCCTCTCTACCTTTTAACGTGTAACATTTCTACGTTTCTTTGCTCGCTACTGCCACCAACTGTCGAACAGCGGAACAGTGTGGTTTACATCCACAAAACATTTTCATTATCACCTTCTGCAGTCAGCAGGTTTGTGTATCAGCTACGTGGCTTTTTCAACACATAAGATGGGAACCAAACATATTTCTGCTTATCAAAAAAATAAATATGGTATTCATAAAACAAATTCATAAGCGCCCATTTTTATGTCGAATGATTAGACGTAAATGGTAAGCAGACTTTTAATAAACCAGATAATGTGTGGTTATTTGCCAGAGTCCTGTATTACCCTCGCTGGGCTTGTTAAGCAGAAATGACCTTGCTGTTTTACAATTTTTTTTTTTATTGCAGCAGTTTTTGCTACAGCTAGTATGATTCTCTGTGGCATTCTACAACATTTTTCACACCATTTCTAATAATACATTACTATTTTAATCTCGTATAACACATTAATTATCTGTTTTTTGGCAGACACATAACTGTCGCCAGTGTATAATGAATGTGGCGAGCCTCAGCATGCCTTCACTAACTAATCCTGTTTTACCCTTCCCATACATGTAGAATTAAACATTCCTCTCGGGGGGGATGCATGTGGTTCGGTCTCACCACAAGGAAGGAATGACTCATGTGTTATTCTCTGCGTTGATGAGGATGAACATATTAAGGCAAAACTGCTTCACAGCATGAGACTCGACCACATTATAATAGCTCATACTGTCGATATAATTGGTGCTAAAAGTGCTAATGTCTACAGTGGCGTCTCTTTCCTTAGGCAACACGGAGGCGACCAAAAAAAAAGGTCTCTAATGTAAAGCTGACGGATTTAATTCTTCTTTCGGACAATTGACTACTGTTTACTACATCTTAATATTTCTTAAAGTTATACTTTTTGATTCCTATTATTGCAATCAGTGGGGCTCCAACAGAAACTATGTGTTTAAAATAATTTTTTTTCCTATAGATGACCTTTTCCCTTCCTGCATCCTGCAATGCTTTCTCCCTTCCTTTTCCCTCTCTTAGTCTCCTTCCCTCCTCCGGTGCTGATTTCTCTCCTGTCGCTCTCTCCACAGGGTGAACGGGGAGATGATGGAAGCCCCGGGGCCAAAGGCTATCCTGGCAGGCAGGTGCAGTAAATCTAGTGTTGTGGTGCTGGTTGAGCAGGGCCACTCACACTCACACACACACACACACACACACACACACACACACACACACACACACACACACACACACACACACACACACACACACACACACACACACACACACACACACACACACACACACACACACACACACACACACACACACACACACACACACACACACACACACACACACACACACACACACACACACACACACACACACACACAGACACAGACACAGGGGCACGCATACAATTACAATTTTTTTTAAAGGAAGCTAGGAGCTATTTCTGGTGAATTCAGGGTTTATCACTTGGTCTTTTTAATAAATCAAATTCCGCTTGTAGATTTTTCTTTACCGTCAGAATGATAAATAAAATGGGATTATTGGGGGAATCACCAAATCCTTGTATGTATTCCGTAGCTAGAAAAATAATCGAATTTAAAGATATTGAATGCCGGCAGGAAATCTCAGCAATCGGCCTTTCTGTCTCAGTCTCATAAAAATCTAATTTTCGAAATCCAAATAAAGAGTTGGCTGCACCTGACTAAAAGGAAAAAAAGCCCCCTGAGCTGTGGAGAAGTACCTGTGGTGTAATTTCAGCAACGCATGCCCCCGGTCCAGCGAAGAAATACAATGTCAAAGGTTTCCATAGTAAGCGCTGCTCTGAAGAAAGTAAAGGTAATAAAAGTGTGACTAATGCCACAGCTCCCGGGGACAACTTGCTTCCTTTGTCTGTCTTAAATGTGAGATTCATTCTTTGGACCACTTCTAGGAGTAGTGTTTGAGTCAAAGCTAGATTGTCATTGGCTTTCCTCTGCATTTAAAATGGGTTTCCTCTCAGCTTTAGACAAATGTAAACTCTGAAAACAGCCAGACAACATCTTGCTCACTTGTCCACTGAATGTTTATCTTAGCGTTGACTTCAGGCACGGGTGTTTGCCTCTGTGCTTTAGCACACTTACTGTGATCCCTATAGGCACTTAGTTGTGTGTGATGGATTAGCTTTGAGCACCCCCTACCATCTATGGGCTGTGAATCACTGGTGCTGTAAGTTTATGTCAAGGCGGTGTACTCTGCTGTGGGGAGTTCTCCTGAGCTGAGAGTTGATCTCAGAAGTTGCAGAGACAGATTTTCTGCACTGCTGGATTTGCTGGCAGAGTATCTGAAAAATGAATGTGAATGCTGCTTTTAAGTATAGACACAGAAAATGCCAGCCAAGAGGCTAATTAGAAATGTGACAATGCAAAAGTCTGGGTAAAGTCGCTCAGCATCCAGAAGCGAAAATGAATTTGTTATCTTTTATATTTTAACTTTTAAATGTTTTGTTGTTACTCAAATGAAGTTCTGCCACGGTTTGTAACCACAGACATATGTTTTGTCATGTATTACATTCAGGGTTTACCAGGGCCTGTAGGAACAATGGGGCCAAAAGGAGTCAGGGTAAGTAGATGTTGGAAATATTACATATTTGGCATCAATCTGTGTTATTAAACTCTTTAAAGAAGTACTGTATATTTCAGATTGTAAGGCTCAAAGTGTTAAAAGCACTAACTTTCTCTGTTTAGTTATATTTCATGTTCTTGTCTTGCATCCTCACTCAGCTGCCACTGAAAGCCACAGAGAAAAGAGGCACGACTCTCCTCTCTGTATTAAAGCTTCGGAACTTTCACTCCCTTAAACGAACTGTGAAATGCCTGCTAAGTGAATTTCCTAACTAATGTGGGTACATAAAATGGCCAGTGTCGTAAACGCCACTCTTCTGCCCTTGTTAACTCCATGATGATAACGACAGATGGTTTTGTTAGTAAATTACTGTAAGAGCACTTAACTCTAGCTTTTTGAAAATCCTTTCCATGCTTTCTGTCCTTGTTAGCGTTGGCCAAATATCATAAAAACTATATTGCTCACCCGCGGAACATAACTGTAATGCATTCAGACGTTAGCGTCTCGTTAAAATGTCATGGCTGTAATTTGTGCTTGTGCCCTTTTCGCCACTTTTCTCCAGTTTTTCCTCCTAGCAGGTTTGGCAGAGAGTTCTTCAGAGATCCCTGATGTGAGGGTATGTGCCCTTGGACTACATCGTGGAACCCAGCACCATGCAGTCCATGGGCATATACACTTTCCTCAAGGCTTGGCTCTACAACAACACTCCACCGTAGCAGATAGACGTCAGTGCTGTAACAAATGAATACTGCACAGCTGACATCTTTGAAGAGAGTTTTGAATACGTTAGCGTTGTTGTCATCTACCAATTCTTAATCACGTCCATCATCTCTGCTCAGTCTCATTGTCAACCTTTTTTCTGCTTTTCCATCTATCTTTGCCACATCTGTACGCCCTCTCCATCTTTCATTCATCTCTCTAGGGTCACATTGGCATCACTGGACTCTATGGCTTTCCTGGTTCTGATGGCGAGAGAGTGAGTATTAGTGGCTGTGAGAGTAAATGACCACTGGGCTGCATTATGACTGTCCATGGGAGAAATGATCAAATAGTTTTCATTCTGGAAGTATTGCAGGCACAGTTAATCAAATGATAATGTGTATGACGAGAGTGGCAGGCTCCCTTATACTGTATTGGATTACATATACCCCCTCCCACCCCACCCCTACTGTCCAGGTCAACATGCAGGAGTCGGGCACTTAAACCAAGCAAAGACAAACATTCCCATGAACCTCCAGGACAGTCTTTAGCATTGCTTGTCAAGGAGTGCATTTGTTCTTTGATTAAATCATACATCAAACTGTGGAATAGATTTCAATGAAATGTGTTAAAAAACGCATAGCATGGGCCTCAGGGGATCAATTGCTTTGGTGAAAGCAATAATAACAGGTCACATTTCTACTATGACATGACAGTCCTTTAACTAATGAGGACATTCTGTCAGTCTCAGCTGCCCTTTAAGTTGAATACCGACATGGCATGGTACCAATCTAACATGGCAAACAAGTCATAGCGTAAATTCATTTGAGGCTTTGGCTGAATGTACAGGTCAATCTAATGAAGGTTGACCTTAGACCTGACAAGCTGAGCCTGAACTGTCCTAAAATGACCGTTCTGTGGAGGATGAAGTTTTCTGATCTAGATGAGAAACTCTCAAATCAAAGTCCATTTAACAGCTGATGTTTAGATTGTATGTGACGTATTGTGGCGGCAAATAAATAAATGTATGGGAAACACTGGGATGGAAACATATTTCTATGTTTTGATTGTTTTATCTTACATATGGAGCATCATAGCCTCAAAGGGCTGATAGTGTCTCTGAGGAAAATATATTCATATATGTTTTTACATTTTGCACTTCTATTGCTTATGTAGCTCCTTCTCTTTTCTGTTTCCAGGGAATTCCTGGCGTTCATGGGAAGAAGGGCAAGATGGGTAGGCCGGTAAAGTTTTCTCTCAACATACTTCTCAGAGAACCTTTTGAATGCAGCCTCATGAAAGTGGGGGTGTTTTGTCTTGATCTATGGACTCTTAAAGGTGTATTCAATGAGCATCTCTCTGACAAAGACTATAGTTCAGTGTGAAGCCCCTTCTGGCCCTCGCTGTGAATCTGAGAGGAAACGTTGTGCTTCCATTTTGGCAAAATGATGCCCGAGATTAATATAGCAGGGTGTCCGCGGGGTCTTAAAAAGTATTAAAAGTTGATAAATCAATTTAGCGAAAATTAAGGCTATTAAAAAGTATTAAACGGCATTTTCCAAGGTATGAAGAAGTCCCACAGCACCGACAACATGAAACACCCTTTAATTTACTGAAACGACATGTCGGGAAACCCCCTCAAGGCGGCCCCATGCATAGCGCGCCGTAAAATGCTGCCTCTTATTTTAAGTTTCGTTGCCTTGCCTCTGTGGGGGAGGGGGGGGGGGGGGGCACTAAACGACTACGGTAAAGATAACGGGTCCCAGGTCCCAAGGTGGGTAGACCAGCATACGCAACGCTCTGGGGGGTCCAAAGGCTCCGTGTGTAAGCCCTATATGATCATTTTCTGATAACGATGAAATAGCCCCGCCTCCCTCTCCCCACGTCTCCTGCTGTTGCTGGGCTGTCAGAAGAGGGGGAGGAAAAGAGAGACAGGCACTGTTTTTTTAAATATTATTATATTATTATACAGAGAACAGAGTCGTTATGAATTTGTTTTAAAGCTCAATAAATAACAAAGAAGACCTCTGACCGGCACTTTTCTAATTTTGTACGGAAGATTTCAACTTTAACGGACATGTTGACCGGTGGAATTTTTTTTTAACGGAAACTCTGCCGCACGGTCCCCTCGTTCCTTGGAAGAGGCGGAGAGGTGGGTGTTTTTCATCTGCTGGTGGACTACCTGAGAGATATACAGCAGGAGAACATGCCGCCCACCGCGGAGAATAAACAGAAGGGCAACCAGGGCAACCATGCTCCGGGGTCTTCTTCGCTGCTTTTGGTGTATTTTGTGGCGGGAGCAGCGCCACTTACAGGCCTGGCATATGTACTACAGCGTTTCCAGCGGTCTAGTGTGAACGGACACGTTAATGAATCGAATGCGTGTGAACGGAAGACTTTTTTGCGCTTGTGTATGCATTTTACCGTATGCGTCCTCGTGGGGCCGGAGTCCAAGCCAAACTATATCCGGTCACAGAGATCTGCTATTTTAAAGTAAAGTCAACACATATTGACCCTAAATATAGTCTATATTAAGAACGAGAAAAGTCTTAACATATATATCCTTTTTTGTAAACATACGACAAATGTGTGAGGGTGATGACGTCAGAGAATCGTCCTATGTGCCAGGGCTTAGCCCCGGACAGCCCCAGCCCAATTTAACCCCTGGGTATTTGTGAGGGAGCTCCTATATGGCATTACCCCGCTGAAGCTCACCAAAGTTCAACATATTTCATAGTTCAAAGTTTTGTCAATTGTTTTGTTTATTGGTCAAATACTGGTTTCTAATGGTCTCTGAGGAGTTTTACTGGAATGAAAGAACACAGAGTACAGAAGCAACAAAGCAGCATACTGCATTAAACCTGACCTTCACAGAGAGGTTGAAGTTCATGTGGAGAGGAGGCTTCAGTAGTCTGTCTTCCCTCTGTTTAGTTGTGCTATCTTACAATCAATATAGTAAATGTGAGGTAAAGTGTGTAGCCAATGTAACCGGTTGGAACTCAAAGTTGCGATGAGGTCTTAAAATGTATGGAAAGGGTCTTAAAAAAGGTCTTAAAAGGTATTAAATTTGACCTCAGGATTCCTGCATATACCCTGTATAGGGATTGATAAAAGAAAATAAATATGCACTTTTAATAGTTCAACAGAATGTATTGGAAACATAAATGATCACGTGTCAGCAGATTTAAGATCATGGCCTCATATTAAAGTCAGTGACCCCTTATCTATAAATCTTGTAGGGCACATTTTCTCTTGCTGAAGTTTATTAGGTAACATTGAATGTTATGGAGTGTGCTCATTACTATGCTTGTTTTGCATGAGGCTGGTATAATAATGCGATGTGTCAGTTGTGGGTTTGGCCCTTTCCACAGATCAGGGAAGTATATCTTCAATGGCGCCTGGAAGGACATTTCCCATCCTTCCAGGCTGACATGGAAAATACTTCAACCACTCGTGTAAATCTGCTTTTCTCCCATCCCGAGTCTGGTTGCACATGTTCTCTCATTTTATTATGCAGCAGCGGTCAGTGACATAGACTGGTTCCACAAAATACAATCACAATAGCAAAGTTCAGTGGAAAACAGTTATCTTCCTCTGTGGTGAAAAGTGGCCATGATTCAGACAAGAAGTTCCTTTTTCTGTCCTGAGTCAGCAGTAATGCCGCTTAACAAAATCTGGAATAGCAAATTCTGCACTGTGTGTATTTGATTGTGTTTTAACAGCTCTCTCGTTCCTCTGTTGACATTATGAATGGCAAGTAGGAACGTCTTCCAGTTCAAAAAACAAATGATAAAACAAAAAATGATCAATGCTATTGTTTATACATAGCCCAGTGGCATAATTTCCATCCGACTGATCACATAATGAATTGTCTCGCTTAAAGTTTCCGTCAGTTAGAGAACTAACGCATGTGTTTCTGATCAAACCAAGTCAGCATTGAGATTTTCCACATTTCCTGAGGCCTCATGTTGCACCCATTACTGCTCATTACTTTGTCCACATTTGCCTAATGTTCTAAGTCAGCAGTCTGCCACACAAACAATCCCATCGTTGCCATCTCCTGAGGTTCTTTTACTCGATACTTCTCCTCCTCTGTCTGCAGACAGACGACAAGATATCTCTCTGCTATCTGCCATTTCTCATTTGTCCAACCACGGCTCTCCTTCTGTAGGCGAGTGCTGAGCCGTGATGTGAGTTGGTTGCATGTTGACCTTGGCCTAGCGACAAGCACACGTCGAGCATGTGGCCTCGCGGCTGCATCGAGCCTCTTGTTCTGCCTCTATAATGGAATTACAAGCGCAAAGCAAAAAAAAGGACCCAGTCATCAGTTTCTGGGCCAAGCAGCTTTGTACGCCATTTAGGCGAGTCCTGGGGGTTTTATGCGCGTGCTGCCAGCGCGTGCACAAACAGAAGCTTGGTCGCTCAGAAACACTCAGCCGTGGAATTTCCTGCCGGTCTCCCAGGAATGAAGAGTTGGAAGTGCGTTTTAGAGGATTTGCTTGGCTTTGCTCTGAAAACTTCTGTTTTGGGAAAAGTGTTGTTGCTCCTCTGTGCATGCTGCAATAACATTACTGACAAATCCGGGGATATCTTACAAATTCAAGTGTTTTGACAGCATGAACATGATGAAGCCACTCAGTTACCCCTCTGGTTTCATGGCCCTGCTGTTTGTTTGTGTGCTCAGGGGTTTCCTGGTGACTTTGGAGAGAGGGGACCTCCTGGCCCTGATGGGAACCCAGTAAGTTGAATTATGTACATGAATGCACTCATTTATTATACCCTTTTGCCACAGTGCAAATCTTCACATGTGGTTCAAAAAGACCTGACTGAGATTTCACCATATTTTAGACATGGCACATTTTATTTAAAAATTGCAGTACATGTAGAAACTAAATATAATGAAAAGAAATGGAAAGTACACTCATTAAGGTACAAAAAGTGGAAACATTACATGTTAGACGCTTTTATCCAAAGCTATTTACAAACTCAATACTGTGGGCAATCCCCACAGGAGCAATTTGGGGTGAAGTGTCTTGCCCAGGGACACAACAACATGCTGACTGCAGTGGGGTTTGAACCTGTGCTCCCCTGATCCCAACACCAACGCACTATTCCACTGCGCCACACGCCTCCACAGTACAAATAAATAACTCGGTCCTCACCTACTGGAGAACTGTTTTACAGAAAGAACCTCATATTCTTGCTCCTGACTGTCCCCCAAGTCTCAGTCATTCAGTAACTCCCCCATCATAATCCATACAGATATCTTTCAGGGCAGCTTCAGCAGTTTCTGTCTTCTTCCTTCAGTCTGACCCTTACTCCTCATGATTGACAGGGTCAGTGTTGGATTTTGATTGGCTGACCTCTGAGGGCCTCCTCTAGGTCTCATTTCCTCTGCCTCCAGAGAGAAGAGTTGGTTTTCCATCAGGCTGAATTCATCTCCTTTCATTCATAGAGGAATAGTAGGAAGGCGACAGGAAAGCCACACTGGGCTGTGTGTCATCCCTCTCTCCTCTGGGTGTGTAGCTGGAGAGGATGTAGTCATGCGGATGCAGGGTAGATCATTTGGAACAAGCCTCTCAGTGTTTTCGAGTGCCAAGGGTTCACTCACTATGCTGAAATGAGTGAGGAAACTATACAAAGGCTATAAGTGGATAAAATAAATGGAAACATACTGTTAACTTCCATGTGTACACCTCTGTATGAGTGTGCTTGTGTGGCCTCTTTTCTTCATCTCTCATTATTTGTATTCTGCTTCCTCTCAGGGTGACCTGGGGTCTCCTGGCCCATGTGGAGTCCATGGTCTCACTGTGAGTGTTCGGGGATCCTTCTTTTTGATTGAACAACTTCATGTTTTGTGACACTTTGCTAACTTTTTTTAATGTTGTGTCTCAACGTTAAGCACATAGAGTAGATGTTTCTTATCTTTTAAGAGCTCCCACAATTACAAATGAATGCATCTGGACATTTTGCCTTTTTTTGTTGTTTTAGTTTAGTTTTATCACAGTATCTCAGTTTACACATACAATACCTTTACCAATGAATGTAAACATAAACAAAATCAAACTTAATGGAGACGTTTTAAATATTGCATACCAGGATAAACCTTAGTTCATTGGAAATATATTTAAAAAGAATAGAGAAGAGGGGAGGACGAACAGTAGCAGGCATCTATATATTCAAGTACACACATTTGTATAAGAAAGGTTCAAATGACACATAAGCCATAAATATAAGGAGATTAAAAAAACTTAAATTGTGAAGACGCAGAGAATTCAGCTTTACATAATGTGTGCTTTATGTGTTCATGTGTGCAGGGAGACATGGGCCCAGAGGGCATTATCGGCTTTCCAGGGCCACCAGGACTGAAGGTAAATGATGTGGTGTTGTAGTTATGTCTCTGTCAGGTTTTGGTATGTATCCAATGTAAAGTAAGTGGGATTTGATTGGTTAACCAGAAATGTCTCCCAGTTGCAGTTGAGCTCTCTTTGATGATCAGGAGTGACAAGTGGTTGATGATTAAATTATTCCAGAGCCTGAGTATGTAATTCATGTTGAACGGGAATACGCCCAGCCTGCTCATTCATCATATTGAACCTTTAATCTTGTTTTTTCCCCGAGGGAGTACCTGGAAACCCAGGGGAACCAGGACTGAAAGGTGATAAGGTGATCTGCACACGTCTTTCTCAATACTCACCTGCTATGTACAAGAATGCTAAAGGCGACAAATCACTTAAATGTATTTCAAACTCCTCAGAAAGCTAACACCATAAGCCACGGCTTGTAACGCAGCATTTCTGTGGTGCGTGATGATCGAATAACTTTTGAATAACATTCATGTTTTTATTTCATGTTCTTTTGTGTTTTTTTCAGGGGGATGTTGGCTTACCGGGGGAGCAAGGGGAGTACGGATTCCAAGGGGACAAGGTAAGTGTGTGTTTGTATGCGCTCAGGTGGTATGGGGGCCATTTTGGAAAGCATTTGATTGATGGTTTAATGGTTTCTCCTATCTGCATGTCAAATTGTCCTTTGACTCCAGATGGCTTCATATGATTAGATATGTTTTCCAACCTCAATGTCTTGAGGCAGCATGTTCATGTGTGTGTTTTATTGATTTTTGATGTTCTTGTTTACATTGAGCTCCCTTTTCCCCAGGGTATTCGTGGCTTGCCCGGTTTGCCAGGTCCTTGTGGGAAACCTGGTCTGCAGGTATTTTTCCATCCCACATTAAAAATAACCCAAAAGTTGAAAAACCTGTTTCTGAAATCCAAAACATCTCATTAATACATTACAACATGACATAGCTGACTCTACATAAAGGTAACACCTTAGTTCCTTAGTTCTAAGTAATTTATTTTCATTCTCAACTGAGAATGAAACCAATTTGGTTGCTTGTATGTTTTCAATCAGTCTTTAATACATGAACATAAAGTACTGTCTATCTAATGGAGCTCAAAGTAGACACAGCTTCTCTGAAATGTTTTTGTGAAGTCTATTTACTTGTTTTCCCTTTGCTGCTTCAGATAGTAATTGTGTTGTGAAAGCATAGTGGTGTGCTCAAAGGGCAAAGTATTCTTAGGATTCCCCCAAGAAGAAATACTGGTGCTATTGAAGCATATTTTTTGAGAACTTCAAATGTATACACAGCAAACTTCAGGCACTCATGTATGAGGGGAACTTTAATCTGAGAGATGTATGCAAATCTAGCTGTAGCATAAACAATTATGCAAATAGCAGAGTTCTGGCAAATTCCCAGTGCATATGCTGCCTTAGTGTTGAAAGTAATCCACCAATGTTGGCACTTTGTCCTTAAATGCAAAAATACATTTCGAGTGCTCTCTAATCTGATTTCAGGAAATGAGATTTCCATAACATGCATATGCAATAAATGACCTAGAAATTCACAAACAAGATGCATTTTTACAGATGCCGTAAGGCAAATGTCTTGTCATTTTCAAGGTTGGCAAATCATTTTAGTTTTCTGATCTGTGTGATAACAGTAAGATCATTTGTTGAAGGTGAGGCTTATTTGAAACCAGTGTTGTAGCACCTAAAATGTTTTGGCCTTCAAAGCTAATGCACTCGCAGATTCTTTGTTTGTATCTTTATGGGTGATGACACTTATTGTAAGTAGCTTCAGACAAAAGCGCTACCAAATAAAAATGAAATGTAATGGACTTTTAGGGCAAGCCTGGTGAAAAGGGCCCGGATGGTTTACCTGGCCCTCTTGGCCCAGAGGTAGGATATATACTATTACATTTTGATGAATTATATATATGTTATTCCTTGCTGATGCACGGTTGAGTGCCACTGTGTTCATTTCCTGTCATTTTCATAGGGTTTCCCAGGTGACATTGGCCCACCAGGAAAAAACAGCCCTGAAGGATCCAAGGTCAGAGTGACATTAGGTCTTTACGTGTTAACTGTCACTGAGTTGAAATGAAGTGAAAGTTCACGCTGTGTTTAATCCCCAGGGAAAACAAGGGACACAAGGTTTGCCAGGTCCAAGAGGAACACCTGGACTTCAGGTGGGATTGACTTATTTTGAAAATGAATAAAAGATCACTTCATTCCCTGACCTTAAGTGACAATTCTTTTTTTTTTAAGGGCGATGAGGGAAGAGTTGGGCCCACTGGACCCTCTGGACTCGAGGTGAGTGCTGATTGGATAAGCCCTGCCTCTCAAGACCCGTTGGAAGACACAAAAACACATTTTATTGTGTTTTCATTTAGGATCCAAACTCAACAGCACAACACTTACTATGCACACATGCACCACGTGCCTCTGCCTAAATGTAGCTTTGGAACAATAACTCTGACCTGTAATGGTCGGTTAGTCTTTTGGCAGACCGACGTCTCTATTGTTCTGAAGCTGTTTTGAAAGACTTCCTATTGGACACCAGATTGGTCAGCAAATTACTATTCTCTCTTCTAACACCAAACAAACTAAATTAAAAACAATAACACAGATCCATCTGTCTTCTAAATGTTCTTTCAAAATACAATTGTATAATGTTATTTATTTTTTTTCAATATTTTATATTATTAGCGTCTCGACATATTGGATAAAGATTCCGTTCAAGACAAACTTAAATTTTTAGAAGAGACAAATAGAATGGCTTTCCAATGCTCTGCAGTATGACCACCTCGGTCTGAAAAAACTGTTTTTGTTTGGAGTCACCCCAGGCTAAAGAGCTTTCCAATCAAACTATATATTTTTGCAACGTTTGATTCCAGTCTGTCTTCCTCCAAAAGTGAAACCCACAAGTGATTACTGCAAACAAACACAAATGACCCAATGACTTCTATGGGTAATAGGAAGCCTTTGATGCTGCTAACGGCGCTCTGTTTTATGGATCATTAAGTTTCTTAAAAGGGATGTTTTTGTTTCGGCATCAATTGTTGGTTTGTTTAGTGCCGTGGCCTCTGGAGGGACAGAAGACTCACACACTGCACCTTTTCAAAAGAGATATAGAGAGTTTGTTGTTTATCGTGTGGAGCCGCAGCGCACTTCTTTGTGTCATTTTCGCTTTCTGTTCAGGGCAGGCCGGGGAAGCAGGGATTCCCAGGACTGACAGGCCCAGATGGACTCAAGGTCAGACCTAACATTCACACATCCACCGCCGAACAGTCATCCTTAACAGAACATTCTCTCCACGGTTTTCTTTTGTGATAATGTTTCATCAGAATATGTGTAAATTAGATGTTAATTATTCGTTACCACAGGGGAACGAGTCTCCGAGCACATTTAAACTGATTTGAACTAAAAAAGAAAGGCTTGAATACATTTGTGATATACTAATTGGCTGCTTTGCTGTAGGGCGAGACCGGGATAACTGGCGAGGTTGGAAAGCTTGGCGAGAGGGTAAAGGCTTTTCTCTCCTCTTTCTGCTGATTTCTGTTTGATGCTCACTGTGTGTCTGTTTAGTTGGAGTCCTAAAGCTGTAGACTATTATGAGAACTTCACTAGAGCTCCGAATAACAGAGAGTTCAAATCAAATTTGCTTTTGTCTTTAGGGATTGCCTGGTTTTGTCGGGCCTGTTGGAGAGACTGGCATCACAGGAGAAAAGGTGAACATGCTCGCAATTGGTCACACTTTAGTATCAGAAAGTGTTGTTAATCAACCATCTGTTAGATTTCTCTCTGTTGATGTAGCATGTTACTAGTTCAGAAACTAAAGACTAAACATCAAAGTGTTGCTGTTAGCGGCTTCTCAATTGTGCAGATGTGCTCCTTTTTTACATATTGGTCCATTTAATAACATACATTTATGCCTGTTGGTTAGATAAAACCAAAACAAACCTTGAGGCTCTGATAAATTGTGTTTTGACTGAACATATAAACATTGCATCGATCAATTCTAAATGAATGTTTTTCTAATTGTTTTTTTTTCTTTTCAGGGGGACCGAGGGAAAACAGGAGCTCCCGGGCCTCCAGGTGAAACGGGGCCGATGGTAAGGAGTAAGTCTGGATCCCATCTCGTACCAGGAGGCATTCAATTCTACATATGTGTATATATATATATATGCTATATTCTATATAAGCTGTGACATGTTTATACAAACTCAGTATGCAGTATTAATTCAACTGTACGGTATTTATTTTTACATTCTGTTTATTTGATTCTATCTTATATGTACATATTTTTTATTATTATATTTATTTCCTACTTTGTCTTTTTTTTAATTTATTTTAAGTGTTTTGTCTGTTACATTGTTGGAGAAGCCTACAACTAACAACCACACTGTAGCTTTATAGGACATGTTAATATATGAAAAATAAGGTTATTTAACAAAGCTGTCATACAGGCAGATAGCATAAGGTCATTTATTTGATCAAATCATGTAGATATCATTTGAGTAATGTTGTGTTCCCCAGGGTCACACCGGCATACCTGGAGAGGCGGGGCCATCTGGACTGCAAGGGATCCCAGTAAGTTGACTTAAGTTAATTGTCACTACTATATATTTACTGAATATAAACCATGGACTACATTGGCTTGCTGGAGGTCTACATAAACCCAAGGACTGTAGCACTTCTATTGCAGCTTACATCGTTGTCATGTTGTACTGACACACCCTAAAGTTCATATCTACATCACTGCAACAAAGTAAAACATTGAAGTTCATTAAGAATAAGACTTTTAACTAGTGTTATTAACATATCCATTATTGAATCAATATATAAATCCAACCTCTATGAAGGCAGTTTTAAAAAAGCAGCCTTCGATAGTAGAGTTTATATAAAAGACTAAACTTCTGGATACAGGTTCAACTTACTACCTGCAATAATATTAAAAATGACACACAGGCAACGGTCCCTCGTATTAAGAGTCAAATGTTAACAATATTTTGTTACACTTTAAGGGGCCTTCTGGTTCACCAGGATCCATCGGCATCAGAGGACCCAAAGGCAGAAGAGTAAGTAACTGAAATCTGTGATTATATGAGCTGACGTGAAACTACTGTGTGTCACAAATGAATATAAAAAACATTACAATCCACGCCCAATCTAGCAGCTTCAGTTCAACACTCCGACAACATTTAAATATGTGAAATGCTTTTGGATGGATCTACATTTTGACATTCATGGTTCCTCTTTTGTGTCTGTTGCTAAAAAAATCTAATTTGAGCTTACAGGCTTAACTAAGTCCTTGAACATAGTAAACGTTATGCCTGCTAAACTTATTCATGATAGCAATATCATTGTGAGCATGTTGCCTGGCTGTACACTGTTTTCCGTTTCTTTTTTATATTTTATACCAAAAAAAATGTTGCTCTATCAGAAATCTTTTTTTTTTCATTCCCATCAGCAGCAACAATACTTTATTTCACCTAATACTGAACTAGAGATAAGATTTATTTAGGCTTTAGGAAACAAAGTTCTATGATTGTGTCTATACAGTACTTATATTAACATATAAGTTACTTACATGCATTTTAAAATGCTTCCTACAAATCACCCTGGTGTTTCTGTACATGTGAATGAGTGCTGCGTCTGCCATGAGCTCAGGATGACTCCAGTGATTGCTGGCTTTTCCATAATTGGGTTTCTACTTTGGAAAAATAGCCCATGGTTGCACAGCAGGATCATTGGACTGAATGAATAATTGATCTAACATGAATAAGTGGTATAATTAAGGCATTTCGTTCTTATTGGTTTTTACACGGCTCCCTTGATATCACAAGCAGTCACAAATGTAATATTTAATGACTTTAATTGCTGAAAAGGATATCAATGCTTTGGAAAATGAAATTAAAATCTGCATGATAAACTCCAGTCTCCTTATTACACTGTCTGAACTCATTCCCAGTCACATGAATGGGGAAAAACCAGTAACAACCTTTTCCTGCAGCCACATGTTTGTAATATAAAAAAAGGAGTAGGCTATACTTTGTGAGACACATTTTTAAGTACAGACAGCTTCTTGGAGGATGTATCCAATCATGTTACTTCTTCTTTCTCTAATATCTTCTTATAGTTATATATTTTCAGCTTGACAAGGTTAAGTCATACGTCCGTCATACTTCAGCATCATGTTACCCTGTCAATTCAATTTTAAAATCTCATGTTGTCATTCAAACTGAATCTTTTGAATTTAAGCTCATTTTCAATGTTCTCATGCAAAAAAAACTCCTTAAATTGCTGCAGTAAAGGGTAACGTTGTGAATTTCCGGCTAATGTGCCTGTTGAGTGTTCTGAAAAACTGGAGTCCGAGGGAGGGAAGTTGAAGTTATCAATCTCAATTTAATTTAGAATTTGATTGAATGCATCAGTGAAGATGCAATTTAACATAATTCCACTACAAAGTACAAAACTACTAAAAATGTGTTCAGCTCTGGTTTGCTTTTAAACAGCATTTAACTCTTTCATATCGGAAATGATTAGATTTGTGTTGGTTGCGTTGCAGATTTGACATCCTTTTTATCGAGAAAAAGGTTCCATATTTTAATATTTGATCCGGCTAGTGATTCTGTTACAGCCTTATCATGGGATATATCTAAAAAGAGGCTCTGGACTAAGACTGTAAATACATTTGAAAACTAATTTGAGAAAAAAAAGCAGATTGTGAATCCAGCAGACAGGCTTTTTATTTGTCCTTTTCAGAAGGAGCGGTATTCTTCTCTGACTAAATCTCTTTTATATACGATGCCTACATAATAAAGCTTTATTTATATAGCAAAGTGCTTCACAGAATGACACATCACAAGTTAAAAACAAACCACAAGAAATTCCGCTCAGATTATTTACAACATGACATCGGAACCAGCAAAAGACCCTTCAATGTTTTCTGACAGGGAATAGTTTGGTTCAATTTCAGAGGCTAGGATGAATCAGCTGCAGGACCTTTTCCAAAGGCCTCTTTACAATCACCCTACTGTGCCACAGTGTGTCATCGTGGAAAGCTGGGGGCAAAGTGTACACTGTGGATTGGACTAATTTCCAAATGCCAAGCTTTTGCAAAACAGCCACAATCTTTGATGGTGTCACTCACTCCGATGTGGGCTAACCCACAGTACACAATGAAACCGAGAGAACTGCCTCCCAGGATCCACTAAATAGACAAAGATGGGATGAAGTTCCCTGATTCATTCACCCAATATGTTAAACAATGTGTGCAGCTGTTAAAGGCCACATTGTCCCAAGCTTTTCATCAGTGACAACTTTCATTTCTCTCTACAGGGTCTGCGGGGTCCTGATGGCCCAGTGGGGGAGAATGGGTCTGCTGGAGTGAAGGTGAGCACATGATCAGATGAAAACATTTTCAGAGATTCAGATTTAGTTGCAGTTTGTGGCTCACTGATATAGTTCAACTTTTAATGCCAAACTGCTTGAGAGAAATGTTTAGCCTTGAACTTCCTAATTGCTCACATCAAATATATCCCGCAGAAAGCTAGGATAAACAAACTGGCTCAAGTTTCTGAAAAGTAGGAACAATGAAGCAGCTTTGTTGAGCAGGCCTTTGTTATTTACTATTTTTAACTTCTAAAGAATCTTTAGAGGACACTCTTTGTTAGCTGCAAAATTAGCAACATAAGCTTAAATCAAAGAGCACTGAAATATTGATGGTGCTGGTTGGTGCTTGGCAGTCGGGAACATTTTGACTCTGGGGAATTTCAGAGAGCTCAGTAAACCGAGTGTAATATTTTCTCTCTGCAGGGCATCGATGGTCCACCAGGAAGATTGGGCCTCTCTGGGGTGATGGTAAGAACAATTTGACTTATTTAATTTCCCCTCTGAACTGAAATGACAGTGTTAGCATTACAACACCTTTTTAATGCTGGCTACATGTGGCCTTTTGAAGTCCACAGGGAATTAGTATCTGGGATAAATGATGCTGATGCTCATATACTCCGGAAGAGTTCAACTACATCTCATTAAAGCATGCATAGAGTTAAGCTTGATGTTACATTTATAACATGATCATCTTACTGTTATTTATTGTTGCCAAACTATTTTGTGCATCATCGACTCAGTAGTGGGCTTCTAGAGATAATCAGTGCACAATTAGTCAAGAAAGTATGTTAATTATAATTTCATAATTTTCATCGGTGTGACAATTATTAAAATCATTTGCTGAAGTTAAAGTAGCAACACCACAATATGAACAAGGTCTATGAAGTAAAAAGTACAAATATTATCGGCAAAATATGCTGAAAGTAACCCAAATAAAAGTACTAAAAAAAAACAAAAAAAGTATTTATTACATTTAAAGGTGGGGTATGTAAGTTTGAGAAACCGGCTCGTGATACACTTTTTGTTATATTCCACGGAATGCTCTTAACATCCCGATAGCAATGAGTATCTTAAGTGCTTTGACAATAAATCCATACAAAAATGTCATCTGTGGAAGCCGTAGTACTGTAAAAAGCACGACCAATCATTTGAGCCGGCTAAAATAACTGGATGGCCTACCTGCCTGTCAGCCTTCCACCTGTGCACAAACTTATCTGGTGCCCTCATTGGTCATGTGCGCTTTCGTGTGTGTTGTAGGAGGGGCTTTGTAAGGAAGTGGCAGATTTTTTCCAGTTGTGTATTTTCAAATTCTAGCGCACTCGAGCTGGTTTCTCCAAAATTACTTACCCCACCTTTAATGTTTATTAGGGTCTGAGACCTAGGTCAGCGAAGACTCAATTGAAATCGGTCGCATTGCGAGCGATAACCAAGCAAAACCCACAAAAAACAGGGAAAACAAGGGGCAAAAGTCCATTAAAAGTGGTCTAAATCATGGCAGTAGGTAGCCCATACGATCTCAGGTTTCACGTAGAGCTGTTGAGGCATGGACCGGTGATATAAAAGTGAAGATTGGGGGACGGTGGGACCGTGTCCATTGGAGTTACAGCGACACCGTGTTTTATGGCGAAGGATGGATGGTAGCCATGGTAACGCCAAATTAAGTAACATCAGATTTGACCTAGATCTGTTCAGGGCCGCAGTGCTAACTCAATAGCACATTATTGAGATCGGACCGATTATTTGTTATTATTATTATTTGAACATTTTGCGTTCACTTTTGACACCTTTTGTTTTTACACACATATGTGAAAAATCACCAAATTTGGCAAGCGCGTCAGAAGTGTGGCAACTTGAAATATGTAATTGGTTCCGGAACTTTGCGTCAAAAATTGCGTAGGCCACGCCCACTTCAACTTTCACGTAAACAAACGAAACTCGCTACGCATATCTAGGGTGCGGAGACGAACCAAAAGCCTCTTGGAGGGGTATAAAATAACGTACAGGAAGTCGGCCATTTTGAATTTGGCGTCCTCCGCACGAAATCTATCTTCTTCTAGGGACTTTATCAGTACGACTCGAAATTCGGCGGGTAGCGTCGCGAGACATGGGCAATTAAAAGTTATCACGGAAAGTGTTTTCTTTCGCACGGCGTAGCCGTGATTTGGCGCCAAAGTTCGCGTTCGCTTGATGCTAGGCGGTCCATCGCCATGGAACACGATGATGTCATAACGCCAACTGACATGCTCCGGACGCCACCAAACTTCACATGATGGTTAACACTGCGGCCCTGAACAGCTCTCGGTCAAATCTGATGTTACTTAATTTGGCGTTACCATGGCAACGGATCGCTTTAACTCCAATGGACACGGTCCCACCGTCCCCCAATCTTCACTTTTATATCACCGGTCCATGCCTCAACAGTTCTACGTGAAATCTGAGATCTCACAGTATGCCGTTTCCATGACAACGTATCCTTCGCCAAAAAATACGATGTTGTTGTAATTCAATGGAAAATCGTCCAAACAGCACCAGACTTCAGACTATCATTAATGGTCCGGCCCTCAACAGCTCTCTGTCAATTATGGGATGTCATCATATGCCGTTGCCATCGCAATGCATCCCTCGCCAAAAAACCTGGTGTTGTCGTAATTCAATGGAAAATCGTCCAAACAGCCCCAGACTTCCGATGATGGCTAATGGTCCGGCCCTCCACAGCTCTATGCCAATTATGGGATGTCATCATATGCCGTTGCCATGGCGACAGATCCATCGCTATGAAATATGGTGTTGTCCTAATTCGATGGAAAATCGTCCAAACGGCACCAGACTTCATATGATGGCTAATGGTCCGGCCCTCAACACCTCAATATGACAATAGTGAGTTTTCCCCAAAAGCTGTTGCCATGGCAACGCACCCCTCGCCGTTAAGCACGATATTGCTATAAGTCCTGTGTAAATGGTCAAAAACTGTTCAAACATTACATGTGTGCTAACCGTCAAGCCCTCGAGACATATATGTGTCAGTTTTCAGATTTCGTTAAATTGAGTTGCTATGGTAACAAAATGGTCGCCGTGAAACACGGTTTTCTCATAACTCCAGTTAACATGCTCCAAATTGCCCAAAACTTCACAGGTTTGATAACGATGCAGCCCTCAACACAACTAAGCATATTATGGGGTGTCATCAAATGCTGTTGCCTTGGCGACAAATCAGCCGCCATCAAACACAATGTTTGTGTTACTGCTGTAACTCAAAGACATTGTCCGACCGGCCTGAAACTTCCCACGTTTGCCAACGGCCGAGTCCTCGAGACACCTAGACACACACGTCGACGTGCAGACTACATCCTGCGGAGCGTCGAAGACCCGCTCAACGCTGCTTGCAGCTTTAATAATACTTATTATTATAATTCCTAATAATTGATTAAACCATATTATACTGTTTTTGCTGATTGACGTGCTTATTAAATCTACTTTTACATATTGTTGGGTTGCTAGAACAATGCGTTCCCGTTATAGCTGACAGACATATCATACTACAGCATCTTCCTCTTAAATGTATTTGGGTAGAAAAATACAAAGTGGCACACAAAGGAAACACTTAAGTATAAATATTTTCAAACTGTTCCTAATAGAGCACTTAAAATGTATGTTCACTACTGATCTTGTACCTTATCATTCATTAAGTAAGATGGTTAACCTTTCATCACTTGGCTAGTATTTTAAACCTTAAGGTTGACAATAGAAAGGTAACTGAGCCCTATTGTTATTCCTCTTTACCTCGTCCTTAGTTTGACATGTTTTAACTCACTGTTCTCCTCCTAGAGTCCAACTAATCTTTCCATTTGTGTTGTTTTGCTGCAGGGAAAGCTTGGCGAGCCAGGTGAAGCCGGGCCTAAGGGATTTCCAGTAAGTGATTGGGGCTAACAGAGGTCTTTTTTAGGTCAGTCTTGATTTTTGGGGCAGGACTCTTTTTGGGGGAACAGTGGTGGATAAGCGAGGCTGGAGTGGCAGTCTGTTTATCTAATGGGTTTTGCTGCATTTCAACAAGTTATGAATACCAATAGTGTTTGTGTTATAAACACCTGTGTTATTTTCAGGGTGTTCAAGGACCCTCGGGTCCTCCGGGGGCCAAAGGAATTGCAGGAGAGCCAGTGAGTTTACTATTTGTTTGCATTCATTTGGCTTCCATATTTGAGAATCAACCCCATTCTTAAAGACCTACTGTCTTGCTACTGTATGTTTTTTTTGTGTGTTTTCAAATTCATCTGGTGTAAAAATTATATTACATTTTAAGTAAAAAGTTTCAGAATGTGTGAAGAGGATACCGGCGGTATCTCAACATTATCTATAATAGCCTATGGCTTTCCATCACCTGCTGTGAACTCCTTTTCCTGCACTTAGCATAAAAACTCTGAATTTCCACAATTATACACCTTTTATTAAGTGACTCCTTGAAACCCTGTATCCTGCTCAAAAAGCCCAGAACAAGCTATTCCTCTTCCTCCCATTCGGCCCCAGTCTCAGACACAAAAAGAGAAAGTAGTGAGTCTGAACCACTTTGATTTACACCACCCTCTTCCTGGAGGAGCAGCTTTATTGTAGCCTGAGTGTGTCTCTATAACAGCAGGCCTGTTCCCATCACTTACAGAAGCTTTGGCTCAGTGTTTTCAAGGCCCTCCAGATTAACTTATCTCCACAAGTCCACACTTTCTGCCCGGTTCTTATTTCGTTTCACACTTTTCCTCCTTTACTGTCTCTTTGCAGAGGCATTTATCAGAGATAAGAAAGCAGTCTTAACCTTTTCATTGGTGCCTGTGTTTTGTCACCGCAGGGACCGGCTGGGCCACCAGGAACGATCGGGCCACTTGGGGAGATGGGGCTGAGGGTGAGTTTAATCACACAGATGGTGTGGTGGCTCCCATTGACTGTTAAGATAACACTGAAAAACTAATGGCTGTTTTGACCAGGGGCCGCCGGGGAAGGCTGGAGAGAGAGGGCTGTCTGGTGAACCCGGAGAGAAGGTGACGATGACAATGTGCCTCTGACATTTGCGTTATTGGTATTTTGGGTTGGTTGATGTACATGGTTATTGCTTCCCACTGCATTGAATTATAAACACAAAACATTTTCTTGTACAGAAATGATCATTAGGATTACTGGCTACAGGTAGCTACATTTCATAGTCAAATGTGTAAAAGTTCATTAAACAAGGTACTGCATGTGACAAAGAGTTTAAATGATATTATATTATAAACTGCTTTCAGTTGGCTGTGGTGTGCCTACTGTATATGCCTGAACTCTCTAAGAAATCACCTACTTCAGTTTTCCCATTCGCTGAAAAATTGGCAATTTTAAACAGCATATTCTTACATTTCTTTGTGGATATCAAATAAATACATTTTTAGTCCTTGAATATTATTGAGTCTGTACCTTAAAAAAAAACGTCATTGAATTGATTTATTTAAAACAAGGGATAGTGTACATTAATCAACATATTAAGAACATGTAAAAGTACTCGAATTAGCCAAAAGGCTAGTTTTCATCGATAGTCCCTTTGCCAGATGGTGATAGACATCCTAAAAGCAATAATAAAAATACCACAACATTGTTATACCATTGTACATATTTAGAATAGATGACATCACTGAATACAGATAAGAGCAAGTCATGATAATAAATAAATAAAACATTTACAATACACACTCATACACACACCTACACCCACACATCAGTGCTGACACTGTTGGTTTTCAATGAGCCACTTTTTAATACTCTGCTTGAATGTGTTGTAGGATGAGGATTCTCTTATTGGTTGTGGTATTGAATTCCAATGATGGGATGCGTGGAATGAAAAGACAGCCTGGCTGAATGCGCTTTTCCTAAATGGGATGGTGCAGTCTCCCCTAGCCGCACCTCTAGTAGCCCTGGTTGAGGTGGACTTTAGGCTGATGAAGCCAGCCAGAGGAGGAGGAGCCAACCCACTAGTGATCTTATAAACTAAGCAGATGTTTTTGTAAACTATGAGATTTTCCCAGCTGAACAGATTATACTTTTTAACAATGTGACAATGATGATACCGGAATGGCTTTTTGTCTAGTGTTTTGAGAGCTTGTTTATATAATCATTCCAGTGGTTTTAGAGCTGTAGAGTGTGCATTAGACCAGTTTATCAGACAGTAGTTGATGTGGGAGAGGACCATTGAGTGAAGGTATAGCTTAGCTGCTGCAGGAAGTTTCTAATGTATCTGTAATTTGACAGATTGAACTTTACTTTATTGCAGACCTTTTTGATATGGGTTTTGAAATTGAGGTTTGTGTCAATATGTATTCCTAAGAGACAACCTGAAGTCTCCTTCCTGAAAAGAAAACATCTTGTTTTGTTATAATTAGGGCTGTCAAGTTAAAAAAAATTAATCACAATTAAATATTGTTGTTGTTGTTAGCATCTGGTGCTAGCTAGCTGCGCTAACGGATATAAGGAGCTGTTTAAATGAAAACAGAGGTGTGATATTTCGCCGACAACTGCGCCGAGCACTTGACTTTATGCAGGTAGCCAGACAGCGGGACATTGTACGAAAAGTCAGCACATCAGCACGGATAGTGCGCGCAACATGATTGCAGCGTCCAGGCAGCTCCCGTTGCATATGCCTTGAGTTGCACATAGCTCCAACGATCCAACACACACACACACACACACACACACACACACACACACACACACACACACACACACACACACACACACACACACACACACACACACACACACACACACACACACACACACACACACACACACAGGGGCGAATGCTAAGGGCGCATCAATCAATGGGGGGCGCCAAAATAAATAAATAAAAACAAATTAAAAAAAGTTAGAAATTTAATTTTTTTAATTTTTTTTTATTTCATAACAACACAATTTCCCGATTTTGGATCAACAAAGTACATCTTATTATCTTATACTAACAGAACTACGCCTATATTGCGTACAGCGCCTATAAACTATGGCGCACCCCCCCCCCCCAAATCAAGTTGAACTGCCCCAGCCCCAGTAAAAAACAGAGGTTTATGTGAAATAGTTCTTTTTTGAAATAATGGTTTTAGTGTGCAATTATAGGTTTTAAATGATGTATTTGTGTTCATTTTTAAAAATAAATCAAACTTCCAAAAAACGTATACAGCTTTTTATTAACATTGGAATTGACTGTGTAAGCAGCCGCGGGGGGGAGAGCATTAGAGAGCTCTTTCCTGAAAGACTCAGAGGCTCTGATAACCTCAGCTCAGTGAGGTAAAGGCACACCTTTATATGATCATTATAGCTATAAAAAAATAAGAGAATAGATTTTCATCTATTCTCTTATAGTATAAAATACTATATGACAGTAAAATAAAGTTGTTATTAATAAACAAGAATACAGTTTAAAAGGGGAGTGATTTTTAAAATATCCATAAAGAAAAAGAAAATCTGCTTCCAGTTCTGTTTCATATGGGTGTTGAGAGATGTATCCATAGATCTCTTAATGTTGCTCTCAAACTGCAGCAGATTGATGCTCCAACTTCAATATTTAAAAAAAAAAATCTTCCCGGGGGAGCATGCCCCCCGGAGGTGAGGTCCACCCCCCACTTAAATCATGCTCAAATGGATAGGATACTAAATACATTTGCACACAGCTTGTGTCCATATCTTTCTGTTTTGGTGATGCCACAACCGTGCATACATACGCAAATCATAGTAAGTGTCTGCATTTGGGGGGGGGGCGCCAGCAAAAATCTTGCCTAGGGCGGCAAATTGGTCAGGGCCGGCCCTGCACACACATACACACACACACACACACACACACACACACACACACACACACACACACACACACACACACACACACACACACACACACGCACACACACACACACACACACACACACACACACACTCACACACTCACACACAACACTTTGTATTGTATGAGAGGTTCCAGATTGAATTGAGGCGAATAATTTGAATAATTCAGAGGTTGTTGTGTTTAATATTCATGAGAATATTTGTCATTGTTCAAATGATAATAAACATTTGCATAGAGCATATTTGTCCACTCATATGTTGATAAGAGTATTAAAAAATTGAAAAATATTCCTCTAAGGTACATTTAGAACAGATAAAAAATGTGCGATTAATTTGCGATTAATCGCGATTAACTATGGACAATCATACGATTAATCACAATTAAATATTTTAATCGACTGACAGCCCTAGTTATAATGCTTTGGCCCTTGGAGAAGAACATACACACTGTCTTTGAGATATTTGGTTCCAAACAATTATTGTTAAGCCAGGATGTAATATTCTCCAACACATCAGTGACCTTGGTAGCAGCCTCTTCTGCGGTTTTGCCATGAGTAAAAACAACTGTATCATCAGCATACATTAATACATCATATTCTCCACACACAGAAGGCAGATCATTTATGTACATAAATGATCTGCCTAAACAGGATGGGGCCCCATACAGAGCCCTACGGTACTCCAGTTGACAAACATAGTGCACTAGACTTATGGTTCTCAATTTGAACACATTGGGAGCGGGATGAAGATACAAATGAAAGAGGTCGGTGAATTCTATAGAAACATTTAAGTTGAGTATTTTTTGCAATAAGATGTTGTGATTAACAGTGTCAAAAGCTTTCCGGAAGTCAAGGAACACGGCCCCCATAACCCCACCCCTGTCCATTGATGCCTTAACTTTCTCGACGAAGAAGCATGTCGCTGTTTCTGTTGAGTGATTAGCCCTGAATCCAAATTGCATTGGATGCAGTGGAAAGGAGCTGTTGTTGAGATAATTGATGATTTGTTTGGCAATCAATTTCTCAAATACCTTGGATACTATGGGTAAGATACTGATGGGCCTATAGTTGTATGTCATGAGAGGGTCCCCACCTTTGAATAACGGGAACACAACAGCAGGCTTCCATTGATTGGGAAAACTCCCTTGATTGATTGCGATATTAATGATATGCGTTAGTGGCTTAACAATTGAAGAGTTAATGTCTTTCAGCATGAATGTGTCCATACCGTAGATATCCTTAGCCCTTGAGGATTTCAGATTGGCAATTACTTCCGCAAACTCTGTCTCAGACACTGACTTTAGAACAGCTGCTGGTTCGCTAGTGTTGACAGTCGGGAGTGCATTAACTTCCTGAGCTATGAAGCTACTGGCTATGGTAGCCACTAACTCAACAAAATAATAATTGAGTGTAGTTGCCACATCAGCTGGGCATTGCAGAGCTGTGGCCTCAATTCAATTGGCTTGGCTGTCGTAGTGTTTTGACCAGTTCATTTTTTTATTTGGCTCCATATAGCTTTTGAGTTGCACTGAGCATTTTCAATCATTGTGATGAAGAAGTCCGCTTTTGCTTTTCTCAGTTCCCTTGTTGCCTTGTTTCTTAGCCCTGCAAATATATGTTTATCATGGGACATCTTTTATTTTATCGCAGTTTTTAAGGCACTGTCCCGCTGCTTCATTACATTTCCGACATGTCCGTTCAACCAGGGGAGAGTCTGTTTCTTATTTTTATGTTTTATCATGATTGAAAATTCATTGATTGTGGCCTGTAGTTTTCCCGTAAAGTTTCGACTGGTTACTTCTAAATCATTTTCAAGTACTAGATCTTCCCAATCTAAGTTTTTTATAGTAGATCTGAAGTCTTCTTGCTTGTTTTTTGGGATGCCAAAGGATTCATACATCAAGAGACACAACACATCCCTGATGAGGTACCCATCATGCTTTTTCTCCTGACAGGGAGCCGTCGGTCTCCACGGCAACATCGGGGAGCAGGGTCTGATTGGCCAGAGAGTGAGTATCCTGTTTTCTTTACTTTTGAAAAGTCATAATGAGTTAAAGTGCCCTGGATGTATTTAGGCAAAACAGCAGCATATTAAAAAGGAGACGCATCACTTGAGGTGTAGACTAAAGCAAGTGATACATTTGTTTTCAATATGTACTCAAACACAGCCAACATTGGCTTGTGACATTGGCTTGTGTCTCTGCTTCCAGAATTCACTGTCCTGGTGACAATAAAACATACTGCAACCATAATGTTTTTATAATGTGTCTGTCAGGGTGAGCAAGGCATTGACGGGGAGGCTGGACCAAGTGGAACAGATGGAGCCAAGGCAAGTTCAAAATAAAAGACATACTGTGACCTAAAAAATGATTTAAAGGCCCACAGTAAATGGAAAAACATTGCCCCGGCCGGTAATCAAATTGTTGTCAATAACTGCAACACAGAATTCTTTCCTGATTCCCATTTGTCTGTGAACCCAGGAACCTCTCCGCTTTACTGTAGCAGCTTACTGTAATTAGGGCAAGTCTACTATTGTTTGTGAAATAATGGCCTGTGTACAGTTGGAGCTGCATTGTGTTGACGCTTATTGAAAACAGATAGCGGGGCTATTTTAAGTCTGGCAAGTATTGTGACCGAAAGAAAAAAAAAAGATGGAAAGCAAAGAAAGCTTGTCTATTCAGCAGAGCCTCGCTGCTGCAAGTATCGCTGACGGACCCACAAACAATGTTTGGCTTAGAGAAGGTGGTAAAATGTGAGTACAGAGAAGACTGGGGATAATAATACATTTAACCTGAGAATCTGTTTTGCTAAAAGTAAACTACTTTGAGGGATTCTTGGACACAGTGCAGCCCCTGGGTGGAAAACAGCAGATCAACAGGGGTTTGCAGCTTTTACCGTCAACTGTTAAGAGACTGAAAATCAGCACATTGCCATTATTAATTGTCATATTACTTTTCTGCAAAGAAATTGAGGATGTTGACATATTTTGTTTCAGCAGTGTGTGGTAAATATTTTTGTTTTCCAATGTTGGGAGAGCCATATTGGTATCCTACTAAATCTCCATTAGATTGATCAATGGTTGGCTAAAGAAAACTAGCAATTGGGAGGGAAAGCAATGAGTTTTACAAGGTGGATACAGGATTGAAATACAGCGGAAGCTACTGAGAATTGAAGTAAAAACTAAACCCATATCTTGACTGAAGATCAAACTACATGTTTGTCAGTGTGTGGTAGACTTCATGCTGTCCACTTGAATATTCATTAGGCTGGACCTCATGGCTCTGGTTTTTTGATCCTGTCTACCCCACAGTTGTTTCTCAGTTTCCGTATGAAATGTTCTTCTCTTGCACTCCTTTTATCCATGTATCCATGTTGAAGAAAGGCTCAGTTCTTTGCCCAATCTTATTTTTTATTCACATATTTGGAACCGAACATTATCCTTTTCTAGTTTTGTTTCTTAAAAATTGTAACACAGCCAGCCCTTGCTGTGTGTTTCTTTGAAACTGGTCTTAGTCGGTTCGACTTTATAGCCGTCTACAAAACTGCCTGTCCGCTATGAGGGCTTTGTTAATCAGTCTGAATAGTCTGCTAGTCTGAATAATATTTGAGATTTAATTTATAATTTGCAATGCTCCCACACTCCTTACACTAAAGACAGGTAGAGTGCAATCAATGGGATAAGGCCTTACTGATTAGTCAGCTGTCATTTTCAAGAATAGAGGTAACAGAGCTTTGTTGCTTGTGTTGTTGTGCCCCCCCCAGGCTTTGCAATGGCCTTTCTACAGACATTTGGTCTGCTCATTATGTTGAATATCATGAAAACCTGTAAGCACTGACAGACCTTTCATTGACATATTTAATTAAGTGAAGGTAGTTTTTGCATTAATGTATTTATTAATTTAAGTTCAACTGTCAAAAATGTTCTAGAAAATGAATACGAACTTTTCCTTTCTGAATATTTTATTCACATAGTCTAACATAGTCTACATAGGGCATATCCTGACTTCTGCAACTGAAAAGCTTTTCATTGGCCTTGTATAACTCTCCTCAGGGAGATAAAGGGGATGCTGGTCAAGAAGGCGCTGAAGGAGACAGGGGTGAAATCGGTCTGAAAGGAAAGCAACGAACCCCTGGGCCTCCCGGATTGGTCGGTGTAAGGGTGAGCGTCTCAGCAGCCAACTCCATATTTCATTCAATTCCCATGAAAAGACGGCTCTTTTTGTCCACTCACAACCCGTTCGATTTTTCTCTACCAGGGTCAGGAGGGTAAACCGGGCAAAATTGGTGAAAGAGGAAAGCCAGGAGAAAAGGTTTGTCAGTCTCCCTGCCTTGGGCTTTAAAACACCTTTCATTCACTAGCACAAGCGGTTGAATAGCTCTCTGCTGTAGTGGTAAACACATGGTAACAGGTCAGTGACCTCCCTAAGCATGTCAAACAGACTCTCAGTATTAAATGTTTGAATCGTCAAACCTGTTCGGGGAAGTTTGTACTCTGTGCATACCTGCTCAATGATGGCCTCTCTCCAGGGGAGCAAGGGTCACCAAGGTCACCTGGGGGAGAGCGGCCCAACGGGCGAGCAGGGAGAGGTGGGCTTTGTCGGACAGAAGGGAGCGAGAGGAACCATCGGGCCAGTGGTAAGACATCTCCAGGCGCTTTGAAGGACACGCTTTGTTGTGTTGTGGATGTGTGCTAAATAAATATATTTCCCCAGGGTGCTCCGGGGAGAATGGGCCAACAAGGAGAAACCGGCATATCTGGTTACGAGGTAAGCACAGTGATGGAATAACTATTTATATTGCAGGATGGTAGTCATTCATCTGTCGTCAATTCATTAAATTAGTTAAAAACCTGCATTATAAATCCTATAAAAACCTTGTTTTATGTAAATGGCTAGAATATACACAATATTATATCAAGTGTGTGGGTAAACAGGAAAAACAAGTTGTTTGCCTTGTTGACAGGTACCTTACCTGATTAATGTTTAAACAGTAAGCCTGCCTTGGGTCCGTTCAGTGTGTGGATATCTCTGGATATTTTCTACATTTTTCACAATCAAATGCTATCCAGTTTCCCCCTAACAATCAAAAAGCCTGAATTGATTTTTTCAAGGGGTTTTATCTCACTGTATATTTCTCACAGAATAATATTGAATGATAGTATTGACGTGCGAGTAGATACTGCGCTTGTATTGTTTTGGTGTTGATGAATCACAGGCCGAATCTCTTTAGTTTCGTTCTCCCTCTCCATTACACAGTCGGGAATCTGCAGCTCGGATCTGTGTTTTTCTCTTAATTGTATGCTAAAGTCATATCACTGGTCTATTTACAGCCATGACTGAAGGTTTTCTTAAAGTTGACCACAAGAGGGCAGAAAGTAAATACATACATAAATACAAGCAAATAAAAAAAGAATTGCAAAAAGTTGTTTCCCTTTCTAGAATGTTTCCTTGCAGCTAGCTAAATGTATTTATCTTCCATTTTCAAACTATGAAAACATTTCATGCTTGCTAGTTCAACAACGGGGTGGAGGAGCTTCTTTTCATATAAGGTGTTTTTTATACCACTAACTTTCTCAATCTTTCTTGACGAGAAAACTAGGTGAAATGAGCACGATTCCTGGTCATTACCTCTGTTGGCACATAGTAAATCCAGAATAAGCAATGCGTCCTTTAAGACCAGCGTATTTAACACTCATAACCTTGACTCGGCTAATGAATCAGAAAGAATGCATTCCTCATGGCGACCTAAGATGAAGTGATCACCTTGTTGAGTTCTCATTTTACATAATCTCGACCTCGCCTCCTTCTGCTTCTCTACATCATGAACATAATATTTCACACAGTACATTGGGAGTGAAGGTTGGTAGGTGACAGTCACAAACAATTTTTCTTGTCATAGGGTCACATGGGACCGCCGGGCCCCCTGGGACCTCCTGGACCAAAAGGTGAAAAGGTACTAAACCACACTTATTTGCCGTCTGCACTGTGATTGTGTCTAATGAGCTCTGGAGTCCTGTAATGGTTGCGTTACTCAACAAGTCAAGCAGGTCGTTGTCTTTGAGTGGTCAGCTCTTTTGAATGCATTGGTACTTCAGTTGTCCCTAATCAGTGCTTCCTCTGTCTCTCATGTCCTTGCAATATTCCAAAAGTCCTCTCTAATTTGATCAATGATCTGATCTAGGACGCATCCAATTAACTCAGTGCTGTCAAATGTATATAATTAGACAAGCACCTGGTCTGCTCATGATTTTGGAGACATTAGCATTATAATTTGTGTTTATTTGACAGGAGCAGCACACAAAGGAGCACACAGCGTTAGAGTTTAGTGAGATGCTAATTTGCATTTTATTTTTAGTCCCTGGGCAGGAGCCATCTGGATGTGGATATTCGTTATATTCTCTTTGCCAATATAAAATAGGTGGGCATAATAAAATAATGGCTGCGCTTGTAATTAAATCAATATCACACTATCAAATGGGTTGTTGCAAAATGTACGATTGTCAATTATAAAAGCCAGGTAGCCCTGGCAATGAAACTTGCTGCAGATAAAATACAGATCAGTTTTATTAAACGCACTCATATTAGACTTGTACGTTTTGCTCGGCCCCTGGCCATCACTAATTATTTTCCTTCTTTAGGATGCCTGATGGGCTCTGCAGTTCTTTTTTTCCTTCGACACATGCTCAACATATGACCATCAACACTAACACACATCCGCGGTTATTGTTTAATGAATAAAGACCCTGGAAGAGTCATTGGCTTCATTTATGTGAAATTGTGGGTAATAGCGCATGTAATGATTTGCCATTCATTTAAGCAGGCATTGTGTTTCCATTGTTGTATTCTTTCAAAGAAAACATGTATTGATTTTGCACACACTGTTTGGTTTGAAGGGAAATTCGGTTGATTGCGGTTGTTTGTCCGTGTCCATATTGCTGGTTTAGGGTGAACAGGGAGACGACAGCAAGGCAGAGGGTCTTCCAGGTCCCCAAGGTGACAGAGTGAGTACCTGTTGTTTATGTGTCCTTTGTTTGTGTTGCTCTGGATTGTTTAATTAATTAGTCTCCATGTACACCCAGGGTCCTCATGGAAACAGAGGAGAGAGAGGAGAGCCAGGGGACCCAGGGCACATTGTGGGTGAAATAAAGAAAGATTGACACCTCTTTTGATTTGTCTTTGGGTATAATGTCAAATAAGTGACTGTCTGTGCATTGAAATGCAGAAACGTATGTTTTCCAGGGTCAAATTGGTGTTGATGGAAAGAGAGGTGCAGCTGGTGCCCCAGGGCTTCCTGTAAGTATCTTATTTATGTCTCTGAAAATGTAAAAACCCCGACATATAGACATTGTGTAAACTTGTTCGAAAGCAATCAGTGTAATTCAAATCAAACAGAAATGATCATTTCAGGGACATCCTGGGCCAAGAGGACTGCCAGGGCTGAAAGGATCCAAAGGTGACCAAGTAAGGACATACATGACAGTGGCTTGATTTTTTATTTGTATTCGAAAAACTCAATGACTTCATGTAACACGATTGGACTGTAATCCAAACTCTCGTTATGCTCCAGGGTCAGGAAGGAAAATCAGGAGCCAGAGGAGCATCTGGGACCAAAGGACCACCCGTGAGTTTGATGTATTTCTGGTCCTACTATATAATCCGGCATAATACACAGGTGAGCTATATGATACTATTTAAAAGCAATGCAGGCTTTTACATTTCCACATGTCTTTTCTAAGGGTCCAGAGGGTCCTGATGGCCCACGGGGAGTTGAGGGCAGGGAAGGACTTGAGGGCCCGTCTGGCATGGATGGACTTTCTGGTAAAGATGGACCTAAAGCAGTCAAGGTGAGGACACTGTCAGTGGTGCACCTTTCTGTTTAACTAAAGAAAGACTTTGGAAAATAGTCAAAAATATTACGTCTTATGTCCTAACCACCGCTCATTGAATTTTTTTCGGAAATTGTCATGAAGTCAAGGAAAGATGTGAAGGAGAATTCTTAAGGACATAGGAAAAGACAACCACTGTGCTCAGAGAATCTGCTTGCACTTATCACACTATCTGATGGCGGATGATTTATTCTTAAAGCAACTTCATTTATCACACGTTCAAGTTAGTCTTAAATGGAACCACATAATAACGTTTTCCATTGATCCATAGAGAACAATTGAACAGCTGATGTAAATGATGGCTAAATGGTTCGTTGCTTTATTGAGGGACAGCATTATCTCCTTTCCCTTGGATATAAATGTGGCATTAAAGCAGCCTTCCTTAGCATTCAGAGACTTTGACAGCTTTTCATCATGGATGCCACTTAGATCCATCTGAATTGAAAACCTTCTTAAGCATAAAACAAGATCAACTGTAGCCCAGCTCTCATTATTTCCCACCAACCATTTTCTGTGTTCAGGGGGAGCAAGGAGAAGATGGAGAAGTGGGCTTACCTGGGAAACCTGGGCAGTGGGGGCCAACTGGTGTGACGGGGCTTCCTGGAAGTCAAGGCTCCTTTGGACCAAAGGTGAGAATGATGTGTGGAACATCTGTTCTAGTGTTAGCTAGGAGCTAAAGTTTGATCTTCTTAACAGAGAAGTTAATGTTAAGCTACAACCAAACGTGTTTTTAAAGATCACCAGTGTATTGCCAGTATCAAGTGGGAATTACCAACTCAGCTTAAATCTGCCAGGGTTGCCTCCCAGTGAGTGTTCTCTTATCTCAAATGCCAAACTCTGCAAGTCTTCACACTATTTCTCTAAAGAGCTCATTTTCACTGCACCACTGCTAGGAAGTTAGAGTTGCAAATATGAATGAGTTGGATCGATCCAGATTTTCTTTGCTTTGCCAATATTACATAAATTCACTTATACATAACTATGAGAAACACAGTGAGGCTTTATTAGTTAGTATAATGCAGTTTCCCCGTATACACATGGTTAGGGGATAAAGTTGCATTCATATTTAGTCATAAGATAGAGATCCAATGCAAACATTTATTTGTTTGTTATGAAGTAAACTGTGAGGGTCGGATATTCCTTTTTCTGCCACTGTGTTTTTCGGAGCCACACAATATTTCTATCTGATACATTTGAAATCTATAAAGAGAGTTTTAGAATTATAAACACTGCATACTTTGTTGTACCAGGCAGTACATAATGTTATTCATACAAATTAATCCCTGACTATTTTTCATTGAGAATTATATTTAAAATACAATATATATAGAGAACACCAGACATAAATGCAGCCATAGCCAACGTTTACCCTGGATTTGGCCGCTGCTATTTTCCTTCCCTGGTTGATCTTTCAAAACTGTTTTTTCACCATAGTAGTGGAAAGGCACCAGCACACGGTTGACAGTAAATGCAGTTTGCAGTGTCCATTGGTGGGAAGTCAGTGAGGGATCTTGAGCTTGTTGCAGCACTTATACTGATTTATCCTTTCAGAGGTTATTTGGTACGTGAGGAAGTACATGTGTTTATGTGTTTATGTTTGATCTTCAGGGTGAGAGGGGTCTTCCGGGCCAAACTGGTGCATCAGGAAAACAAGGCTCTGTCGGCGGGATGGGGCTGCCAGGAAAACAAGGAGAGCAGGGACCTAAAGGACAACCTGTGAGCACTGAGTTATCTATTTACTCAGAGAACAACCTTTTAGCTTGTTCAGTGATGAAGATAACCATACTTCTCTTCTCTAAGGGGGATACGGCTCAACGAGGATTTCCAGGGGTGTTCGGTCTTTTTGGACCAAAGGTATGCCAAGTGACCTATAAAGTTTTAGTTCCACATCTTATTGGCTGTGCAGATGATATGTCTCTGAGGCAGTAAAATGACCAGAAAGTCATTTCTGACTCCAACTCATCTTTGTGCAGTGTCTTTGTGAAGTTTGAACCTCAAAATTGTCTGGAGGTACATTAAGTTATATTGTCTTCAGTAAAAATGGATATGAAAGCTGTTATGTATTACTATAACATGCCCCAGGATAACATCTGCTACACTGCGAGTCTGCTTTACTTACAACACTGCTGCACTATAGATTATTGCCAGCTGAAGAAACCGAACAGGCTTTCCTGGAGTCTCATTCTTTCATTTAAAACCCAGAGGGTGATCTCTTCCCTACTGTGGGAGTTGAACCGCAGTGTGAAGCAGATGAGCTTTGTGTTAGTGCTAAGTTTATAGTAACTGTTATTACTCAGAATCAATGAGGAGGGATAATTAGAGGAAAGTCATCAGACAAAAGTGCAGACTCTGAAAGTGTTTCAACATCTCAAGTCCTGGAGTCATGTTCAATTATCGAACAGCAACAACATTTACCTCTTTGTAGATGAGGGGAGAGGTTACGTTATTAACACAAGTTTCTTGTAAAACTTTACCATTTACCACTTTCAATTATTACATTCATCTTTTTTTTCTTTTGAAAATGTTCTATTAAGATAAAAAATACTGCAAACCGTGTTTTACAGCACTTTTAAACCTATAGCACATGTATCTTAAAGGTCTCATGTCATGCTTTTCCGGTTATTACCCGTCCCCTTGTGTGTTATGAAGGTGTTTCTGCATGTAAACGGTCTGCAGAGCCACAAACCCTCAAAGTACACCCTGTAGTGAGTAAAACTCTAACACAGAAAAGACCTGTCTATGCTGGCCCAGAACGCCTCGTTGGAGATTTCTCTTTTTCTTCCTGGGTACAGTGACGTATTTGGGTATAGTGGCGTAACGTGGTACTGTATACTAAAATAGATTTATATTGTGCAATTTTCCAAAATCACATTGGTTTCTCATACAGCATCTCTGTATAGTATGTGTATTCACTCTCTGTCCTAAACGGCTTGTTGGAGCTCCTGCCCCCCCCCCCCCCCCCCCTTCCTGTGAGCCCAGTGGCCGTCTGCAAGACAGCGAGACACAGCGAAACCCAGCCCGCAACCAGCCATTTGGACCAATCCGCGGAGCCGTTACACTGCGGGTGTGTGTGTGCTCGGGCTGGTTTCAGGCTGGTTTCGGGCTGGGTTTCGCTGTGTCTCGCTGTCTCGCAGACGGAATTATGATCAGTAGAAATGGCCAGGACATGGGACCTTTAAAGCAGTGAAGTTGCTGTTTGGTAGTTTGTAAAGATGTTACATCACACACAGCTCCTGAACTCAATGTTAAGGATTGGTTTTTACAGCGCTCATAGAACAGGGAACATTTGAGGAGGAGAAGACGGATGAATAAGTGTCAGTTCCCCCTCCTGAGAGTTAACAGGCTCAGTCTGGCTCAGAGCAAACTAAATGATCTGTCATTTGTTAAATAGCTACAACCTCACCTTAAACCAAGCATGGAGTACTGAAAGGATAAGCCAATTAATAAGAGACTTGTTTATTGATTAAGTAATTTACTGAGCACAAATCTGTTGGTGTTGCAACAAATGTTCCTCTAATAGTTGAGCACGTTCTTTCAGTATGTGAGGTACATCGACTTCCTATTACGTTTTTTTTTATAAATCCTTTTGCAAAATGGAAATGACTAATAGAAATGTCCGTATATCGATCAATAATTATAATAGGCCCAGTCTTGCGGAAAAAATATATAATATACATTTTATGTACAATGTTATTCTGTGTCCCAATTCTATTCTAAATGTGTTCTCCTTACATTGCAATCTTTTCACTCCTGAAAAGTGACAAGAAAATAGATTAACAGTCTGTATGCATTCTACACCGACGCATTCTTTGAGTGTGCTCATAATCACAATGTGACACACACAGGAAATGAAGTGCACAGCTATTACAAATAAATAGTAAATGTTTTACAGATGCATAACTGCAGAAAAACCTAAAAAACAAAAAAATGTTTATTTGGCAGTCCTAAGTTGGATTTTGACCAGCGTCTATCAAAGTATTTTATTTATTTTTAATACTAATTTACATTTACTTTCTGTTTACTCCCCCCCAAAAATGCACTGTGACAATTAGCATTAGCATTTAGTAAAGTTTGCAGTTGTTCTCAGAGCCACCGCTTAGTTACCATTAGAGGAACAGTAGACGTCTCTGCTGTTTTACCATTCAACATGGTGCCACTAGCTATACAGAGAGACATTTATCAATGTATGAATCCAACTTGTTGCCAATAAAGGTCAACAAAGGTTATCGATTATTCAATATTGGTTCAACCTTTAAACCTACCGCATCTGATCCACTTCTATAAATAACAGCTATTTGTCTTTCCAGGGACCCATGGGCTACATTGGCCCCGCGGGGATACAGGGACCAAAAGGCCCGCGTGGTTTGTTGGTAAGATGAAGATTAATGTTAGTTTGGTAACTCTCGGCAACATTTCAGCCAATTCCAGTGCTCTGAACTCTCACAAATTGCACACTTGCCATGAAAAATAAGCAGAGCTCCGCCTGATGCTCCATCATACGTGTCGTCAGTCTCTAACATGGCTCTGCTTCCCAGGGTATGGAGGGAGCTCTGGGCCCCATTGGCATCATTGGCCCCAGCGGTCATCCTGTATGTACCTCATATCTCATCCTATCTGCCAAGCTTTATGTGACTTCTCGCTGCGTTTTGGCAGTGATGGAGTGATCCTCTGTCTCCTTTCTCTCCATCAGGGACCCAAGGGTGACAAAGGAAGTCGGGGGGAGACGGTGCGTGGTGCCTTTTTGATGAATCCTTTTTGTCTGTACCGTGAGCACAGGATAGGATACTTAGTATGGAGACGGCACGCCACTCCTTTGCCCCTCAGCACTTTTCATTTCCTATTGTACTTCACTGTTTGTTGCTACACTCACAGTGACACTTAGCTGCTGTGGAATTCCTGTCAGGGTGATAAATGTGGGCTGCATGCTCATCTCAGGCTTCTTTTTGTGTGTTTGTTGAGCGCTCATACACAGGCAGATTTCACAAGCTCACTCCCAAAACAACAACATCTATGTATGAGTTTGCTGCGTGAAAATAGGATTTACTGTGTAGAAATAGGATTCCTGAGTGTAGTTCTGCAAAGAAAAGCAAGAGGGCATTTCAACACACAATAGGTAAAGACTGTGTATTGAATTGGTAGGACAAAGATGGCGTAACACTGTGCATGATAGAATGAGTTTGAGAGAACACCGTATATTATTCTATTATTGCAGGATTGTCCTCTGACATTGATTACTTTTTTCCTTTCATCTCTAACAGGGGTTGCAAGGACCAGGGGTGAGTAATAATTCACCTTTGTAGCTTAATCTCTATTCTTTGCACAGGCTCGGGGGCTGAGAAGAAGAAACAAATGAACCACTTTATCATCTTCAATAAAGGCAAACTTGTTAATCATTTTAAGGCTAACGTGGTGATGCCATTTTTCAGGGATTTGCTGGCCCTCGTGGACCACCCGGACCACCAGTAAGTGTTACATTCTGTATACATCACACTTTCATTCATCGTAATCTGGTCTAGATTTTAATGTCTGAACGTGGAGAAAGAATAAAGTTATTCTCAGTTAATAGTATTTTTTAAAACATGTTTCTAAAAATCAAGATCAAGGAGAGCAGAGGAGAAAAGACTGGTGCCCACTGATTGATTATCAGTCTGTTAGAGTGCGCCGAACAGACATGGTTTGACTCTACTGTGTATTCATTTAAGTCAAAATGTACAAATGCAAAAAAAACGGTGTTTTCATCATTCAGATCCCTAAATCAAATTGAAAACGACTTGGCTGTGGGTGCAGAACCTAGCCTGCTGGGAAATTATTTGAGAAGGAGAAAGTAATGTCTGCATTAAAACTGTAGTTAAACTTTGAGCCAAGTTATGTTATTGGGAAAATAATGCAGTAACCGTACAAAACATGTTCTTCAGTCCTGACCTGCCATGACATGAGGAGTTTGGGATTACACACCAAAATCGCAGCAACTGAGAAACACCAGTGAGACATGACCAAAGTTTGGTTATGATCCTATTGATAGCACTGACGTAATACACATGGAAGATGCATTTCCAAATAGGCATATTGGTCGATTGCTTCGACATAATCACCGTGGTTATAAATGAAAGAATTTGGCCATTCACTTTAGTTATCTAGCATTTAGCTTCATATGTGAACTGCAGGCAATGAGATTTGGCGTGCTACTGATAACATGCACAACTCCACAGAGCCCCGAGGCCCCCCCAATCTCAAAGTTTATTAATATTGAACGTGCTCCATTTCAAAAGTTGCAATAACTTTAACAAAGTACCCCCTCGGGTCCACAGCAATGCACCCGCCAAATGTGAAGTGGATTGGATGATATGCAAAGGACGTGCATGCACATAATCAAATCTAACTAGTTACAGACCTGCTCGTTTTCCACTGTGAGCTGATTCAAAAAGATGTTAGCCAGCGGCTTTTCCTCTCTGCATTTGACATGCCTCATTTCCTGTGCATTCATGCCTCATTTCCTGTGAATATCTCCATATTTGATTAGTGTGGCAAAACCTACCACCAACAGGATTTACAGAACTGTTTTGTGAACAGAAATGCACTGTGTGGCTGTTGCTAAAAGTGCCAACACAAAAGTTTCAGTTTTCTTGGTGCTTAAAACATAACCAATAAACTCTTTGTTTACAGGGTCTTCCAAGCTCTGCCCATTTACTTGTAAGTATGTTTCTCTTTATAGTCGAGCCAGGGTTTGGGGAATAATGAAATGTTATGGAACAAACTGAAGAGTAAAAATGTTGCGGTAACCTTATTGCCTTGCTGTCTTCTTTGGTAGAGAAATGAGGCTCTCGGTGCCACCTTTCAAGTCATCATCGATTCCCATGCTGCACTGAGGCCAGAGGTTAGTTCTGAGGAAAACGGCTCATTGCAAATAATCACTTTTGATTGTTGGGGCCCTAATGGGTGTAACTTTTGGTGTCTGAAGATTATATGTTTTTTAGTAAAGCCTGAGTTGTGTCTGTGTATTTTCTCAAAACAAAACAAAACAATGGTCAGCCACTCCCTCCTGAAATTCAATTTGACATGTACCTCACGTCAATGTTAATCAGTAACCTCACAACAAATCGCAAGATGGTAAAAAATAAAGAGGCTGAATCCGAAATCTGTATCTGAGAGAATCCAGATTCTGCATGTACGCAGCTGTATCTACGCCTCCCTTGCTGATTTTGACAGAGAATCAATGCTATGGCTGTGTTCTCATGTGTATTATCTTATTGATACATTTATTCTATTAATTCAAAACAGAAACCTTATATTTGTATTCAGCATTTCTGATGCTATTGGAATGTTAAATCAATCAAAACATGTATTTACTTTCAATAATAACACAAGTGTTCAGTAACATAACTACATGTTCATACATCAGTAATATAGGCCTATATCTGTTTCAATGCAAAGTTGTGGTCCATGCTTATGGGTATTATTAAACCGCTAAAAAAGGTTGTCTGATCTCATACAGAATAAGAACGTTTTACAAATCGCATGTCAACTATGCCAATATTTCTATCCAATCAGAGCGTGGAGATGCCCATGTTAGACCAGGGCACAGAGATCTTCAAGACCCTGCAGCACCTCAGCACCCTGATCCAGAGTCTGAAGAACCCTCTGGGGACCCGGGACAACCCAGCACGCATCTGCAGAGACCTGTATAACTGTGAGCAGAGGCTGCACGATGGTGAGGGGACCCTTTAAACCGCTTAGTCATTCCTGCACACATTTATATTCTCCTCTCATTATTTAAGTTGTTTCCTCCTCTGCTGCTCTCTGACAGGCACTTACTGGATCGACCCCAACCTGGGCTGCGCTGCGGACACTATAGAGGTGATGTGCAACTTCACAGCTGGAGGACAGACCTGCCTGAAACCGGTCACTGTGTCCAAGGTGTGGATCCTTTCAGAGTTCAGCCATTTGCTTCAGATAAACATGACACCCAGTATAATTAAAAGTGTATTACGTAAATGAAGACAAGATCAAATTGGGAGCTTTTCATGCAGGAAGTGGATGATTATGTAAATCATGAATGCTTGTGTGGACAGAGAATGTTCTCAAAGAGTTTAATGTGATATAATAAGGTGCACAGCTGGTCATTTTCTGACAATGTACACTGTAGCTCTTTTGTAAAAGAGAATTATTTAAAAGATAAGCCCAGCTGGCAACTTGACCTCCAGGAACTTCATCTCTCCTTTTATTGTTTTTGATTTTGAGATTTACCTAAGATTCAAACTGAATAAAACATCACAGCACATAAATGCCGACTGACTCAATGCCTGCATAAACTGTTTACAAATCAGATAATGAGGTCAAAATCTGTGATCCAGATGAAACGCTTTGTAATTCAATACACAATTGTAGTTTTATTATATAGTAGGATTTGTTGGTTTTAAGATGGGCCTGTTTTTCCAAACTATGATTACTTCAGAGACATACATTCTTGTTTTACAGTTGGAGACAGGAGTGGGTCGTATCCAGATGAACTTCGTCCACCTCTTGAGCACCGAGGCGGTGCAGCACATCACCATCCACTGCCTGAACACTCCTGTGTGGGCAGCAGGACCCTCACTGCAACCCTCCTCCAGATCTGTGAGCTTCAAGGCCTGGACGGGGGAGAAGATTCAGGCCGGGGACCTTCTAGAGCCGCTCATACCCAGGGACGACTGCTGGGTGAGTACTGACTTCAACATTCTGAGAAAATAAACATTCTGCCATTCTTGCTGAGAGTTAGATGAGAAGCTCTATACCAGATCAGTCAAACAAAGTCCTGAGTTTCCATAGATCAGCGGCTGGAATATGTATTATTTCACTGAGATGCATACATGTGCACAATATGAGCAACACATGGACCATATGTAGAGAAACTGCTCCTTGAAGCCACTTCAAGAATTCAGAAACGCCACAGAGAACCGGTTAAGTATGGAGCTGTAACCTCTGCCAGTGGGCGATTAGCTTAGCTTAGCATAAAGACTAAAAGCCATGGAAAACAGCTGGCCTAGGCTCTGTCTAGAATCTCCAGAATCTGCCTGCCAGCACACCTTAAACTCCTGACCATGTTTCCTGATTGTTTAATTCATACAACGGGTCTTTTGGATATAACAAAACAGTTTATGTTTTCATGAGGAGTTAAGTCCATGTTTGTTTTGCTTAGCTAGATAGAGACATTGTGTATTCTGGCAAGAAGTCTAAAAGTCTAAGAGGCCAGAATACAGTACAAAACCAAAACATCATTTTTATATTTGATTGTGCCTTAATTAAACAATTGTGAAACAGCAACTGTCAACGATGTATTTAAATTCAGCATCAACTTTTGAGTGAACCTTACAAGCTGTTTCTCTGCCTGTATGCCAAGATTGCTAGTCATATTCTTGTGCTAGCTCCATACATGGCTGTTTGACATGATACTTTGACTAAACCGCAGACCTCATGTCAGCGTTTTTGGAGGGGAGTATTTCCTAAAAGTTGCACAATAAAGCCTGGGGATTATTCAGAGTGACTGGGAAATTGTTGAAGGGCACATTTGCTGTTGTGTTTTTTTTTTCTCTTTCTTTTTTATTGCTGCAGAAGATACAATTCCAGATTCACCTCCATTCTATCGGGGTTGGATTCAGAAATCTTGGCTAAAGATGTTGCACCAAAAAAGTCTTAATAAATCATTGTGACAAAAGAATATTATGTTGTCTTCCACATCATTACACTCTGACATAACGACATCTCACTTTCAGATCAAAGATGGCCGCTGGCATCAGACCCAGTTTATCTTTCAAAGCCAGGACCCGAACTTACTCCCCATCGTGGACGTGTTGAACCTGCCGACAGCAGATGGCGGCGCTCGCTATCACCTGGAGGTCGGACCCGTGTGCTTCTTATGAGGCTATGAGGGGGGGGGGAGCTCCTCGAAGGAGAGACTGCATAGAGGAGGATGGAGGGGGGGAAACCGATCTTTCTTCTGTGGTTTCCCAGAACAACAGACCCCCAATTTTCTCTCCGCAAAATATGCTTGGACTGCAGAAACAGGAGGGGGGGTCGGAGCTAGAAGGCCCGTTGAAAATGCAGAGACTTCTAGCACAAATCAGCCTATGGAAAACAATAAGCTTTCTTTCTCAGAGACTTGTTTGTGATACAAGACCTGAATGTACTATTTTGGTGGGAAGTAATATGTCTTGCTGTCATCTCAGGCCATGTTGTATCATATTTTCTTCACGGCCTGAGTCCTGATTTTGAAAATATCTAAGAGATCTGTACAGAAATATTGAACAACAGATGCAATGATTCCTTTTGTAATGTTTAAGTATTATTTATACATGTATATGTACTGTATATTGTAATATAAAGTGCAATGGTTATTGTTCCACACCCTTGGGAATATACAGTATGGGCATCACTCATTCAGGTATACAGCGTGCCTCAGACACTGTCTCCAGGTAAGTCTTTTTGATAACTGTAGTGCTGAGACACCCCCCCGTTAAAAAAAATATCCTCACACAAACAACTACTGTGTGCTGCGCTCCATGTCAAAATGGATCGAAGCCTTCCACAGTGTGAAGCGAGAAAAGTGTGTTGATACTACCTCCAACTGCACGTCTCATCTCACGGCAACCGAGACGTTACCTGATATAATCTGGGGTGACACAGAGGTGAGACTCGGGTGATAAACTCTTCAGCAAAGCTTTGTTTGTGCTTTAAGAAAAAAGGGAAGACCAAATTCATTAAATGATATTGTAACGGTAGTATTTTAATATTTCCAATATTCTTTGTACTGTCTGACACTGAGTCTGACTCTATAAGTTAAGTTTTTGTAACTGTCAATTATGCCACTTGTTATTAGCTACAGTGTATTCTTTTTAAATTCTGATTAGCTTTCCAGTTCAAAACAAGGCATCAACGTCACATTAGGGGCTTTCAAGATTTGTTCGGTCTGTACGTTTTTTCTAATTACCGGTTCGAGACAATCCTATTGTAGGATATTAACAAACGTTTTTATGCATTTCTCACTCAAAGGTGCAGCAATGGTGGTTGTTGCCACCAATCTATAAACTCAGAGGATTTCCAACAATACACAACACTACCATGGCACGCAGTGTTTGCTCTGTACACACACTTTATGCTGCGTTTATGAAGTCTAATGACTCCACAGGCAATTTAATAAAAATTCTGAAACATTTGTTTATAAGTAGCTTTCCATTTGTTTCTGTCAAAGAAAGCTTCATAGCAAAGGAACGAAATAAAATGCATTTAAACTGCCTACTTGTGGCAGTGCTTTTTAGCTTCCTTCTATTCATTTCACACCTGGACCTGTCAAACCCAGACAGCAGCCGCCTCTGCAAACAGAGGGAAACATTGTGTCCTTGAAGTAATGCCTTGTTTTTTCATCAGTTTTAGTGGCAATGCGGGGATTCTTGGTACAAAGCACAGGCAGACTTGTAGGTTGAAAGCAATATATTATCAGACTGCTGTTCCCAACATGCATGATCCTATCGGGGGCACATGGCATGGCGGCCCCCGTCAACAGGAAGGTTGACTCCAGTGATGAAGCTGGCAGCATCGGACGCCAGGAAGGCGATGGCGTGGGCCACTTCCTCCACCTCCCCCGGGCGGCCCAGGGCATGGGTCTGCTTACACTTCGCTAGAAACTGGTGATGAAAGAGATAGACAGACACTAAGTGTTGATGTGATACATTGCTGATCGATTTACAATTTGGGCTGTTCTCTGCTTTCCTTTTAAATGAAAGCTTCTATTGAGATGTTTCAATGCAGCTTAAATTCTGTTGAAGTGTTTCATCTGATTACAAGTTTTCAATTGAATCAACTTCCTTTAATGAATATAACTTGTCAGCAAATGTGTCTTTTAGGGTGCGAAAAGATGGAGAATGTATTTTAACTTTTTTAATACGTTTAGACATTTTAACTTTACAATGTTTTAAAGTTATGTAAAATATCTAAATTAATCCTATACAGCCACCACTGAAGTCAAATTCAACAAATATATTTTAACTAAAAATATCACTGTAGCCTAATATTTATCTGCAAATGTGCAGAAGAAAAAAAAAACTTTGTGGCATTTAAACGTTTTCAATTTTAGCATTTTTATAATTTTGTAATAAATGATGCTTTAAACTATTCAGTAAAGACTTACTTATAAATGTGTCCTCTGTGCTAATCAGATGCTAGGATATGATGGACCTAAACATGGAGACTAACACAGAACCTCTGAAAGAACACGTGTAGAGGAAACACTCAGTTTAGATGTGTTACCTGGGCATACTGCTCCTCATTCAGTCCCGCTCTCTTGTGGACATCAGTGATGATCACACCGGGGCTGAAGAGATGCCGCAGGGGAAGCGACACAACACATGGTGAATCACAGATTTGATTTCAGACAGAATGAGTGATATCCATGCTTTTTAAATCAGAAATGCATAGGATATCGTATACAATATATGAAAAGGGCACAAAATATTATGGACGAATTGCATTCACTCACCACACAGAATTCACTCTGACTTGCTTTGATGCCAGCTCTGAAATCAAATGGAGTCATGATGTTTATATTGGGACATTCTAAAATGGCTAATACACAGAATATAAGCAGAAAAAAGTGTCTCACTCACCAAGCGCTGTACAGCTCGTGAACTGATCAATGGCTGACTTGGACATGCAATATGCCAGCACACCAGGGAACTATGAAGAGAACATGTTTCACAATTCTCATAAACATAAAGACATGATATGCAGTGGGACTAGTTTTAAAGCATGGCTAGCTGCTTAATACTCACTGATCTCTGCCCATTGACACTGGACACGTTGACGATGGAGCCTTTGGTCTCGATCAGGTGGGGCACACAAAGCTGAGTCAGGTGGTATACGGATCTGGAAGATGGGTCAAAAGTTAGGGGACATTCTAACTAAAAATGTAAAATATACACTTTTTGCTAAATCTCAAGTTAGTAAGTACTACTAGTCATCTGTCTTCAAGGTCTGAAAAGGACAATAACATCTGAATATCTGTGATGGGATCAGTGTTGAAAAATAATTTTAATTGCAGTGCTGGTCACACAATGAATTGAAAATGTATTGCATTGTGTCATAATGTGTTATGCACTTTTGTTTACTTCCATTAAGTACCTCTCCTTTATCTTTCCGCTCCAAAAATGTGTTTCTTGGCCGAAAATATCGAGTTCTGTGTTTAAAAAATGTGAAACTAATCCCTTTTGATACACATCCACGCATCACTTTAGCCAACATCCAGCTACTACACACCCGGTACTGCTGTATATCCGTTACTAAAATGTCTCTCTGATGTCAGGTGTTTGATATCCTACCTGACGTTGATGTTCATGATCCTGTCATACTGAGCCAGGTCAGTTGTCTCGATGCTGCCCATGGCCAGGATCCCAGCGCTGTTCACCAGGATGTCCAGCCGGCCAAAGTGAGAGATAGTTTGCTCCACCGTCTTCTTCACCGCCTCTTCATCAGTGAGGTCTCCAGGGACAAGCAAGGGCTAATAACACATGAAATAACACTCAATGTTTAATTATGGTCTAAGGCAGCAATCTTAGGATGATAGTCACAATGTTTGAGTGTTTATAATGTTATTGTATCTGTAAAACATATGGAAATGTGTGTATTGTCTTAGGTAGGCTACTTACTAGTATTTACTACCATGCTGCTTTTGCCAATTTGACACAAAATGAATGGAAATGATGTTTACCCTAAGGTAGTTGTTCTTAATATTGCTACATTTAAAATATACTTGAGGACAATATGCTCATCCAGAAATGCATTATAACTCAAAATGCCACATTTTGATACCTTGGAAACTTCAAAATCACAATAGATATGGTCAAATCTTTTTTTTCACATTCAGACCTTTCCGTTCACAATTTATTCTAAATTCAACGGAAGTTTGACACCATGTCCCCATGTCTGTTCTCTGGTTAAACGTTTTCTAGGTCACACAGTTCAGAATGAGAGTTACCTCGGCAGCTCCACAGTCGGTGCATTGTTTGGAGATTTTCTTCAGGTTGTCCATGTCGCGGCCGTTGAGAGCCAGCAGAGCACCGAGTCTGGCGAACAGGACGCTGGTCCCGGCCCCGATGCCCGAGCTGGCCCCGGTGATCAGGGTCACTTTCCCCCTCAGGGAAGACACCTGAATCACAGAAAAACACACAGTCCAGCAACTTTCCACAGAATACCTTACAATTAATTATTTAACTAGAGTTATTGTCATAACAGTGCGAAAACAATTATACACGCGCACAACTGCAAATGAAACAAAGCAGACTTATCCTACTTTGAATGCATCATCTGAGGCCATGGTTTCTGTTGAGTTGTGTTGTTTGTATGAACCATAAGTGTGAACTTGCTGTATCGGCTAGTCACCGATACATGCCTCGTCCACTAGTGATGACGTAGTTTGACAGTTCATTTACACCTATGATTTACACACGTGTTCATTGTGAATGCTTTGGAACAATGATAAAAAGGAAAACGGGGAAAATATTATTATTATTATACACGTTAGGATAAACAGCCTTACGATGAAACATTCAACAAGAGTTACTTTCATAACAGTACTACAACAATGATGAAATACATGCACACAACTGCAAATCAATCAAAGCAGACTTACTTTGAATGCATCATCTGAGGCAATGGTGGAGGCTTCAGCCATTTTTGCAGAGCCAGTTTTTGTACTTATTAATTGCAGCTTACTTTGGGTGGAACTATTATAAGGCTTTGCCTTTTGAGTATGTTTTTGAGTTTTCATGTGTTTTTTTACATCACTAAGTTTGGCGTAAAAATCAGCCTTACAATACAGGCAATATGCCCGTGTATCATCTCCAATAAATGGCTTCAACCAGCCTTCGAATTCAGGGTTTGTTTCCCACTCCTTCCTGTATTTTTGAGCGTAGAGTTTAGACATGATGAGCTAACTAGCTATAGTAGCTAAATGTTAAGCTTATGTCAGAGAGACACACTTAACGGCAGCTTTGCGCAGGCGCGTTTCATTTGCAGTCTGGACTTGGTCACGTGTTGCTGTTCTCTCTGCTCTGACTGCAGCTGGGACCGTGGATGTAGAATAAGAATCAGAATCCGCTGATCGTTGAGGACAGTAATTTCAGAACGTTACATGCTTTCACGTCAGTCTCCAAAACATCAGAAAATACTTAAATAACACCAGAAAAAGTCGTTAGATATGACAGTAGTCGCTTTTGACAAAGAAAGTCGCCAAGTTGACATTAAAAATGTAATGGTTATGTGATGGGATAAATAATTTGTTTTTTGTACAGATAATGTTTCTTCTACGTCTGCCAAGAGCTAGGCTACAGCAGTGTGACACCGCTCTAAAATACGTTACGAATAAGAAAGCAACAAAAAACGTGTGAATTCTCTTTTTGTTGTTGTTGAATCCCCTTTAGTTTTTTCCTGTGTTGTTGTACCTGCGCACCCCTGATGTGGTGTTCATGTTTTCTTGAAATAAAAAATACATCTATACATCATTTGGATTATCTACATGTATTGGGTTGTTGAGTAGATGTATGTAATGTTCCTAAATGTTGATGTTTTTTTTCAATACAAATACAAATGTATAACTGACAACGAACAACTTCAGCCTCTTGACTTTTAGACGGTGACATTTGAACAGTTATGCATGCAGAAATTGTTTTTGAAATTATGGAAAAACATAAACTATAAAAGATTTATTCAGTACAAAACATTAAACAATTATTTACATAGCCCATCAAGAAAAAAAAGATTCAAATCTGTATATCAGTGAAGAACAAAGCCAGGCATGTTTACCTTTTGGACTGAATTCTGAATGTGTTACGGTTAAACAATCTATAACTGTTCTTTACAGCGGCTTTGTCACATTCAAGGAATGCAAACCATTTCTTAAAAATCATAATCATGCCTAGCTATAAATTGGATGGCATAGCCTAACATTTGTCTTCTGGATTCAAAATGGAGCACTACTCAGTTTACAGCCCTCAACTTCCTTGTCTGGAAAGTTATAAATTAACTTTCCCAATGTACGACACCCTGTATAAATAGGCTCAGGGGACATTTCAGAGTCCAGGTTTGTGTTAAAGGCCTATTAGCATATTTGAGGGGAAAGCTTTCAGCTATCCAGCAAAAGGGTTGGCATGTATGGTCACATCCTTTATCCGGGTTTCAGTCAGTGGTCGGAACGTCTTTTCATTGACAGGCAGCTTCTCCAGTTCATCCAGGGTCTCAAGGCCATCGATTATTCTACATGTTGAAAAGAGTATGATCAGCTGCCATTATGAGTTATATTCTAATTAATCAGTAACTGTCAAGCACATTAACCAGGTGTCAGAACAAGTTTCAACAATCATTCTCACAAAACACTTCAAAAAAGTTGCATACTTTCCAAACACGGTGTACTTCATGTCCAGATGGGGCTGTTTAGCATATGTGAAGAAAAACTGGGAGCCATTTGTGTTGGGGCCGTTGTTAGCCATTGAGACGACTCCTCTGACATTATGCTGGAATAAAAAAAACAAAAGATGTTTAAGACTAAGCCCTGATAAAAGGTTAAACTTGTTCCCCTGATGTGAAAAGCTACCCGAGTAGTACTCACTTTAAGATGTTCACTGTACTCGTCGTCAAATTTGCGACCCCATATACTTGTTCCTCCTTTGCCTGTGCCTGAATGGTTTAATGAAAATACAGAGAATAAAGAGGAAGAAGTGAGGAATGAATTCTGACATTTCTATGTTAAATTGCAGCACATGCACGACAACACCTTACCTGTAGGATCACCAGTTTGAACCATGAAACCTTTAATGTTCCGGTGGAAGAGACTGCCGTTGTAGAATCCACTGGCACACAAAGCAAGAAAGTTCTGTAAATAGTCAAACATAGGTTAGAATATTTGATGACTGCTTTGTGGAAAATATATGTAAATTACTGTTTAGGCCTTAAATCATTACAGTAGCATTTTTATTTACACAATAAAAAAAAAGGTACCTTACGGTTTCATTTTTGTATTACTTTTAGAAAAATATTTACATTTGTACCGTACATCTTTAGTTTTGCCAAAATTAGTTACTTGTTACTTTGAAGTCAGGTTATGAATAACAATATTAATCAAGTAATACATTAGGATATATTTGTATGCATTTAGCTGCCAGTATTTACTCTACGGTACAGTTTACCTAACAATATAATAGGACGCATTTAAATGCATTTAATTAACGAATTTGTAGCACGTCTCCAGTTTGTGCTAGTGGACTTTCAAAGCCTTTTACTTCTGAATGGACAGAAACAGGAGCCTAGGAGCATGTCATGCTAACTGTAATGTTATTGACTTACCTCACATGATTTTGGTGCCCGTTCACAAAACAATTCAATTTTAATTTCCCCTAGATCCGTTTGAAAGGTGACAGCCTGTAACAATTACAAAGTAAAAAAAATCATTAAAACTTTTAACAGGCACGGTTAAAAGTTCGTTCGCTCGTGTTAGCTAGCTAGCTTAGCCTGTTAGCCAAAAACGCAAAATAAGCACATTTTCATTATAAAAAAGTACGTTTCTGGACTGGCTCCTAACAGACGTTAAAACACATTTTTCGTTGATAATTTTTCAAACACATATGTTGAAAAATCTACTGGAAAAGTTCACAATCAAACCTACCATTGTAAACGGTGCGTCTTTGAACAAGTGTGTCGAGAAACATGTCCGTCTGGGAGCAAAAGCCCTGCAATGAATGGTTCCGCAATTAATTTACGGTCAATTTAAAAGGACATACACCTGGCAAAACGACGGTTACTATTATTCTGGCCTATTTATATGATGTAGGTGTGACCCTATAACCATAGTATAATGTTGATGCTGTGCCAAAATGAATGGCTTGCCCAAACATTCCGGGCACTCTATAGTCGTTTTTTTTTTTAGTATTTCTCTATTTGAGAATGTTAAGATTTATAATGGGATACATTGGTTAAATATAATAAGCAACAAAAAAAAGGCAAAAAGAGCCTGATATATTTAATGTTTAAAAATATTCTTTACCCAACAAAAATATTGAAATACCAAAATACGAGAGAGAATCATTATTCACAACATTTAAAAGTTTCCCCAAAAGACACAAGGACAAATTAGGTCAACCAACTTTATTTCGTTTTATTTGGAGGGGATGCGGTGTAGGAGATGATGGGACACATGCTCAAACAGAACACTCACTGTAACATCATTCTTGTCAATACCGATACACTGATGACATTTCTTATTAACGAAAAATGAAAGATTAGAGTTGGGAAACATTGAAAAAAATAATTTGTACCCAAGAACATTGCATTTAAGAGATGAACATCGTGGAGTGAGGGTCTTATCACGCCAACATACATACATACACATGGATAACACTATCATACACACTTCATCCATGCTAACCATGAATAACTCATTGTTCTGAAACACTACAGCTCACTTTGTAAATGGTCATTGAGGAAAACACAGAATCAACGTTAAACCAAGTGTCTTGAAAAACACAAACATTTAGTTTGAGCCAGCAGTCAATATTAAATACACCAAACTAGAAAAAGAATGTATAGAAATGCATATAAAACTTTAACTGTATAAAACAATTGTTTAAATTAATTTAAAAAATACCAGGTGTAATCAAAAATAGGCAATTAACTCAAAAAAGAAGTGAGTACTAGCTGGCTTCCTGAGAAATTTAGTTATAATGTATAATACTAATAGCTGTCAAAATGAAAAAAATAATATTAATCAAAATCATAAAAAAGGAGGGAAAGACAGAACAAAATATTAACAATGAGATCAAAAGCTAATCTATAAAATGTTCCTAGCAACCTACACAAAGTCCTTTTAATGTACTGACCCTTTACTTGCAGTGCTCACTGAAACACTTCACATTGAGTAGTTGATTGTCTTAGTCTGTGGTGTATTGCTGAGTGTGCTATTTAAAATGCTCCAGCTGTGACGTAAAGGGAAATACTTTCAAATAAAATGTGAAATACCTATCTAATATCATTTCAATCTTATGACTGGCAGTTATTTAGTCAAACCTTTCCATATAGAATAATCAGAAAACATGTGTTGTATACATGAAGTTGTATACCATCGTTTGTATTTGCATTAACATGTGGGAGAGATGCTATAGTGCAAAAGCAGGAAAAAAGAATGCACATTACAGTACTACATCACTTACTATGACATAGTTTAAATGAAGGCAATATTGCACAATATCGCATAGTGAAACATGTTAATTAAATAAATGTACATAGTTTAAAGTATTCCTATGCTTTTCAATGCAGTTATGTTACTGTATATTGCTACTCTCCAGGTTTTCTTTGCAGTTAGGTTTATTAAAACATAAACTGATTTAATATTTTGTTCTCGGGGTATACATAAGAGCCCGTATTGTGTGCTTTGCTGCGTCAGAGCTGTGCATTGATCTTGTTTGTAGCATTGTTAGCAAGGTGCTGCTTACTGTGGCAAAACACAATTGCAGAAAAGTCATTATCAGGCAAAAAGTATTAAACATTTCTCAAAAAGTCCACAAACGTTGAAACCAGAACATTTGAAAAAATGTTTGATTAGAGCTGAAAAGTATGGAGGCCCATGCATGACAGGACAAAACATACAATAATAATGAAAAACATTTCCCATAACTATGAATAATATAAATCAACAGATTATGACACCAAGTTATGTCCAATCAATGACAAAATAATATTATTTTACTTTCTAGATGGTGGCAACCCAGGACTTACATTGAGTTCAATTTTAAACAACCCATTGATGAACATTAAACAAAATAGGATATTACTTCTACCTGGTGAAGATGGGTTTCCATATGATACACAATACAAATGCCTGGCATAAATAGTTAATTTAATTCAAATCTAAATCAAACTTAGTTTCTTATAACGTGTCACTAAAACATTGAGACAACATATGTATCTTTTATCTGCCAAACTTGATTCCTGGAGTCAAGTATGGTCACAGAGAGGAAAGGAAAAGAAAGTGATGAAATACAAAAAAAAACATCAACCTGCAGATGTCTCAACAAATCATAACAGAAATGGTTCAGGAAGAAAATCATGTGAACGGGTAACTGCCATTTAATATTTCTTGCCAATATGTAGGATGAATTTGTAGAAACTATAATTTATCTTTACATCTGGTGGAATGTATCTTGTTTATTAAAGTGTTAAGCTTTTTGAGGTAGAAGCTCAAAGGTAACACAGAAATGAAGTTTCAGAAATGGCATTTTGGACCTTATTGCATTGTTCTTTCACACAAATAACTGGTTATTACATTTTCATCCAATATAGCAGTTTCAATAGCTTTAGATTAAATATGTAATGTAACTGCAGGGGAAACATCTACACTGAATATTGCAATATGTTTTGAATGATGCAGTTCAGTGACATTTAATTAAAAGAATAACTACACACTTACACTGTTATAACAAATTAAAATAAAATTAAGGCCAGGTGATTTTAGGAGATGTTTGGAAATGAACTTGCTATCTGCATAAATCTCAACTATCAGGGCATGCCAGTGGATATGTGCGTCATACCCACCACAGAAAGAGAAATAAACTAGTCTAGTGTTTCAGGTAAGCATCTGCTTCTGTTTTAAGCACATCACTAATACTTGGTGGCTCTTTTCAATGTCAATAGTGTCATCCTGTATAAACCTCATTCAAATGATTTTGATGCAGAGATAACTAATCTCATTCAAAACATCTTCAGCATGTTCCTAAGATTGGTTTGTTTTGTTCTGTGCAATTACTTACAAACAATGTGGATGCAGCATAACCATGAAATGGATGTTGTTCCCACTGAGCAGTATACTGGCAGATAGGGTTGGGTATCTGCTCGTCGATGAGAGGCTCCACAAATGTCCTTTTATGGGAGGGCTATCTTGTAATGCTAGTCAATTAGTTTGCATTAAGTAGAATAACTGATTTTGTTAGTGCTAGGTCAAACACATTACACAACTTTCTGCAAAAAGTGGCCATCTTCAACCCCCCCCGCACGTAAACTGGCTCCATGTAGGATTGCAATTTTTAGTGTTTAGTGTAGTTTAATACCACATGTTGTGCTGGTACCAAGACTCAGGCCAATCAAAGGCAAATCCTCAGTCTCAACAACATAAGTGACTGTTGACTGAGTGACCCTTCCACATTAAGAAATGGACCCCTGAATCCCTAAACTTTCATTATTTCAACAATTAGCAAGACTATATAAAATCTGTTGCTTTGATCGAAAGACTTGTAAGATATTATAAGTGAAACATTTAAAAAATGTTCCATAAAAGAATAAAAAAGCCTCCATCTTGTCATAATTTCAAGATTAACTAAATGGATAACCGGAGAGCGCAGACCGCGGCAAAGGGTTTATTTCCCCATCTGGAAAATATCAAAAAAGTGAAAAATAAAACAAAATATTCTTTTTGGTCCATGCCACACCCTTCTACCAAATTAATTGGGAAATGGACAATTTGTGTATTCTATCTTGATTAAACAAAGTCTGATATTATAGACACTGAGCGGTGGGAACTGCCTTTAGGTTTGCCCAGAGTTTTTCATACTTAAATGATCCACCATACCTGAAATGCATGACGTGTACACTAATCTTGCTGTTCATAATGCCACTGCTACATTACTGCTGGAAAGCATCATCACTGGGTTGTTATGTGGAGGCCTGAGGGGTTGTTTGTAAAGGAAGGAAACTCAACTGCACAGTCAGGAATTAAGATAACAACCTGAAGCCATCAATATTTTGATTATGCTTACTTGTCACTGGTTCTTGATACCCAACCTTACTGGCAGTACACTGCAGCAGTACTCTTGTCTGCTGCAACAAGCCTTCGGGGACAGTATAGGCGTTACAGCCTGTGTCAGGTCCCACTCGGACAGTATCCATTTTATCTCACAGCCACAGTTCAAGCCTGTTCTTTGTCACTTTTCCATAACTGTTCCTTGACCTCCGTGGGCAGGGTGTTGAAGAGGTCCTCCTCCACCACGAGGCCGGTTCTCTTTAGCTGTCGGCACTCGGCCAGCTCCACGGGCAGACACTCCAGACGGTTTCCTCTCAGTTCGAGCTGTGTCAGCCCGGTCAGTTCTCCAAACCGCGATGGCAAGGACTGCAGGCAGTTGTTTCCCAAGTTCAAAGTGCGAAGCTTTTTGCACTGGAACAGCTCATTAGGCAGGCTCTCGATCTATGTTTTTAAGTGAGGAAGGGGTTGTGACAGGATAGAAACGGAGAGGTTTTAGAACTTGTAACTTCAAACATTTTCCAGCAGCAAACAAGCCATAATATAATTTAAAACATGTCAAATTTAAAAAAAGATATAAATGGATCACATTGATTATTAAAGTACTCACCCTGTTAGCGGTCACTGCCAGGTACTGGAGATTCTGGAGGAAGCCAATGTCTGCCGGGATATAGGTCAGGTTGTTATGACTCAGGTCCAAGAAGCGCAGCTTGCGGCAATAAAACAACTGGCTGGGCATCTTCTCGATCTTGTTTCTGTTCAGGTAAAGTTTCTCAAGGTTGGTCAGTGTGCCAATCTGGATGGGGATATAGGCAATCTGGTTGTACCAGAGCTTAAGGCAGACTAGCCGATGAAGGTGCTGGAAGCTGATGATCTCCTCGATGGTCTTAAGGTTGTTGTCTTTCAAATCGATCTCCTGTAAGTTGTGCAAGCTGAAGATTGAGTGTGGTATGCGTTCTAGGTCACAGCGAATGAGCTCCAGCTCTGTCAGGTTAACCATCTTCTTCAAGCTGTTGAGCACCATCAGCTTGGTGCCTTCATTATTGACAGAAAGCTTCTGGAGGTGCATGCCCACATCGGTCACCACCTGAGGTAGCTTGGTGAGATTGCTCTTTAGACGGAGAACTTTGAGCCTCTTGAGCTCCCGAAGCCCATCAATGACAATGTAGCGGTTGTTCTCGGCGCTGAGATTCCCTGTCAGGTGAAGCTCGCTGAGGTTCTTCAGACTGTAGATCCATAAAGGAATCTCTTTGATGTCAGTGAACTTGATGTGCAGGGACTTCAAGTTCTCTCGCAAAAACGCCAAAGCAGGAGCTTCGATTTTGGCCGGTGTGTGGTACAGCCACATCTCTCGCAGGTTGATCAGCTGGGCGATGATCGGCGGGATGGTGACATCGGGGATGAGCTCCAGTTTAAGAACCTCCAGCTCCATCAGGTCAAAAACTGTGTCAGGGATGCCACTTAGCATGAAAAGGTGCAACTCCAACTTCTCCTGAGAGTTCTTGGTAATCCTCTGCCGGAGCTTGTCTAGTGTCCACTCATTGTTGAGGTTAAGTTGCCTCAACTTATTCTCGCTGACTTCCGAGAGGAAGACAGCGAATCGTTTAGAATACAGAGGGTCGTACTGATCGATCATGTGCATCATGAATGCAAAGTCATTCTTAACATCTGGTATGTCACTGTAGCTGCTCTCTTCCCGTATCGACTCAAAGGAATACTTCTTGAGAGAACGCCGAAGCATCCAGCAAAGCGTGTACATGCAGATAAAACCATACACCATTACTAAGCTAATGTAGAAACAGGCTAGGATTTTAAAAAGTGTAGCCAATGGGTGGGCACAACGGTACACACTGTAACCGGTCAGGCTCTCTATATTTACTGAACAGTCAACACTGAACTTAATGTCATGCACATAATACCCTGTATAGCAGATTATAAATATAAACTTGATGACTTTGATGATAGTCTGACGGATGTACAGTCTGTACACGATGTCTCCTTCCTCAACGTGTATTCGGAACTTCTTGACTTTTTCGAACAAGGCTTTTGCCTGTTCACCCTCTTTCTTGTCCAAAACCCCGGTTTCTGTTCTATCTACAATGCCCTGCTCAAAGCGTGTTTTTGTCCTTTGGAGCATAGGAACACTTGCTTCGACATCCTCACTGATAACGGACTCCTTGTGGTCCATTGAGCCATTCATTTTCATTGGTTTTGGGTCACTCTCTTCAACCACTGTCTCCGACAGTGCCCTCGTCGTCCATGGAGAGTCAAAGCATTTCAGCAAGATGGACACAAAGTGCTCTAGTTTGGAACTTGTCCGTGGAAACTTAAACCAAAAGTTGCTGCAAGCTAGGAAAATAAGAGTGTGGAGTAATACTAGGTAAGGAAAATACTTGGCAAACCAGTGCAGTCTATTCTCATAGCACACAGCATCCACATAGTTGTACTGGTGGCGATCAAGATCATACTGGATTCCTTTGGGTTCCGTGAACAATGATTCGGAGAGGGTAGCAGTGAAGTTTTTTTTGCAGGTCTCATTGACCACCCATTTGCAGGGCAGGCAGATCATCTTGTCCTGGGTGACCTGCAGTGTCCCCCCAAACACCGAAATCATTAGCATAACAATGGAGATGTAGTCTGTGAACACATCCCACCATGGTTTCAGGATGCGGTATGCCGGCTGTGTGTCCACAAAGTAACGAAGCTCAGTGATGGGGATCATGGTTAATCTGTGGTGGGGGAGAAAAATTGAGGACATTCATAACAGAGGACAGTGGACAGTGCTGTACTGAATTACAATGCCTTGTCAAATAACAGAACACTAGTAAAAAGAAAAAGCTCCTACGGCCTAATCTTTAAACAGCCCTTACCTGAACCACTACACAATACCAAGCCCACAAATCAATACTAACTAACAAGGTCATACATCAGAACATTGCAGACAACTCATTTGCCAAAAATCTGCCAGGAATAATGAAATAGAGACTGTTGTGACAAACAACTGCCTTAATGACCTTACAGAGTCAACATGTTATTGATTTAACGTTCTTTAAACCGACACAATCAATCTTTGTTTCATATGGGGTGTCATAGTGGACATGGCCAAATGGCAAACCAGCTATTGATAAAACATAAAGTCAATTTGTCTGCATTTCACTTTATTCCCTATAAGATTATGGTAAATAATGTATGAAGAAAAAAACGAATCTCGCACATGTTGTCTTGAAAGTACATGCAGAGTGTGCATATAATAAATGATTAATTTAGAACAATCTTTTCATATTAGCTTAATGAAGAATAACCTGTGCATCTGTTTTGTATATTTATTTTTTCTGGTGCTGTTTATGTCACCTAAACTAATGGAAAAAAAAGTGTTCTGATACTTAGAGATATTCAAAGCTGTCAGTTGTAATGGTGCCTTTACTCTAATTGAAAGAAAAAGTCCTCTAGAAAGTGAACAAATAAGTATCAACATTAGCAGTACTTGGATGGAATTGGCCCAGTCACCTCTATCATTGGCTAATTACTTTAACCAGTGTAGTATTACACTAAAGCACAAGCCTTTTCTCTCTTTCCTTTGAAGTTGGAATTAAAGCAGCAGAACATTACAAAATCTGGAGAATAAAGTGTTAATGAGTAATAATAATTGTCTGTGAAGAGAAATGTGCTTTCATATAATGTGAACATAATTGATGTGGATATTCTATTTCACTTATTAGGCCGCTGGATAGTTAGCTAACTAATTTAATACAGACTATTGTTATAATTTTGTTACGGGATGCATCAATTGCGAAAGTCTGGTATGAAACTGTTGTTTAAAGTAAAAAATGTGCAATAACAGCAAGGGTTAGTTTGTGACGAAAGCTGCCTTCATATAATTCTCCTTTCTCCAAGATTAGCCAATATCTAAATTAAATTGCAATGGTTTCAGCAGGTAGCAGGCATATTTATAACACACTAAATAAAAATGCATTTACTTTGAACTGAACAGACAAGATTTGGAACTCAATCCATCAACACTACTGAATACCCATTCAAAGGTTTAGAGCAAAAAAAAAGTGGTTTGCTACTTTTTAGCCTTTAAAATGATATTCTTGCACAATAACAATCAGTCATCATAGTGCCAATATATTATTTTTTAGTAAGGTTGCTCTGATCCAATACCAACTAGGGCTGGGGCAATATAATAATATTTATGTTTAGTAATTCTATCCAATAACCATGTTTATGAATGTTCCAGAAAATGTATTGTTATGATTATATCAACATGATGTTGAATAAAGTTACCTATAATAGGACCTGTCATCAAACATGGCCCAAATGCAACAGCAGTAATGTTGTTTTTGGTATAAAATATAACCAATCCAAAGAAAAGAAAAAATCTGAAAAACATAATTTATGTGTAAAAAAGGTAAAAAGGCTTTTAATGAACTCGGAAAAATAGGTTCTACTTACAAATCCGTAACGTAAAACACAACAAATCCATTCGTAAACAGTCATGAGCGATCCACAACACAACCTGTTTGGCTGCTGCACATCAGAGAAAGAGAAAGAGCCCCATATCAACTCCTAGCTCTGTGTGAGTTTGACACACCCAGAGTTTAAGCTTGAGAAGTCACTCTTCTAAAGATGATGTTCCGTTTTGGCTTGTTTAACCCAAACAACACGGCCGCCAGATGAGCCACCTTTCTCCCTTGCTCTCTATTCTTAGCCATTTCCGTTAATAATACCCAATGTATTGTCTGTGGGGGCCTTGAGAAGCACCTCCCTCGACCTTCAGGACGAGATCCTGTTTACCTTAGAGAAGCTGCTGTCTCCAACTAGTGTCTCTCTGGAATACTTCACCGTCAACTTTTGCACTCCCACAGCCCCCCAAAACACACACCTACACATACACAACAAGAGTCTGGAGTTGGCATTCATCAGAGCCTGTACTTTGTTAGGGAACTATAAAGGCGAGGGGTCGGGACGCCTTGTCTGATCCTGGGCCAAATAGACATATTTACCCTGGCCACAGTTCAGAGACACTTAAGCACACATAACTATTACATTGGTGTGGTCTAGAAGTATGGTTAGATGATGAAGCACAACAAGCACACTCACTAAATAAAATACTCACCAGTTTGGAGGTGTTATCTGTGCTCCAGTGCCTGCTGATGATCTTGGTGGACAAGCCACTTTGTGTGTAACCAAAACTCTTCATGGACCATTGCCTCTCCCATAGCCATGGGGGTGAATAGATACCTGAAAAGGACAATGGTAGATGTTAATTTCGTCCTATCTGTGGGAGTCCCTAACTTTGGAGTGACAAGCTAAGGCAAAAGGTGTACAGAAAGTTACCTGCATGCATGCGTACTACTAATCCAAGTTATGTTTAAACAATACTTTACAGTACATTGCGTGTACTCTTAACTGTGCAATGTATCGTGTCAGTGATATTTGTGTTGTCAGATAGATATACTTATACATTTACATGGATTTATTGAATATCTTCATCGCTCGTAATATTAGCATGGGGCGTCTTTGTCATCTGGCTAGGTAACGTTAGCTGAGCAAGCACTTTTTAACAAAAAGTTAAAACCGGATGATTTGTTTGACCATATACAAATAAATAACGTGGCCAGCTGTCTTTGGTAGCTTTGAATGGTATGTGACAACAAACTACGTATCATCACGGACGCAAGCATAGAACATTGTTTGATGTAAAAACACGTTAGCAAACTAAGCTAGCCTGCTGTTAGCTAATGAGCTATGTTGAACACCGGCTTTATCTCTGTCTTGGGAAGTTTACATGCCGTCCTACGTTGCAGGTAATATGACAGCGACATGTTGCTAACACGTATTTTAAACTGCTATGATGTTCAACTTACTATGTGGTATGCTGCGGTCAAATCCAACCCTACTTTAATATCAATAGTTGCTAACACATTTCTTTAGCTTTTGCTAACAGCTGCGCTAGCTATGTGTTGTTTTTTCCAGGCAGCACTTCCGCCAAGACGACGGATGGCAGTGTGGTGATTATAACAAACGTAGAAGAAGAACGCCTTTCCGCTCTCTTTCTGGGGGAGATTTGTTATGGTTTTAACTGCAAGGTTAATATCTTATGTTTTGATAGACTGGAAATCAGCTCCTAATTTGGGAAATGTTGTCATACAACTCTTTACGGATTGTGTGCCCATTCCGGGCTTTACTGCACCCAAACTGGCTGATGACAAACCGACAGACTGTTAATAAAACTGTTACATGTTCAGCACATTGTGTGTCAAACAACTTCCCAAAGAAGGACACATGGCAAAGACAAAATAACCTCAAACCGACGGGAAATGAAAGAAAGCTACAATACTCGACATATGCAGCCAGTTCACCCAGGAATTACTGCACAGGTCAATTCAAACTGAACTGCTGGAATTGCAAACAGCCTCTCGACCAAACACCTGCATTCTTCTGCATGACATGCAAAGCAGTCCAGCCCCCAGAAGAAGACACATCATTATTTAACATCATGGATTGGTGAGTATCTAGTCTCGTATATCATTGCCTGCTAGGCTGCTATCTTACTCATGTCAGCCTGTGAGCAAAACATTTCGTGTCACCATGTATTGCCTCTTTTCAGTGACTACAAATTCTCACTGGACACACAGAAGCTGCAGAAAAGATACTTGCATCTCCAGCGTTCTCTGCATCCAGACAACTTCAGCCAGAAATCTGTGGTAGGCACGTGAATGTGAGGAGTGATTGTGTTCTGTTAGTATGATTCATGATGAGTTGGTCAAGGGAGACATTCTTGAAAAATTAGAAAGATGTATTTTTTTTAGCAATGTAAAAGTCGAACAAACAGTGTTGTAAAGTAACACGTACATTTACTCAAGTAGCCTGTAATGAAGTACAATTTTGAGGTACTTTACTTGAGTATTTACATTGCATGCTTCTTTGTACTTCTACTCCACTACAATCCTTTAGTTACTTTTCAGATTTGGATTAATGATGTGAAATATTATCAAAAACACTTAAATAAGACGTTAGTCACACCTTGAGTAACATTCACAAGCTACCCTGCAGTATGCAAACCAGCTGCACCTTTACCAGCATTGATAAACACATTAAAGTATCAATAATTATAATCAAAACATAAAATATATATTATTCTGAAATGGACCAATCTGCATAATGAGTACTTTTACTTTTGGTACTTTAAGTATATTTTGATGCAATACTTCTCTACTTTTACTTCAGTTACATTTTGAATGCAGGACTTTTACTTGTAAGGGAGTATTCCTTCCTACACATTCCTATTTTGACTTAAGTACAGGATCTGAGTACTTCTCCCGCCTCTGCGAACAAATGAAAAGAACGAAGGAACACTACAAAACATGATATCGGAAGAAAGGAGGAGAAAGGATTAAATATCTAAAATAAGCTCTGTAGTTGCGGAAAGTAAATAATAAATTAATAATAAATGTAATTTATATAGCGCTTCTCATCTGCCACGACAAATCTCGAAGTGCTTGTCGGGGCTGTCATGACAGCAACTCGATCGAAAGACCTAGGACTGTGAGTAAAATGTCAAGGTGCTTTTTCAAGTCAGAGAAAATAACCACAATTATGTAACCGTGATTTCATCAAGGTTATTTCTCCTTTGGTTACAAGACTACACATTTCTTACAGAAAGCCTGTGGAGTGCAGATTAAAGACATGGGAAATGGGCAGGATTTGTTGGTAGCTTGACTTATACCAGGGACAAAAAGTCAGGTTAACTCAGCCGTATATAGAACATCAATAAAAAGAACACAGCAAACTCATGGTGATGCTTTATCATAAGACACTGAAGGAAAAATACAGGAAATAGATCTAATGTTAGTTTGTCCTTTTATCTGGAATGGATGGAGCACTTCCTCTCTGGGAAAAACATCTCGTCGTCTTTTCCCCATCAATTTTGATTTGCCACTTTTGATTTGCAGCTAAGTTTACTTTTCTAACACTAGAATCTTGTGTGGAAATCCCATCCAGCCAAATGCATAGTCGATGAGACAATTAGGCTGGCATTTCACATTAAATCCTCAAGCCTCAGAAAGAAATAAGACTTTTCCAAATAAATCTAAGCAGTTTAAAGTCGAATGTGTTTAAAGGTTATTTTACAAAGTGGTAAATGGTTGACTCGATTTTCACATTATCCACTTTCTCCCTTGTGGATCATTAAAAAAGATGCCTGGCAGTTTAGAAGAATAAGCATTATGAGCAGAAGGAAGACCGAACGTGTTTTGCTTTTCTAATAATTTATTCTGTACACCCAGGTGCGAAAACACAATGCAGAGTGTTGTCATGAATTATATGAAAGCCTAACTCATATTCAGCAGAATGTCAGAGAGAGGAAAGGTAGAGCCTAAATGCTTTATTCACACACAACCTGTCCAATATTGTACTGACTGTGTTTTATTTATTAGCACCTCTGGCCATTTTTTCTTAATTAGACATCTTCTAGCCTTGTGGGTCTTCATCACATATAGAAAACTCATTACTTATACAAGGCCACAAGGCAGCCACCTACTGCACTGGTTGTTATTACAGAAACAGCTCTACACGGTGGGCCCATGGGCCAGTGCTTTAGACTATTGATTTTCACAAGGGCTGACAGCCCTGATAGCTGCAAAATGTACTCAGATCTGCCAAACATTTCCAAGATGTTTTCCTCCCTGTCTTGTTTCCACACGTCTGTCGTGTCAAACTTACACCTGCTTCCCTTGAAGGGTCCCAAACTGCCCGACAACAAAGGAGTAGCTGTATGTCATGCACCTAATTGTCAGTATCACCAAGGATTCGGTGTTTAAAAAATTGACAGTGGTATAGATTGTTATGACGAGGTGTAAAACATATCATCTGTTATTCCGTTTAGTGACAGTTTGATGTGTAACTCTGGATGACGAAACGGCTTGTTGTTCTGAATGCACAGCAAATGCCAATTACTCATATTTTCTTTCCCCTTTTTTTTAAAATGAATGAATATTGATTGAACATTCTTAACTAAACAGAACCCTCTTTTGCAGGAAGAACAGGAGTATTCAGAAAGCTACTCCGCTCTTGTGAACAAAGCTTACCACACACTGCTTAAGCCTTTGAGTCGTGGCCTTTATATGGTGAGTTTTAAATCCCTGACTTAACTTCTAATGGATGGTTTATTTTCATAATGGCTCGCTCTGTCTGTCTGGACGCCTTTTCTTGAGAAACACCGTTCCATGCGAAGGAGCTGTTGAGGTTGATGATCTCCCTTTGTGGTTTATAGCTGGAGCTGAAGGGAATGGTTATCGAAGAGGGCACAGACTCCGGGGCTGATCCAGAGTTTCTAATGGAGCTGATGGAGATCAATGAAGCGCTTGATGAAGTTAAGACTCCAGAGGAAGCCAATAAGATCGGCCAACAGACAAAAGGTAAATAAATATGCCTGTTCGATTTAATGAGTTAGTGCTCATGATTCACAAATTAGCGCAGGTGGACGACTTCCAGGCTAATTGGTGCTGAAATATCACATATATATATTTATTTCAGATGCCTCTCTCGAGGCACGTAAAAGTTAATAAAAATCCCCCTTTGGCTGAACTGCTCCCTGCTTGAGACTTTCTTAGTATTTTCTTTCTTTCCTTTTTATGATTCATATTTCAGTTGTGAAGGATTTGGTGTGATCTGGTCACAATATGTTTGGTTTCATACAACAGCTAGCACACCTGAAGAAACTGGTGAATCTCTTTCCATTGCAACCTAACAAACTCACGTTGTTGGTTTTCAAACTCAGGACATTTGAATCCAAGGATGGAATGGTTGGTTCCACCATTAATGATAAAAACTACCATACAAAAGAGCAACAGATTCACTTAATGGCTGACCAAAAAGGGCAAATAGCATTAATAAATACATTTTGAAACTAGCTGTGAAATTTAAAAAAACAGTCAGTATTGGGCTTCGTAAATTACAAAACATGAAATTCAACAAACCATTAAGGTTTGGCCCCTCTTTAAATGACACATGCAGGTTAGTTAGAATAACTCCACCAATGGCTTCATAATTACCTTTGAAAAGGTGCACCATATTTTTCTCTCAAGCCAACGGTGAAGACTCCTCACATTGGTGGAATCTAACAGAAACTATGAAAAAATACATCGTTTCTTTTGAGATTAAAGCATATTCTAGTAGAAACAGATACAAAACATGCCCCCTTTAAAAAGTAGTACTATATTCCTGAATGTATGTACAATGCAAAACAAGGGTGAAAACATCAGACAAGCGAACAAAATATACTTGACAGATTAATTTCTGTCTACATGGTTGTGCTTAATTTGTCACTTTTTCCAAACACAATTGTCCTCATATCCATGTGCTACATTGTGGGCACATCCAACTGTGTTAACACAATATGACTCTTTGATTTTTCCAATATGGTTTGAATAACTTCAAATGAAGCAGGTGCTCACAAAGTGCTTTTTAGCTTGTACAAATAAAAAGCACCATATGCGTCTTGTCTTGTCAACACATGCAGAACTGGCACTTGTCTCCTCCTCACTTTCAGGGAAACTGGCAGTCTTGACAGAAGAAATAGACGCTGCCCTCCTTAAAGGTATTATATTATTTTTCTCTTCCTCCCACTCATTCCTTAGTTTGTTTTGTAGTCTATGCCAAAGCTTTTTTAAAGTAATTAAGTGAGTCAGTTATTGAACTTCCTTTTTAACTCTCTTTTTTCCTTATCAGGAGAACTTCAATCTGCCAAAGCCCTGCTTGCCCAAATGAAATACTTTGCAAACATTGAAGAGAAAGTAAAGGAAAAACTTTCTGAATTCATGTAATTGTACCCCCTATTTAATCGCTATTACTTTCTTCCTTATTTTAAACTAGTTCACTAAGTTTTGTAAAAAACACAAAAGTGAGTGTACATTTGTCATGGGAATATGTAAATATAATATTCAAATGTAATAATAAAACTACTTGTTATGCATAATACATAACTGAATTAATGGTGATTTGTGCTTAATCTTATATTATTTTATTAAAAACTCTTCAGATGTGAGGGTGTAATTGGATGTATACAGTATCTCCTTTGAATTCCAATAATTTCACAAGCCTAATCATATCCTCTTGTACCTAATGTATCATTAAAAATGACAGAGATATATAATTACCTCCTGATTAAATGTGCTGCTCCGAGTGTTTATATGATTATCCTGCCTATCAGTTCAGCATGTTGTAATTTGGGACTGTCATTCAGTTCCTCTGGGCACCTTTAGGTGGAGACATAACACCTTGACAATTATCATGCAGAGGAGCAGAACATGTTGTACAAACTGGATATGAGACCAGAAGGAAGTCCTTTATTGAGGTAGACAACCTATTGAATTATTTATGATGGCTTCGTATGTAGCATTAAAGCTATGATAATTAGGAAGATCCCACTGAATGACTATTACTTGATGAGCCAAAGATCCATGATCTGGGTAAAGTTCCAGCTCATAAATTGATGTACTTTGACCCTGTACACCCCTGCCTGGAGCACACTGATGTGTGCATCAGAATGGAAAATCATCCATCTTCTCACCCATTTAAATCGTTTTTTCAACACCAAAGAGTCATAATCTGTAATTACTTTGCAAATTGGAGCTCCGGCCTCATCAAGGCTTCTGATCCGAGACACTGATACAGGTGTAATCTCACCGAAAAAAAGGCGCGTTGTCTTAATCTGATGGCAGAAAGTGAACCATAATCATGGTTCCATATCATATGGAAAAGTGTTATTTGAGATACAAAGGCATCGCAGCCTAAACCATTTTGTGTGTATTCGCGGTTTTCTGTACTCGACACCCTACTGTAACACACCCTGACTGGTTGTTTATTAAGTCTGGAACAACAATGTCATGTGTCTGAAGCTGTTTCGTTTTTTAGCGTGGAGAAGCAGTTTCCTTAATACACATGGAAAGGCATTGAATTAAACAGGGTTTCTCCCACCACAAGGAGACTAACAGGCCTGTTTATTATTCATGTCCTAATCGGAAAGCATCTACGGCGCCTTTGAATTAATGAGAAAATCTGATCGACCAACACTGAGGCCACTGCCGTCTCCCAGAACTCTTTAAAATTAAGTTGAAAGAAACGGAAGGGGGTAAAACTCACTACAGCTAGGCTGTGAAATTGACTTGGATGGCAAAATGAACTCTGTACATACGGCCACCATGAACCAGTCACGATGCACTGGGTTAATTCAAACATTACTCACAGGCTACATGACCCAGTTAATAAAATCCATATTAGCTATGTTAGTTATTAAACTAGTTTGACATACTAATTTAGCCTATTAAGTTTCCCATTGAGAGTAAGACGAGTATTGAGACCACTCAATACTCGAAACACTTAGCTGCAACTGGTTAGCTTATCATGTTATACGGATTGGATATATAAATAAGCTAGCCTTGTTCCCAGGGTAAGAAAATTAGCTCACCAGCAGTTTTGCTTTACATCTCATGTGTGATATCCATATTAAAACCTAAGGGCAAAAACATTTTAAGTTTTACATAGGGTTATTTGCTGGACCATTTATTTGCCAGAAACTCTGGTTCTTTGCCAGAAACTCTTGTTATCTTCGAAACCGACCTAAGCTAGCTGTGTGCCCTTGTTTTATGCCAAGCTGTGCTAACCAACAGCTTAATATATAGCGGTCAAAATAACCCTTCAGAAAGCGAATAAGCAAGTTTTCCAAAATGTCAAACCTTTTCTTTCAGACTATACATGCAATAATAATGTATAAATATTTCCTTGCATTGATTTTGAATTATTTAGGTGAGGTCTAGTTTTAATACCGTCACAAATCCACCATTTGTATTACAGACTTATAATATCACCTTGTGTAATGCCTGTAAATATTTGTAACTTGGAAAAATACTGGAATGCAAATGTGTCCTGGATTAAGGTTATAAATGAACCTAATGTGACTAATAGTGTGAGTCATAATTGCAGTATTATTCATCACCATATTGCCTTAACATAAATATCATAATAAGATGAATGTGTTTGCGCGACCCATGTCTAAATCATAATGTTCCTTAATCACATTTAAGACTGAATTGTAGGAGGGCCACTGAAACACAAATGCAGTACTCTTGACATGAACCTAATTGAAAGGTTCCTCATTATAGACTATTTGTCTTATGATGATGGAGTACAACAATCACCAAACTAAACAAACGGTAGCTAATGAAATGTCTGATTGACAAAAGTCTAAAGCGATGGAGGATGACTCACCGGAGCTGAGCTTTTTTCTTTTACATCCAAGCAGCAGTCTTTATGATCCTCGCCCTTCTGCTCAGCTTCGGTTTAGTAATGCCATTATAATCTACCGCTATTAGGCTTTCTTCCCGCCCTTAATCCGTGTTTTTATGTTGTTTACCTCATCTCTTTGCCTCCCCACAAAGCTCCTGAACTACAACCTACTTTGAAACCTGTTACTCTACTAATGTGCTTTCTGAATGTTTGACTCCTGCCTTTTTCTTGTTCAGTTAGCACATACAGCTTAGAGTCTGAACCCACTCATATGTGATACTATGATTTGTGTAGACAGAGGAATGTAGCTTCTCAAGTCATGTCTTCCCAAAGAGCAAAGCAATCTGCTATTTACATTGTCTGCCATTTGGTTGCAACACCAAAACACCTGGCATGTCCCATTTTTCTGTGTGTGATATAATATAACATAAAACATGACTGTTTCCCTTTTGTTGATTTAAGGTGATACACAACAAGCAAAAAGCTAGCATATCACGTCTTCTTTCAGACTAGTGGAAGGATAACATCTACATTTAGGTGTTTAATATTGACTATTTATATCTGTAGATTTATCCTAAAATTCTTTGTGTTCTTTAAATGAGTTATAATTATTGTACTTAATGTGAGTTATCAACTGGGGACCTATCCTATTGACCTGAATTGTTTCCTATCAAACATGGGTACGTTGTCTCTGAAAATCCTATTAGTTTTCTTATTAATGTTAACATCTTATCTCCAACTGTAATCAGGGATCAGCTCATTAAAGCTTTGATTGTAATATATTGCCTAATTTTTTTCGAATTTAATGTTATTCTAAGTCTAATCAGAACACACTCTGACAATAAGCCCCTTTCTTCTCAGTTACATTTCTGTGGGGAGCATTCCCAGAGGTGTTCCCACTGCAGCAGACGAGCCGCTGCTCTAAGCTTTTGATATAGGCCCTGCTGAGAGATTTCCTGGGAAATCTCTCCTCCTCTCAGCAATATGAGGAAAAGGCCGATGCATTTAGACACGGTATGTTTGTGTTTTTGCACACATGGTTGTATGTGTTTATGCAGACAGGAATGGCGAGCTGGCGTGTCTTCAAATCCCTTTGACTTCTCAGAATGGGTATTCGCCCCAGCAAAAAGCAGTTGTCAAGTAATCCCCTTATCAATTGTCTTTTCCTGAACCTCTTTTCACATGTATTCCTCTAAATTGTATTGGATTTGGTACACTGAACCAATCAAATACATTTGTTGTTGTGTAGCAATTGCGTCTTGTAGCCCAAATCATGTTGCCATATATTCCAGGATAAAGTGGTAGGTTTTTTAGTTATCTCTTTTCATACTTCAGATCAGTCAGATCTGCCACTGGTGCATTGCAGGCTTTTCTTGTTTGCTAGCAAAACAATGTCACAATCCAGCTATTGGTTATGGCTGTGCAGCAGCCTGGATTGCTTCTAGATTTCAACATAATATTATGTGGCACACATTTCTAATAATTTAGTCACTAATGTAACACATTTTCTACACTCGTTTTTTTAAGGATTACTCAGTGTTCAACGCAAACTTTCCAGAGCCAAGTCTCTTTATTTCTAATATAATCTTTCCACCTGAAGGTGGTTATGCATAATAATGAGATTCGCTGAATTCAAATATAAATGTTGTTTGCTAGATAGTCAAATATCTGACGTGTTTACAACATTTCCTCAGTTCTGAGAAGCATAATCTTCAAGGAATAAAAGAGGTCCAGATTTAATTAAACATCTATGAAGCAGCAGGATGCGGGTGGATCTGCAAGTTAAGAGGTTTTTTTTGGGCACTAAGCTGTCCCATTGAAACAGGAGTTATTGCTTCAAAGGGCTCCTTTTTGTTTTTTGAGTTTTTAAAGCCTTTGAAGGTATAGAAACAGGGGTTTTAAACAAGGTGTACGCTTGTGGAAAAACAGATCAACCATTCACTTTCAGCTGAGTTCTGTGCAAACCACTCACCTAAGTTGTCTGTCCTCACCTTATCTTTTCTCCTGTGTTGTGGATATCTCACAGCCATCACAGGGTTCACGGTTCAGATCTGGCCTGTTTGTTACTTTAAAACCTTTCACATATTATGGCCCTTTAATGGCTTGAGACAAAAACATTTACGAAGTTCCAAAAACTAAGAAACTAAGTCATTCTTGGCTTAGTCCATTTGATTGTCTCTGTAAGAGTAGCAATCTAGCCATCAAGACCAGAGAGAAGAAACGCAGGAACTTTTCGTCAGGTTGTCCCAAAATAATTACATATTTGTTGGTCATTACAAATAACTATGTACTATTAACTTTCATGAACTGGAAACATTGTGAAAGGAGTACAGTTCTTAAAACACTGACAACACGTAATCTGGACAAGCACATCCTGCTTTATTGTCTATTTTGAATAAGATGCAGGTTAATTTTCTCATAAACTTCTATACAATTTTTTTTACAACCCCCTGCTGGCCATTAGAAAAATGCAAGTTTAAGGCATCAGAGGTTGCCATCAGTTGTCATCACTACAGGTCCCCTTTCACTACACATCATTCAATGAATTGTTCTTATCATCAACATATTTATATAGCAAATTCGACCCTCCAAAAGTCTTAATTTTACAACATGAGTTTCCTGTGGAAACACGACCTGGAGAGGATTTTCCATCAAATAAAAACTGACCTCCAATCTGGATAAACTCACCAGGAAATAAAGGGATTTCATGTGTAAAAATTAAATTGTAACAACTTTTATAATAATAATAATACATGTTATTTATATAGCGCTTTTCCTTATGCTCAAAGTGCTAATTAAATCATGACAAAAACACTGGTTATATACAGCCTTAAAAACTACGTGTTAGAGATTGTAAGCAGTACAGGGGAGGCTGAGTATGCTCACCAGCTGGTGCGAATGCTAATGGACAATCTTTAAGTAAAGAGATATCACATCGTGCCTGAGCTTTACTGCAGGTGGGCCAGACAGGATTCATTTCTGAAGGAGGATGATTGCATTGTGGTGCAAGTAAAAACCAATTCTGAGCTCTGAAAACAAAATTCTATCATTGAGATTTATTACTATGCAGGAATTCAGCCAAATCCCTGCACCTGCGTAGCAATATATTGCCTTGACTCAATATTGTCCCTGAGCCTCACCATATTTTCCTGCATTTTCACACGGGGGAAAATTATTTGAAGTCACCGCGGCACATTAATTTGTTAGACCTTGCTTTTCAAGCACACAAAAGAAGCAAAATTCCAGTCGGCTTGTGCTGCTAAAATTCACATAATGATGACTCCCGTTACTCCATGCATCCTACCAAGTTCAACAACAAGCTAACCTTTTTCTACTGCAGCTGTTTCTATGACAACGCGAGCCCCTGCTGCAACTTTAAAGTGTGATGAACACATAAGCCAGAAAATGGATTTGATTGATAACAAGACTGATAAGGCTGTTCAGGCTAACAGGCATAGATCAAAAAGTGATAATATTTTTTGCTCTACTTACAAACTCACTGCAGTTGAATATTTATGAACCGTGTGTTCAAACTATCACTGGATTTCTTAAGCTGTCATATAGTGTTGCATTACAACATGGATATTTTTACTTACCACATGCTTATATTGGGGTACATTTTTATCTAGTTGCAGACCTGTCTTTTCATGTTATAAAGACATGGCTGCATTATTGCCCGCAGCAGGTATTGGCTCTTTGTGTTATATGCTGAAGAAAAAAAACTCTGGCTTTTCTCTACCTTGCTTTCCTTATTGCATTTGACAGGACAGGGACCACATAACTCAATCCTGTCAAAAGCACAAATTGAGGCCTTTGAAAGAGGGCTGTGTCATTGACCCATGGGCTTGACTCAGTGCCTCTTCAGCTAAAAAAATCCCAGGAACATGTAGCCTACCACAATACAGCCCCAGCTTGCAAAGTAATATGGGATTGGTACTCTAACCCAGACTTGGCATGAGATGATGCGGGGCAGGATTCGGGTGCATCGTCCTGAGTTTTTGAGTCTTGCCAATCACCAGAGCAGAGATAAATTAATCACTCTTGGGGCTGTCCGTGTGTGTCAGCCAGGAGACATTTGTCTTTGAACCCATGTCACTAATTTGGCAATAACGGTTCCTTTGATTAATTTACTGCCTGAGTCTCTGTCAAGAGAGCAGGAGTTCAGAGACAGAGAAGGATTGATGATGCTTGTATCCTGTAATTTGGTGGCCCTCAATCTTAAAAGTCATCAGGCTTGTATTAAAACACACAATACATGTAGTTGCTTGCTCCTATGTGATGATGTTTTTGAATCAGTGTTTGAGTGAGGACCAGTATTCGGAGGTGTAAGCACTAGTGTGGAGGTTTTTCTGTATTTTGCAGAGGATTTTTAGACTTGTTATGGAGCGGTACTGAAGATTATTTGCAAGTGCTGTCTCACTGTGTCCTCAGATCAGCTTCATGCTGCTTAAGCAAAACTGTGTACACATCTCAAGCTAACAAAGTTCATTCTTGGACGCAAAAGAGTTGAGCCTGGAAGAGAACACATCATAATACTTTGTCAAACTCGCAGCAGAAAAAGCTCATTCAGCAGGTGTCTTTTCACATATTGCCTCCTTCCCTTGATTTATATCTTTTTTGGGACAACCCTGATGTTTACTTCAAGGCCTTTCAATAGGCTTGCCTGAGAGGTAAACAACACAGTAAGGATATATTACTTTTTCAGTATCAGAATACTGTCCTTTTTTACTAGGTGTTGTTCTTTGCACTGATTTCTACACAACAAGTTTTCATTAAGCTAAATGAAAAAAAGAATGACTGTTATCTTCCACACGATTTAATTTATTTTTGAGAATCACTGGTGTTATTATTTTAAGTCATCCATATGACAGGATGAAGAATTGCCAACATTAAAAACAGTTAATTGGTATTTGCAAATAAAAAATTCACAATACGGTTATTAGAATTTATTAAATTCTACCTTATTTATAAAGCACACTCCATATATAGCAAGATGAAATACAATGTACCTTTAGAAATGCATATAATTATAAAACTCTAGAATATACACAAGCAAAACACACACGTATACATACATATACTAAGAGCACCTTTTTAATTCTAGCTTCAATTTTGCTCTCAAGATCATCTGTAATTTTCAGCATTTTTTGTGTGAGCCTTTGCAGCAAAAATGAGTATTTTTGTTTTATTACAAACAGTTCCCTGACATCCATAGATAAACAACATTGATATAGTGAATAATGACATTTGTGGTTTCTAGTAAGATATAATCATCCTCATAATAATGTATTTCTGTTTGACTTTATGATTAATTAATAGTGGTCCAAGAATCGCACCCTGGGGCACTCCACATACTGTAACACTCCCTCTGACTGGAGTACATCTCCAATGGATACAAACATCTGCCTTCCCTATATTCCAGGTTTAAAACATATAATTAACAATATGTTAAAAAACAAAATAGTATGTAAAAACCAAAACCCTCTGGGCCTTTTTCAACATTAATAATGAAGTGTTTGCAGAGAGTCTAATATAATTGGTGTCAAAGAACAATGAGGTATGGTAAAATAAAACAATCGTTTGTGTTGTTATCTGTCTTGTTTGTCAGTGTCACTATATCAGGTCCTATGTTAGATCTCAGTAGCGTTTTTGACAGTATGAGCGGGGGAAATACGATTTCCCCCAGCAGATGGTCTCTCATCTGGCTTATCAGAGATTCCCACCTCAATATGGATCTCTCCCCATCCCTCTTTCTCTTCCCGCAGTCCCCCATCCACCAGAACACCTCAGAAAACGTGTGTTTATTTCTCTTATCTTACCTATACATCTACCGCCTGTCTGTTTAGACAAATATCCTCCACGTATCCATCAATTACATGAACTCACACTGTGGGTTTGATTGGTGCAACTCCATCGGTTTTCTTTGCCTGACAAATACTTGCCAGAGGATGGGAGGGGGGCAGGTGATTCTGAAGTCTTAAAGCTCTGTAGTGTGCGTGGGTGTTACACTATAACTGTTCCTGACTGTAGCCATGGAAACCCAGCCGAACGGCGACCCCTCCTATGATTATGCCTTATTAAAGGGAATCTTTTATAATTTAATGCAATCGCTGTAATTGGATTAGTATACTATTACAGCCATTATACTTATCTTCACAACGCTCCCTGAAATCTCTTAAATGTTCCACTCGCTGATGTACTTTCGAACACTGGTTAGTCCCCTGGCAGAGCACATGCACGTGCAAGCATATTATTCTCTCTTGTAATAAAAATCCCTGATAGCGACCTTTTGGACATTACTGCTCTGAAGAGACACTTCATAAAAAAAGAAATTACAAAAAAGGTATTATCTTTTGTGTGATCACTTTTAGAAAATATATAAAGAGTTCTGAATGGCTGCCACTTGCTTCTCCATCTCTGGCATGTCCGCTCGGCTGATTCCAGCTGCCTGCTGGAGGAATTAAGGATTTGGAGAGCAGATGTAACAGCTGAGTTGACATTAGCCTGTGTGGATCAACATGCTGCTCAGATAGAGAGAAATGCTCTGCTCTGGTAACTGGGAGGCTTAAGGATGTTGCCTGCTTCATTATGTCCGAGACAAGCTTTTGGACTTGCTGGCCCAAATGTATTTTCTGTCCACTGCCCACGTGTATTTTAAGGGATTGAGATAGTGAGTTGGTTTATCCAGGTGTGAAAACCTGCTTGAACTGCAAAATTGACAACATGTGTTGAACAGCAGCTTTACAGCACCTAACAGGGAATTGAGTAAGTTGAAGGTTTGGTTACTCAACATATTAAGAAAACAACCAATTGGATGTCAGAATGCCTTGTTGAGATTTAGGAATGAATACACAATGTAATGTGTTACCCAATTTAGGAAAAATCTGCAAAGTCAACCTCTCAAGTGGATCGGTCATGCTGTCTTTATTAATTCCAGCAGCAAGAGGCCCTGCTCTTTAAAATATGCTGAGCTGGTGTTGTGATAAGGAATACAATGACCTGATATTCCTCATACTGCAAGATGTATTGTCTATGTATGAAATTGCTTCAAATGCCCTAGTCAGTATTCATTCCACCTGCAATATTCATTTTTCTTTCTCCAACCCATAACAGATTTACTGATTTTCAATATTTTGCTCCCATGCAAAGGGCAAGTTGTAGTGCACAATTTGCCAATATTTTTCAATAGAAAACTTAAATATGCATTAAGGTTAAGGGGCCCTATGTCTCAATGTAAGAATGCAAGAGAATAAAATGTGTTCCAGTTTATCGACTCAAAAATGTTTGCTCTCTGCTCTTAACTCTTCTGGGAGTGTAGACAAAATGCCACAAGCTCCCAACTACGCACTATTAGGATTTTTAATGATTTAACATATCTTTATTAATTTCCTCCCAATGGACTTTTCCATGTATGTAAAGCACTACATTTGCATTCTACCACTGCAAATGGGCACTGCAAGACCCTCAATCTTCTTGCACAATTACACAGGTTCAATTACCATATAATTGCATAACCAGATAACATATTAGAGTGAAGTATGCACAGGGACCCAAACATTTCTAATGGCCTGACTAATCGTTTTCCAGCAGATTTACAAGACTTTTAGAGTGGAGACAGAACAGGTTTAGTGCATCTAATGGTTCTGCTGAATTTGAACAATTCCTCACATACACAATTGATGAGTTCTCTGGGGCAGCGGCTGTAAAATAACTCTCTCCATCTGTGTTTGAACATACAACACAAGGTTTAATAGCACAGTTGTGGGTTGATAGAGCTTTGAGTTACTCCCTTCCATCCCAAATACGAATTTCATTGGAACCCAAAAGATGCTTAAGAATTTAGAAGTGCACCCTTATGGTTAAAAACTACTTCTGGGGATGAACACAAGGAGTTTGAACGTAGCTGCCTAATCTACTTTGCTGCAAGTACAATTATAAGTATGTCATGTTAGACAAAACAACAACAAACACATTGTTTTTTAAACAAACAAACCATTTTTGAAATGACATGCAGTTTAATTCATGGGGCTGTAGATTTATTAGATTGTACAATCTACAAAGCAAGACATGATCTACTTCCTGGCATTGTCCAAGTGGCACCTGGAAGGTTTTCACACCATCTATATGTTGACATTATCATTTTGTGTCATTTTGATTGTCTATGTTGTATTTCATTATGCTTTTTTATCTGTATTCGTGACATCTATTCCATGTCTGTCCGTCCTGGGAAGGATCCCTCTTCTGGTGCTCTCCCCGAGGATTCCTATATTTTCCACGTTAACCTTTGAGTTTTTTTACGAAAGCTTTCCCTTGTCCACTTTGGATGTCTAAGGATAAAGGGTGTTGTGAAGCCCACTGAGACAATTGTGTAATTTGTGATATTTGGCTCTATGGTTTGGCTTTGTTAATTTGATCTAAAATTGGGGATTATAACAGAAATAAACAGTGTGTAGGATGGGCTCGTCTCAGCGTTGCACACACCCACCGCCCTTTGCCAGACTGTGTTTATGAGCTACCTCTTGATCTTGTTACTTAGGGTTTATTTTTTGGCATTCTTGATTGGATATAATTACGTTTCTTTATGTATGATGAAGATGAATGTAGCGGTTTGCTGTAGGGGATGACTGCTAGCGCGGAGAGTAAAGCATAACACCTGACCCTTAGCCCTTCTCAAACTCTGTAGGGACTGTGACGCAGTTAAATGACAGATTCCTACTATATAAGTATTTAAAGCATAGATCCCACAGAGACATCACGTGAATGAATCACAATGAGAAATTAATTGACAACTATAAATAGTGTCTTCATTGACATCAGCTAGAATAAAGAATAAACCGCAATATAACATCTTCGAGGGCTTGAAATACCAGTGGACTTTGGGGGATTTAAAGTTGTTGCTGTAAAACAGTGTATGACCTTATCAACCCTCTGCAGATATATCATGTTCGTTTTGTGCTATGGGGCAGTAAAAACAGTTATTGCCCCCTTAAAGGGATAGTTTGGGATCTCTAATGAGACGCCCTCTATTTCCGTGATCTGTGAGTCTGATGAGGGAAACTTTCTTCTGTCTAATTGAGTTCTCCAAGCAAAGAAAACACTACAACCAGTTATTTAATATGCATAAACAGAGACTTTTTAATTAGATTGATAACATTTTCCTACCAAAATTCTGGTCGACAAACACATCTGAAAATGCTAATTTGAACAATCAAACCCAACATTTCAACTTCAGACTGTGAAAGCTGACAAATATGAGAGACTGCAGTTGTCGCATAATCATTGCTGATGAGATCCCTGCATACTGACGTGTTTTAATAGACACCAACCACCTGCTTTCCCTAGTTCTGTTTTCACACCTCTTACATACCTAACACTGTTTTATACTGTATGACCAAAAAGTTTAGTCGCATTACTTTTGTCTGCCTCTCAGCATTGATGATGACTGCTGTATTGCGCTGGTGTCCGTGGCTGCAGCGCTGACCTTAACTCCATTGTTTGGCGGATTAATCTGCCGGCAGGTCATGTCTCAGCCTTCCCTTTTGCTCCAGCTACACAGTGTTAACGATGCGTCAGCCGGGGCAGCGCTGTCACCATTTCTTAAGGCTACAATGCGATGATTCACTTGAGAGAGCCATTAGGAAATGGATGTTTTCATGACCCTGTGAGGAGGAAAGCGAGTGGGTTGAAAGTGCAGGCTTTCTGAAAGGCAGGCGCCCTAATAGCCCGTACACCATCTCTATGTGTGCAAGGCAGATGTGGTGCACAAACACTTTGACAGATCCATCTTCTTGATTGTTTTTAGGCTTCATTTAAACTTATTAGAAAGCCCATGTCTTGTGTGTGGGACTTGTAAAGATAGAATTCATTAAATGGAAATAACACAAGAGCTGTTAGCAGGATGTCTATGCCTCACTTTTCATGAAAAAAGCCTCTGAAAATGGATTCAATTTTCCATGTCTCGTTTGGACACCCCTGTTAGGCATTCAGGCTGTTAAGAGCTCTGTGAAAACATGAGAAACACTTAGTCCTTGAGAGGAAGGATCTGTTGTTTACAAAACGCCTGGGCTTCTACGGATGTTGTATTTTCTCTTCCTTTGACTGCTTCGAAAGCTTTGGGGGAAAAATGGTCCAAGGAGCTAAGAGCGCCGCTCTCTGATCTTCCCCATTTAAATGCTTTAAAGGGCATCTTTAGCTCAATGTGTTTAATTCCTTTCAGCCTTTCTTTCAGTCTCACTTTAGTAGTATTTTCTGCCACTCTTTCCTGGTTGGCCACAACTCAGCCAAGGATTTCACATTCAGGGCCACATCTTTGGGCTGATATTCCTCCCAGGATATGGATGGCCATGGGGCCAACCCATCACACTGGAAGAGGAGTGTTGGGGCGAAAGAGTTTATAGAAGTCCACATGGGAGATGCATGGAGGGGGGAGACTTTCCCTCCCAGCCTTCACCTCCTCTGTGCTCCTGAACGCACTGCCTATCTTCTCTTTCCCCTCTCTGTCCCGCGCTGTAAAGGCGTGGCCGCGGAGTCCTCAGGGAACCATTTTCCTTCTATGAAGCCCATTGCTATTGAAATGGTGTGTAATTTCAGGGGCCGTTAACAGTGAGAGTGCAAGAATGCATGTAAAGCGTGACTATCATCACACTGGAGCAGAAGAACACCCAGGGCAGAATCTCAAATGTGTTGCTCTTATGCCAGTCCTAATCTCTACAACATGACACGCATCACCTGCCTGGGGAACGGGGAGCTGCAGGGTCGTGAAATGCGGATTGACTAAGAGGGAACATTGAGGAGGAGGCAGGAGCACTGAGTGTGTGTCACTAAGAGAAAGAGAGGGAGTGCTTTGATAAAAAGAGATTGGAATACTATATGAGAAAGATGGAAACAGCATAAGAAAAAGGAGATCTGAGGAGAGTGAAGCCTGAATCAATATTTATACTGTGAGGCGAGACAATTCTGAAGCAGTAATTAAATTGGTGTGTCATATTTCATTCCATTACTGGGCCGAGCTTGATCCCAAACTCCTCCTTTTCAAGTGGATTTCATTTCTTTTGTGACAGTGAATATGATCAAGCCAGGCAAAGAAAAAGAAAATAGCATTTCAGTATTCATGAGCTTATTGTTAGGAACGTGGGGACCATTCAACTGCAATTCAGCAGAGAGTAGGGGTATGATAGAAATCCCACCGTTGTAAACTGTTTTACACTAAAACTAGGCGCAGGGGTGGGGAAACAAATCAATCTCATTTGGATAATGATTAGTGAAATGAGGCAGCGCTGTCGTTGATTGGCAACACGGTCTGATTCCCAACATCGCCTCTCCTCCCCTCTTCCCCTCTCTGGAGTCAAGGAGAATGAATAAAACATATCAAGAAAATGTTACGCTGAGACGCTGCCAGAGCAGATATTTTTGGGTCAGAGTCAGCCACTTTCAAATATTCATTAGTGACACATGCCCTGTCATTTTTCACAAATATGATAGTTTACAATCTGAATATCTACTTTGCTAGTTAGAAAAAACACAGGAAATCGGATGAGTCTAAAAGGTGGCCACCCCTCTGTTAATCCTCTCAGCAGTATTTACAGTAGGTATTGTTTTCAGGTGCCCTCTTACAGTGCTCTGCACCGCTGACAAATGGTTTTTTAGGGACAAAACACAGCTGCGCTCTGTGAAGCCAATTAAAAGTTTCCCTTCAACCTCTTTGCCTCTCAGTATTGGCGCTTCTTCCTCAGTTTCAACTGTAGTGCGAGGAAAAGGATCAAACGATAGCAGATTGCGACCAAAGCACAGCATCAGTGATTTTTTTTTATAACTGACTGAAATTGCCCTGCCGTACCATTTTCTACTCTCACCCAGCGCAGTCGATCTCCTCAGAGGCAAAGATGACCCCGACCTGGAAGTGCAGGCAGAGACACTAAATGGCAAGCAATGGAAAGCCTCTGGAAGTGTGCCATGTTCAGAGTGCAGGATCTGCCAATGGCATCTGAGGTGCTGCCAATGGGAAATTCGACATTAACGTTTGTAGCGATGGAGAGAGCAGCTACTGCTGATATTGTGTGTTCATGTGCCAGCACCCATCGGGAAAATGTTGTCAGATATAATAATGTGTTCCTTAAAGTTGATGGAATTTATGTTTGTGTTTGCTCTTGCATGCAACAATGTATTACTGGTTGCAGAAAATAACTGTAAGCAGCAGTAGAGTACCATATTGAACACCCTATAGAAAATGTTATGCAATTAGTTTCTCTAGGTGTTAAATAAATACAGTAAAATATATACCCTAATATTTCCCTCAGAAACAATGTATTTAGTTGCATAAAATGGAAAGACACAGCAACAATATGTATCTCAAACTCTACTTAAGCACATTGGAGTAAATGTACTTGATGCATGGCTATTTAACCTTAGCAGGCAATGGACAATTGAAAAAGATGTGATCTGCATTGTCTTACAATAGACAAGTACAGTTTGATAGAAGATAAAACATGTCACTACCAGACCAAGCCGTTTTTGATCAGACATTAATTAGGGGAAATAAAAGTAAGAGAGGAGAATAGCTGAGTCGGTGTCAACTCACAATGGTGCAAGTTGTCAACACCCTTCCAAAAAATGCAGAAAGAGTCAATCCATGTAACAACAGCGTTGCACTGAGGGATAATCACTCGGCTGGTGTCGACAAGCTGATAAAACTTCCCGCATGGATTCTCACTTTGTCAGGAGCGGCCAGCCAGCAAGAATGACATATCTACTCATTATTGCAGAGAGAACATATGGGGAGGCCACACAGCTGCCAGACTCTGGGGCCGGTGTGTGTTTGCCCTCAGCGAGCCCTCTCTGTTTTCTAGGCCACAGCTGAGGGCGAGCAAAGAGGATAAGCATTACCTGAAGGTGCAACATGAAAGTCATTTCCCTGTGACAAGCTTTAAGCCCGAAGATATTCAATGATTTACTTTTTTCGTACCTGCCACTTTTATATCAGAGTGAGATGAGTTTATCATTGTGATTTTTGAACCGTCAATCACTCACTGTCGCTTAATGGCATTTTGTTGACTTTGAGCAGTGGGAGGAAACACATCATGATCTTGGTGAAAGCATGAATACTCCTTCTTTCTTGATCTGATCCACCATGACTAAAATATCTGCTAATATCTTAATCCTAATATTAGCAATTTGTTATGCATGCTTCTGCAAACCAACTCTAGATGGCACTGGAGACCCAGTGGACTATTTCCCTGTGTGTGTGTGTGTGTGTGTGTGTGTGTGTGTGTGTGTGTGTGTGTGTGTGTGTGTGTGTGTGTGTGTGTGTGTGTGTGTGTGTGTGTGTGTGTGTGTGTGTGTGTGTGTGTGTGTGTGTGTGTGTGTGTGTGTGTGTGTGTGTGTGTGTGTGTGTGTGTGTGTGTGTGTGTGTGTGTGTGTGTGTGTGTGTGTGTGTTCATGCAAGCATGTCTGTGAGTATGCCTCCCAGATTCAATTATTCATCATTTCCAGTGCAAATATGGTTTGGCTTTTCTATGTCTCTTCTTTTTTTCCCTCCCAATTTATTGTGCTGAGGCTCACACTGTTTGGTTAGAATAGAAGACCCGGTAGCAATAATGTCAACGCGTGGGTGTCATAATTATGTTCTGGTACAAACACACAGAAATATGGTATATGGCCGTGTGTTGCAGTACCCTGTGCTGCCGAGTCAGACACATTTGTTTGTGTTATGGCACTGATAGCAAGCGTCTGCACACTGCATTATTTTACCAATGACCTGATTTTCAAATACTCTGTCTGTGTCCTGGAATAGATATTTGTCAATATATCTTCAAACGTGTCCCCACAGCCCACCATGGCAACAATTAATTTAGCTTTTTCCGTTCATTCTAAGTGAGATTTCCCATACAAAGAATTATTCATAATGACATATTGACTTTGGGAAGAGACTTTCTATCTATGTAATATGTATGAATCATCCGGCACCCATGTTAAATACATTTATCGATCATCGCAGCCCACCATTGATCTTCAGGGCACAAGCAGCGATATATGAGGCTTTCCAAACACATTATGAGGAATGATTCTCACTGTTATGAATATGATTAGGATTTTAGAGTGCAGTATTCATAACTGTTATGAGAAAACTTGCAAAGAGCTCACGACATGGCCTAAAAGAAAATCCTAGCAAGGTGTTTCAGCGTGGGAGTGATTAAGGAACTTCCTCACAGTGAGTCAGAGCAAGAATCTTGGGGAGGTTTTTTTCTTTTTAAGTCTCTGTTGATCAAGAAATCTCTGCACGACTTCTTAAGTCCTTCTTGAACGCTCACATGATTCCATTATAACATAATTTGGGCTTTATTGAATTGTGGTTTTATGATTCCCTAAAAAATAAAAATCCTTCATCAAATATTTAGTATGATTAAATATTTTGGGGAAATTGAACATGGCTCACAGCCTGAATGAAAGGGTTACATAAACAGGATTGTTTTATGCAGCAAGCTGGCAATGATGCAAATGTTTCCCGTCTGTGAACCCTAATAAAATAACAGAAGGGACGTACCACGTATCCATTAATACTCATTTGTTAAACTGGATGAAACTGAAGCTAAGATAACATTCATGACAACACAGGATTATCACTGAGAAAGTACATCTCTTAAGACATTTATAAATTGCAGTTGTTAAAAGTTTGGAGTACTTTATTCCCATATCTGCTTTCTGTAGACATTTACGTGGAAAACTCTAAAGCTCTTTGAGGATCCAGCTCCCAACTCTTAAGTTACTCAAGTCTTTCGCCTAAGGATAAGAGGCTTTGTGTTAGCTCTTAGTCTTGCTAGGAACTTGTTTTTTAAGGTGTAATTCTTAAAAGCTTATATTAACTTCTATATCGTTGATTTGGAAGACGGTTTAGGTCTGGAATATTTAAAGTGCCCCAAAACCAGTTCCTTGCAAAAAGTCAAATTGGGATATTTCAAAGTGTGAAACTGTTTCATGTTGCGTTGTAAATTAAAACACCCCTTAAATGAAAATTGTTTGGTTCTTTGTTTGTTAGTAATTTGATTCTTTAATTTAGCTTGTCTTTCTACTATGCTTAGCACATGGCTATAAGGATGGAAATGTTTGTAGGCAACCAAAGGTGCCAGTGTGCTTGTAGGAAGGTCGAACAGCTTAACAACACTTGTTTGTTTTTTTTGAAATATGTGGGATATGGGTGGGGTTTTGGTTTCCCATAAAACATCCACTCTCACCCACTGCACACAGTGATAGGAAAGGTGTTGTGAGGTGAGTAAGGGGGCAGGGTTTGATCTTTCCCAAACTCTCCTGACTGACTTTTGTCCCTTTGTATATGTACAACCAAGTGTCAGACTGTTGACAGGTGATACGTTGCACAAAGAGCAAACCCCTTCCTTGACAGGCCAATGTGTATGATTTGGCGGCAGGTTGCAGATTGAAACCAAGTGAAAACCCCTCTTCTTATTCCTTTCTTTTACAAGACTGTGGTAACATGTGGTACTCACTCAGAAGCCATACTTACCAGGACACTACAGTACATTAGGAGCAGTGTAATTCAGGAAGCTTAAGGCCTTACCACTGTTTTACAAGCATACTGGAGTACTATGGTGGCCTTCAAATAAGTGAAAAAGTCAAAGGCCATATCTGGAGTCAGAATTTGGCCATTTTGAGCTGCTGCAATAACATGGCAGTTCTACATGGGTAGAAGAGGAACAGTTCCCTATTTAGATGTCAAGTGATTATAATAAGGTTTTGAAAACACTATTACATTTGTTTCAGGAGATTATACCCTAAAGTAAATATAGTTTCAAATAATTTATTCGATTTTTAAACCCCACTCAATACTACACACCTTTAAGTACAGCCTGAGATAGACTATTATGTTTTTCTTACAAATCCATGGATAAAGAGTGGTCCCGCTATCAACCAGTTACTCTGAATAAATATTTTTCTTATGGTGCTATTTGGAATATAATGATTTATTAGGAATCTGAACATTAGGTTTCGCCACACGCTGTACACAGAAATCAAGACGTGTGTGATTGCTGAGCTGAATGCTAAAACACTGGTTCCCTCCTGCAACCTGCCGCTTGCTGGCAGGCAGATACATGACCCCACCGAAGCCATGAGGAAGGAGAGAGGGAGAGAAAATGGCAGCCAGCCAAGGAAATGTAAGTCCTGACTGCATTTTGGTCATGGTTGGCCTCGCTACATGGAGGCTGGAGATAAGATGGGAGCCAGGATTTTTGCTTAAAACTTAAAGAGGGTGGGATCGAGGGAGAGATAGACTAGAGAGGCAGAGGGAATATGAGAGGGTAGGAGACAGAGGAAGATAACGGAGGGACTAAAGAGAGACAGAAGGATGGAAGGAGAGGGCAGCCAATCAAGCCGGGAGAGATAGATTTAATAGAAAGCGGAGATACAGCAGAAGGATGGAAGTGTTGGTCTGGTTGTAAGAGGCTGAGTTAGCGAGAGAAAAGGAAACAGCCAGACAGATAGGGCATGTTTAAGCTGGCTGCTTTTAGCACACAGAGGATTTTGGTACAAGTTCTAATCTGATACGTTCACATTCTAACTTGAGTGTGATTTTTAATATCAGAATGCATGTTTATACCATCTTCTATGCATACATACAAGTTTTTTAATGCATTATAGCACTATATTCCCTTTGTAATCAGTCATTTATCTTCCTGACAAATGACTTGTGCCTATGACGGTAGACAACATACATTTAAGAGAGGGTTGAGTAAAGGGTTGCATCGCTGAGTCACTTTCTCCATGGAGACACTGGGACAGAGCATTTCAGTGAACAGTAGATACAAGATCTTACAGCGGAAGCTCCCATTGAGGCTCTCTGGTAGGAGAGTTTACTTTGAATCATGCTCATTAAAAAAAGACACACAAAAAAATCTAGCTCTTATTTGATTTTTCGCCCTGGAAATCTCAGCCTTGTTCTTAAAATAACAAAATTCCATGGGTAAAGTGTTAAGGCCTTAGAGGTGTTCGAAAGAAGATGAGGAGAACCTCTGTATTGAGGTTTGAAATGTGTCATCTCGTCGCCCTAGGAGAGTTCAGCCTGTATTAGTGAACAGTGAGTGCTGTCTGCCATAGACAGAAACAAGAGAAAAGAGTTTGTTCCCCCCGTTATCATAGTTAATGGAGCAGCTCCAGGCTGTACATCGATATGACAATGCAGATTAGAGTTTCAGCACTCCGGTTTGAAGCTTTGGAGGAAAGTTTTTCCAAAACCCTGCATGAACTTTCCAGGGCCAAACGCATAACACACATGAATTCTCAAAATCATTCTTATTTCCATTTAAGATGGCTGCTCTATATGAGTGTAAAGAAAAAAAACTCTTTATAGCCTTGTTATCTTGGTGTGCAAAATAACAGCGCTGCTGGTTGTTAAGGCATGCAGAGAGTGAGAAACCATTGACAATATTGAGCAATTCCTCTGACACTCATCACAGTACCCAGACTGTAGTATCACTGCTGACATCCCTCACTGACATTGTGACATATGTTACAGTGTTGACAGCAAATGTCATTTGCTCCCATCTATCCTCTGTGGGGGTCCAGCCAGCTCGAGCACGCTGTATAAGCCACAGCGGGATCACTGCAGGGACCAAAATGTGTTGAAGATATACGTTTTCTGATTCAACATGATCTAATGGAGTGTTTTCCCAGATGTGTGTTTAGACCTCTTTAAGACATTTAACACTCACAAAGTGTTTAACATGCTCATCTGTTTATCCATCATTTGAATACTAGCAGAATGTTATTTTGCAGTCGGGGTTGTTCTGTATCTCATTAATGAAAGCCATCAAAGGCAATACAAAAAAAAAAAAAAACTTTTAATGCAATTAAGTGCACTCATTGAAATCGACTGCTGGTGCAGCTGATATTAATCTTGTTTGTCAACAACAACTGACCTTACCATCCCCATCTTGAGTGTTTAAATCAATTGACAACCTCTGTGTCCTCTGCTACGAGTGAAGCCAATAAAAAGGTGCTTACAGCTTCTCTCCAATATCCAGCAGCAGGCGACTCGACTAATAAGAAGTTCCGGTTGTATAGAAGTCTTTCAGAAAATTACTCCACTTTTCACTTGATTTTTTACCTCAGTAAACCTTTTCTGGCTGGGCTTTGGTCTCAGTCGCTCGGTTTAGTTCTTCAATCAATACAGCATGATGTTCATTTTGAAATGTTTGGTTCCATTAAGAGTAAATTGCAACTTTTTGGTTTGGGAACTTTAACCCTTTCACAGTGTGTTTTGAATTCCTCACACCTGGCAGTTGAATTGTTGGTGCTTGTGTCACTTCGGATTTAAAAAAACCCACAAACAAGATTGTGACAACTAAAACTAAGACGGTATATCAACAACCAATTTGTGGTCTCGCTGTGATTACTTCCACTTCCTTTATACAATCTTTGGTTCAAATTAAAAGCTGAATCTTTCTTTAGCAACAAGATGTCATCATGTTGTTCTTCCTCTTCTCATATATAGCATAACTGGATATTGATGTTATAGGTATATTCCAGGAAGAATCAAACCATTTCTACGAGGAGAATAGTACATTTGTCTTCACAGAAAGATCAAATCATTTATTGAACCATTGTTCATTTAGATCATCATTCCTTATTAACTGCACTGTTGTCAGGTAGCGCTGTCATGTATTTTGTATGTTGGTGTAGACAGGCCACAGATTGATGGTTAGACCTGAGGCAAGATGGAGCTTCCCTTGCAAGACTCCATGTTGTCAACTCAGCCCATCTCTACCTGTCTACAAATCCTCCACCATTCTTATTGCTTTCATTTGAACAGGTGTTGGAAAAGTAGAGCATCATGTGTTACAGTCATTATCATATTGGGTGTTATACAAATATAATTGAAAGAATCATAATGTCCAATACATACAGGTTGTTATAGGCGTAATTCAATTTCTCATGGTAATATATGGTTTAATTGATAATTGGATACAATTACATACGCACAGTAATGACTTCTCAACACTGCAAGTAAAGCAATGGTATACTTAAGCTTCTAACATAATCCTCCACACTGACAGCTCACTATAATAATCCTGTGTATGTAAATGAAGTGCGTATCTTGAGAGACAGCTGAAGTAATATGAGAGAGTTTTATAAAAACAAGTAAAAAAGGCTTTGAATCCTGCTACTATCACATTTTATCCCAAAAAATAATGAAAGCAATGACTGCATGCTTTTAACTCCTGTGGTTTTCCAACAGAGCTAATTTGACTACCTACCTTTCTCTTGTTAAAATGCCACCAACATGGAGCTTGTCCAGAAGCTGCGTCAGAGCCATATTTAGCAACATCTGTAATGTAAATCACATGACACTAACATCTAGGCATATCATCTTGGTCATGAACACCTGCTCAGTATAATGCAATATAATCCCACAGTACTGCAATAAACACTGTCTCTTTCAAGCTTACAAAGCTAATTTTAACATTGTTAAGGAGGTGTGACCGAAAGAACGAGATCGCGGGTACAAGCGGCCGAGATGGGTTTTCTCCGCAGGGTGGCTGGTGTCTCCCTTAGGGATAAGGTGAGAAGTTCGGTCATCCGGGAGGGACTCGGAGTTGAACCGCTCCTCCTTCACAGTGAAAACAAAGTGTGAAAACAAACCTGCAAATTATCACCTTTTTAAGTTAATGATTTGGGTGAATTTGTTTACAAACATTTGCTAATTGCATTAATTAAGTGTGCGTGGTTGTGTGGTTGGTTCTGTTTTTGTCCACATGATACATGTAGTCAGAGTCAAATCTGTCCCCAATTTCTTTGCGTTATTTATTAACTCAACTGTGTTCAGACGGGTGTTTATTATGTCTACTTGCTGTTTTGTGGTATATAGTTGCGTTATCAAAGTTATTATATTCTCCAATAAATTGAAATAAATGTTGAAGCCACTCATTTTGGTAATTAGATTTGAGCTTAAAGTGAATGTTGTGCAACAATTTGTAAATTGAGACTTTGACTGCACACCTGTTGCTTTGGGTACTAATTTGAGATAGAGTCTATTTGGACCGGTGAACAGACAGTTTTATTGGAACAATTTAGTAGGTGTCCATTATCAAGGATCAATTGACACCCTGCAGCCAGTTCAAATCGATTATTTACCCTATGGACCATGGTTTGAATATAATATAATGTCTTGTTGCTACATTCGTGTACAAGCACCATTTGAATCCTGAAAGTAACTTGAGGCATCAGTTTTGCCCGGCCATTACCCCACCAATTTTTGAAACTACCTCCATCTTGCTCTTTGGAGAACACTCAGCACCTGGTCTGCACTGCAGGAGGGGCTCAGGGAGCTCAGGGGGCTTGGGGGTCTGGGGTCCAGCGGCCTGTTATTCCCTGGCAGAATGGAGAGTGAGCACCACGCAGCTGGTGCCAGGTTCACTGACACTCTGACTGCTTGTGTGGAGTGAACAGCCTGGTGTGGGAGTGAATCTCCCATGTGACTGGGGTCTCTCTGTCTCCTCTTGCCTTTCTCTCACTCATCTCAGCTGCGTAATGAGCACTGCTGGCTGAGAGACCAGAGGACAGAGAAAGAGTGAGACTGAGTCAATGCGATTGTGTGTACGCATGTGTCTCTGTGAGCGATGGCTGATTGCTTGAATATAAATGGGATGTGCTCATTCACCTAAATCAAGGCCACATGCTTGGGCCTAGAGTAAAGTACTCGGAGCGTGATGGAGCGTTGTGCTGTATCTGCCACTCAGCTCAGGAAATAATGCCGCTGCCCTACATCAAATTCTCTGGGTAACCTTCGAATAGTCTGTCAATAAACTGACTTCATGACTGACCCGATTTTGAAAGTTTTCTTCATTTTTATTTGCATTATATTTTTGTCAAAATGGGAAAAATTGTCACATTCAGGACTCTTTTCATTATCTCATGTGTTTTTGGAATATTGGAGTCAGTTTGGCTTGGCGATATCCATGATGCAATTTTTGGAGCCATCTGCTTCTGTATGACGATGATTTGGCGTTTTATTCGCTTAAAACTAGCTTATATACTGGCTAAAAGAAAGTATTTGCTCTGATATCTTATGGCCACACTGGAACCCTACAAATATTCCCCAGAGGCATATCGTTGTAAGAACAATAGCGGATTTCTTCCTAGATTGAATGTGTTTAAATCCTGAATGTATTCCCTGACAAAATGCCAATCTACCCCCGGGGTGATATTGTTTGCTAAAAACTAAAATGCCCGACTGTTTGAGAAAAGTACACAGCCTTCTTTTAGATGTAATGAATGTATCAGCTTGGGGCTGAGTGCCACAAAGACTTGGGAAGCCAAAAGGTATTGACAGGCATACAAGTCAAGTTTTCTTCTTTGCCATGTTGTGTGAGTGAAAATATGAAAAGAATATTACTGCCAGCCATATTCTATTAATCCTTAGCTCTAAACAAATGTTTTTCTTTTCGGTTAGCAGTCTATCCCAAGCAGGGGCGGATCGAGACAAATATTCATGGGGTGGCAAGAGGGTGGCAGGAGAATTTGAGGGGTGGCATCCCCTGGTAGAAGTATATTCTGATTTAATCGCAGTCATATCAATCAATGTTAACTTGGAAAACCACAATATTGATATTTTAACTCAATAACATTAGGTGACATTATTTTGGCACATCAGTAAAGCCTTAAATATAAATATATAAGGTGACACACGTAATTTAATGAATTTTAACTGAATGAGTTGGTTTAACTCTTAGACCAGCAGGGGATACCAAATATGCAGACTGTTGCAATAAATACATTAATTAACTGTCTCATCGATGTGTGTCTGTATGAATATGATAATATTAACAATCATATTATTCCTATCAGCTGTCAATCACTGTTATGATTCACATCTTCAGTGTTATTATTAAATAAACTATATTTTTGGGAGGAGTTAATGATGAACGTTCCTCAAGATGCTTGCTCACCCTCCTTCAAATTTGAAAGACCAGTAATTACTATCATAATTCAAAAGAATGAAAGGAACAGTTCAGCGCCCCACAACTTCATTGCAAACAGTTACAACCTTGACTTTACATCAGAAAGAACAAACATTAAAGAAATGACGAACTGCATCAGTTAGGGTTAAAAAAAAACGGTGTATTCAGCTAAAACATACATCGCTGCAGTTATTATCCAATGGAATGCCCGTACCTACTGGCCTAGTTAAATCAAAGTGGTTACTTTTTTTTGGCTGGGCAGTGAAGTTTTACACACCGTCTTATTTGACTTTTTCAGGACTTGAAACTGTTTTATGGGGGCAGACCCCCACAAAGAAGAAACATATATTTACACATGTAAGGTCATCATCTTAACAGTTTTTTATTCTCATCGACTCATCCGTGAGCAGAGCATCAAGTTGGCATGTCTATAACAGCTGAATGTGGCGATTACCATCTTGATCAGCAAAACGCCACACAAACTTAATAAGATTTAAAGCTATGGTGCGTTTTGTTTCAATGCTGAGTACAGCCAAACTTGACAGGCTCTTCTTTGTCATTGTAGACCGCAAACAGTTGCGGCGCCAGAGTATTTGTGTTGGGTAATCTATGGTAGGGCTAACCCATACAGTGGAGGGGCTCAAGTCAGTATTTGCAATGTAATTACATACAGGCTCCCCTTGACAGTGAAACGCTACGCGTGAGGTTTATATTATTTCCCTGTCTCAATCCAAATTGAACTGTATGAAATAAAAAGGCACATTTGTCTTGTAGTAAATAAAAAGGGCGACCTGGAGCCAATCCTGCAACTTCCCCACAGGTGAAAGAGTTGTCGTGCTGAAAACCCAACCCCTGCAGGGGGGTCTGGGGGATTCTCCCCCAGGAGATTTTTTGAAATACTAACATCAAATACACATTCTGGTGCTCTCTTAAAATAAATAAATATATATTACTACACGACGTATTTAAAAAAAAATGAATGTCATTTTAGTTTTTTGTTACTTTGTTCTGAAAGCTGAACCTGCTGCTCCTCACAGAGAGGAGAGGGGAGAGGCTGTGTGAATTACTTTACATTGTGGATAAGGGTGGATAGCCCTTACAAGGCTCGCGTCTTGTGCTGCATTCACTTGCACTCGGACATTAGAGATTTTCTCTCATAAATGTCCGATGAGCCACAACTTTTCTTTCAAAACAAAGCTGCCAAATGGGGTGGCAGCTGGGGTGGCAAGGCATTTTTCTGAGGTGGCAGCTGCCACCCCGTGCCACCCCGTAGAACCGCCACTGATCCCAAGTACTTGCTTACCTTAATCGACTCTTTTCAGTTAAATAGATTGTTAACTTTAATAACTGAATTTCTTCCAAGCAAAATGAACACTTTATATCTGGAAAATTGCCCGCAATTATCAAAGATACAAAAAGAACCACATCTCTTGAGAGTAAACCATGTTCAATGATTGGCAATGATGCACTGACAAAGTTGTGTTTCCAATACTGTGTCAAACTGAATCAGCTTCAACAACAGCAAGGGAAAAGTGACTTTGAATAATACATCACAAAATCTCAGTCCACTAACACTCGAGATGCATATGAAGTGGCAGAAATATGATAAAAGATAAAATCACACCACCATTTTCCTCATGTCTTTCTAAAGATATCTGTTGAAATAAATCATTCTGCAAATATTACAAGCTGCAAAACAGTTTTTGCGTATCTCAGCACAATTCAGCTTTTTCTTGCGTGGTTAAATATTGGACTCTGCATGCATAATATAGGAACTCCAGATAGAAATATGGATCTGTCATATCTGTCTCTTTCTAATTTGACAGATCGTGTGCCTATGAAACTGAGAAAAGCTGAGAGTGGTAATCTGCATATTTATGTCTTATATTGGTTCAGTCAAAGTTATGTCTTCCATACAAGAAGTCCCAATGAATGTCACAACAACAGTAAATACGTCCTACTGTATACAGGAAAAAAAACGTCCTGTCTTGTGACTTGTTTACAGTAATATGAGCAGACATTGTGATTGATTTTACAAAATAACATGTTGCATGAAATCTGTATCAATGAAGGAAAACAATCCATAAACATTGCATGTTCATATTCCCCGCATCCCACATGTCATCACGCTCACAGACTGGCCCATTAATTAATTAATTTGTATATTTATTATTAGGGATCGATTTAGCCTCTCTGAATATCTCTGACTGTTTAAAGTGAGGTAAATATGATGGAGATGGACACATTATCTGCCCTAGCCCTGCAAAGCAAATACTCTTCATCAAAGAAAATTAGTATCTGAGGTTGAATGATGCTTCTTCTGCTTTTTTAATCAGACTTCTGTAAAATACACATAGTGTGCAGTCGAAGCCAATTAGCAATTTGGTAAACATACACTTCTTGTAGCCCCTGGATGTACACCTCTAAATCACTGCTTATATACAGTACCTTATATTTTGTTTAGCTGGTAAGAAAAAAGGCAATTTTGTTGGCCTTTTACAACAGAAACACTAATTTGAGCCTGGTAAGCAGGATTAAGAATGGGGATGGTATTTACAGCTAAATCTATGAAAATTACATAAAAGTACTTTAAAAACGATTCAGAACATGTAAATGCATTATTGCAGCAGTACAAGTTGTTAGAAATTGTAAAAAAAAAAAAACACCTCTACAAACTACTACCAATGCTTTCCTTTCAAAAAACAAAACAAACCCCACACATTTAAATTAGCTAGAAGGAAATCATTCATAATAAATGTGGTTAAACAAGTCATGTCTGAATATCAGGCTCAATATAGTAGTAAAACATTAAAACATTTGTGTCCTCCAGTGGTAGTAACAAAATAATCTGCACCCCTGGTGTACCTAATATCTGACCTGGGTACCACAGATCATTGGACTGAACACACACTGTAGCCTATATTTCACTCAGATTGTCTTAATTTGAATAACCAACAATTTATGCACTCAGAATAACTTGAAGAATGCAATCACATAATAAATCTGCACATCGTTTTTATTTATTTATTTATTTAACAGGGACAGTGCACATTAAGTAACATACCTGTAAATGTGCCAGTTAGCCAATAGGCTATTTTTCATCTGCAGTCCCTGGACAGATTTTATAAGTCAACCTAAAACACATTCAATTTCATACAGTAGTTTATTGTATGTTGATTTGAAAAACAATGTTTCCCTCCTAAGCTTGTTGACTAAACTAGAAGACACCGACTGTATGAGCAAATTAAGCTAATACAAGGTGGGCCCAAGATCACAACAAGGACGTTTTCTAGATCCACCAAAGGCATTTCAAATCATGACAAAAAAAGCTCAATGGGCAAAAGAGTCCTCATTGTATCTGTTTGCAATGCATTCTGTTTAATGAGTGTTTGCTTGCCCCCTGAAATATTTAAATTTGCAAATAGTGGCTTGTATTATTCATGGAGAATTATTTTTATAAAAGGCTTTTAAACATACTTTGTATTCACCGGAAAATCAAAGCTGCAGAGTGATTTATGAAAAATGTCGTTCGGCAGCAAACGAGCTGTTTGGTGTCTCTTATACAGTAATGGAAAAACTGCCTTTTTTCCTCTCTCTTTCCATTTTCTCTCTTCTCGAAAACAAACTCACCGATACAGACAATACGTTTGAATACCTCTGTCCCTTAATAAGATTTCCTGAATGGATTTAGGATAGATCCATGAAGATTATTCATCCATATCACTGTTGAAAAACAAAACCACAAAACTGCAATTCATTTTTACTAGAAGAAAAGTGTTGTAGAAGTCCCTAAACATAAAACATTGTGATTTGTTTCTATCAGGTAATTAATAGGTCTAATTTAAAAGATCTTGCACACTGATAACAGGACAGTCATGAGTGATAGGACACAGCAAACCCACTAAAATACTGCCTTAACAATGTTCTTATAAGCAGTTTAAGTAACACTCTGAATTGGTATTCATTGCTCTATGCATCTTGGCCTTGGGTAACATTTCCAAAAGGACAGAATGAGGAGGAGTGAGCTGCAGTGACCTATGCTGTAGGCCAGCTGATTGTAAATAGACACACTGCTGTTGTCCTTCACAAGAGAGGCTTTTCTCTACCATGTAATTCCTTCACGCTACTCTCTGATTTACGAAGTGTCGCTCGCAGACAGTTGGGCTGGCGCCTTTATCTCTACCTTGTCTTGCTAAATGAATTCCAAATGGCATACTGCCCAGTTATTTGTCAGTACATTTGTTATTGCTGACAACCACACCCCCCCTTTAAACAAATATAAATCCGTGGAAAACAATCGCTGAGCAAGATACAGCGTAACCTTTTGAAATATCACACTGGCCATCGGTTTCCGTAGCAGATCATTTCCCTCTGTAGACATGGTACATGAAAATAATGGCAGCATAAATCGGCCTAGAAAATACTTGGCCGTGTCTTTTGGTAATGTCAGTAATTCAAAATATGACAGGATAAGTATGCCAGTATTATAAGACTGCTGGAGCTGCTTGGGGGTCCAGTGAAAAGTACTGCTGCCTGCTGTAGCAACAAAAGTACATTTCACCTCCACATGACATAGGCTGACGTAGAACATTGCATATGCAGAAGATTGGGGTTGAAACAAATCTGTGGAAAATCACATTTCATTTAGAGACTGAGAAAGAAAAAGAAAGATGGATGAAGTGACAACTCATTTCATTTTCATACACTCTGTTGAGTACAGTTAGATGAGGTTGATGAGGAGCTGAGCTGCCTGCATGTCTGTAATTGCTTGTTGGTTTACAGAGGGTGATAATAAACTGAAACATGCTCACAGGGGGCCAAACAAACCATAAGAACATCTTACCCTTAACTGAGGCTTCCACTGATACACAAATGGGAGAGAGTAAGTAAAGATTGAGAAGAGTGAAACTCTTCTAAACTGAAAACAGATACAATGTAGCTAAACAAGTACAGACCTTTTTTCTTGCATATATGTATCATTAGAATACTACTGTTTATGTTCATGGTCCCCAGAGGATATATCATACTGATTTTGATAACCTGATTTTTTGTTTAATGTTCAATGTTATAAAAACAATTGGATGGTTTATCTTGTGATAAAATCGATACAGATATCCACTGAGGATAGATATTCAAAATCTTGGAGTTCACCTGAAATAAAATGTTGTAGAAATGTTCTCATATTTGTTCAACATCTCCCGGATTTATTCAGCCTAACATAGTCTCTATCAGCTTTCAACTCAGAGTCTAATCAATAAAAATACAACTTATATTGTTCTAGGAATGGATGCATTTGTTGTTATTTTTTCTAACATTTGACATGAACTAAATAATTGACAACCAAAATACATAATATATGTTTATCTGTTATGAATCATTGGCTGCAGCCCAGCTAGTGAGCAGTGTAAGCGACAACTAAATGTCAGTAATACCCATATCGTGGCTCCCTAGCATGGAGCTGAACAAATATATAAACTGGGAGCACCTAGTTTCTTTCTACAGCTAAGAGAGCTAAGTCAAAAGTATTAGTCTCAGTTTGTTGAATAAAAGTCTTATTTGTCACGGATGTTACATGTATTAGTGCCACTTAAGCAGTCATCTGTTGTTGATCCATCATCGTGGACAACAATATGCTGGAGATTATTTAACACCTGCAGGATTTAAAGGATTTTTACAAGTGTAGACCATCAGCACAATGCAAAATATCAAAACAATTATATACCGATGGGGGAGATAAGGCAGCTCAAACCCTTTAGAGCAGGGGTGGGGAACCTTTTTCCTCTCAAGGGCCATTTCAATTTTTACAACATCCTTCGAGGGCCGTGCAAATTATTGAACTCAACGTCTGCTTAAAAAACTCAAATCAAAGCCCATTCATTTCGCCTTTCTTTCATGCTGTGCAAAGAAAAAGCAATGTCTTAATCCAGATATTTGACCATGACCCGCGCATTCATGCACAGAAAGATATGGACACAAGATGTGTGCAAATGTATTTAGTTTCATATCCATGTGGATTTAAGTGGGGGGGGGGGGGGGGGGGGGGTTTGGGGGCATGCATCACCAGGAAGATTTTTTTTAAATGTTGAAGTTAAAAGCATCAATCTGGTGCACTTTGAGAGCAACATGAAGAGATCTATGGATACATCTCTCAACACCCATATGAAACAGAACTGTAAGCAGATTTTTTTCTTTATGGATATTTTACAAATCACTCCCCTTTTCAACTGTATTCTTGTTTATTAATAACAACTTTTTTTTACTGTCATATTAGTATTGTATACCTGTTTACTTTATTCTCTTATTTTTCTAGAACTATAATGATCATATAAAGATGTGCCTTTACCTCACTGGTTGGAGAAAAAGCTTCTTATATTCGTTAGCATAGCTAGCTAACCAGATGCTAATAACAACAAAGTTATTGACTGTATGATCAGTATGACAGATGAACAGATCGCCACTGGGCTTACATCTAAAGACACAGCCACGCAAAAACTGCGGCATGTGTACGGCTCCTTATGGGTACTGCAATTTGTGAAGTCCTGGCCAAGAGCCGCGTTCTGGTGCTCTCCGTTAGAACTACACTCCTGTCAGACGAGACATATACCACGTGATGACACGTTAGGCTCGTGTTGTGTTCAAGGACCCTGAACGTGGCCAGGAAAAACAAGCTTGTTTAATTATTTTGCGTTCTAGATTTCTTGAATTTTTTTCTTTTTTGCGTGTGTTTATAAATTACCTCGAGGGCCGTACCAAATGGTCTCGCGGGCCGTATACGGCCCGGAGGCCGGAGGTTCCCCACCCCTGCTTTAGAAGCACACTTCAGGGAGCTAGGGGAGGTGAAACAAATCCTGTGGTCCGGAGGGTGGGGGGGTCTCAGTCTAAAGCTGCAGCCACACGAGGACGATAACGGTCGTATCCGCTACAGTTCTCTATCAGATCGATGGTTCGGCCACATGAGGCCGGCAGGGAAACGCAGATAACGATAACGGGTCCCAATGTGGGTAGATCTGCGGACGAAACGCTCTGGTAAAACGAGGTGAAAATCACTACAAGTCTGGGCATGTTGAGAGCTGTACATACACGAAAGGGGAGTTAGTCAGTTCTGTAAGAGCCAGCATGCGGGACCGGCTTTACAAGGTTTCAGTGAATAATATTAGTGCAATGTTTAACGTTAATGTCAGCTAGCTAACATTAGCTAACAAGGTACACTAACGTGTTTTGTTTTAGCAACTAGTTTTCTCCTTAAGAACTTCGTGGTCTCTGTGTATGCTGTGGATAACATTAGTGTTCACAAGAACAAGATACACTCCCGTGTTTTGTTTTAGTTGCTCTTCAGATTGAAGCGGCCAGTTTTATATATCGACTATATGTGTGATCTCCTTTTTACATCTCGTTGTGTCATTTGAGTTTATTTGCTGTGTGTAGATTCAAGGATTTTGGTTATCTTGTCAATTTGTTTGGTTATCTAGGCACAGCTGTGTGTGACTCCCTCTGGTACACTGGTATGTTTTTTCCTAATGTAGAGAGCATTGATTAATTAATAAACTACACACTGACTCTAGATCCTGACCAAATCCTTTTTTGTTGATCAAATGTTTTTCAAAAATGTATTGTATATTATATAACAGCTGCACATCACAGACCGGAGTCTCTGCTACTGTGGACCACGAAGGAGGCGATCATCATCCCCATCCCCAAAGACCCTGCATGGCATGGAAATCTCCTCTTCCTGGAACAATTCTACACCCAGCATATGCTCCCTGTGTTGGCCAGTAGAGAGGACATTTAAATAAACATACTCTTAACACCCTCGGACTCTGCTTTGTGTTTCGTATGTGTGATGGGGTGTTATGCAGACGGGAGGAAAACAGGACACAGCAGATTGGGATTGTGGTGGAGATGCTGAGCAGTTATTTAATTGTTGCATGTAATTATTATTATACTGCGTGCTTCTTAGTTATTCCATCTTTTGCTGTAACATGGATCTGTATGTAACTATTTACTTGTTATCTACCACACTTCCTTCTACATCATACACCATCATTATACATGCTGGTGTATTTGGGTATATATATTTGTATACATATCTGTAAATTGTATAATTTAATTTTTCGTATTTGGGATTTCTCTTTTGTCCACTCAAATACACTTGGCCCTTTCTCTTTTCCATGTGGAAAATGGCAGCTGCATATTCTGCTTTTCTCATCTGCTCCCTGTCTGCTCGTCTATAATGAGAAAATTATATAATTAATTACTAATAATCATTTAAACCTGTTATTACCAATATTTCACAAATTCTTCATGTAAACCTAAGAGCACAGCTGTATGTTGAGTGTCAACTTTGCTTGGTTCATCTTACTGGGGGGCAGCTACATGGATGTCGGTGTAGTCCACAATAATTTTGCAGTTGAAGGCAGAATGAATTTATTATTGACTCAGAATGAAGCACAACTTCATGTCATACAATACATTGACTTTATTTGTAATTGTGTAAAAAAATATGAGCATTGATTAGCAAGCAGGACCTGCAGGAACAGAGAATGATTATGGATGGAGCTGGGAAGAGAGAAGAATAAAGAAAAACAGATCAACTTTATTATCGGATATTACAAATTCAATTTTCAAAACAAGTTACGTACAGTGGAAATCAGGTTGCCAGAGCAGGTCAGTGCAGTGTGCATGTTCCTCAGGGTCTCAGCAGTTACAGGTGAGGTAAAGAAAATAAAAGAGAAAAAGTTCAGTAACAACACTTTAAAGTAACAACACTGAATAATGATCTCTTTTAATAATTTTCTCTCAGTAATCACTCAACTACTGTCTTTCCAACAAACAGATTGACTCACTCTCATTATCATCACAATGAAACACGTCCAGAAGAATGTCATGCAAAGCTGCCTGCCTGCCTGCCTTCCTTCCTTCGACTCTCCCTGAACTGCCTGATCTTTTAATGTTCAATGTTAACCATTTGTGCAGATAGCATTAAGTACAAAAGATCGCTGATGCTAATGTGGCGCTAGCCTACCTCCCGCCCCCTTAGCACCTGGTGGAGGGGGCGATAGGCTACTCTTCAAATGTTTCACAAAATACTTACCATTATGACTACTCTTACTGTTTAACATTTTTTGGTTTACTGCATGTTAAGGCTAATGACAAGGCTAAGTAATGTAATGTAATGCTAACTAACATGCTCGCTACTAGCTAGGTAGCTAACTTGACTATGTTCCATGCAAAACATGTATATTACCTGATATGTTTGGTCCTGGTCCTTTCACCAGACGGGAAGCGATAGAACGAGCAACTGGTATGATCACTTTTGTGATTACAACCTGGTACAAAGCACATAGGCATCTTGTAAAAGTGAATTTATTGGAGCAATCTCTTATATTTATTGGAGGGAATAAATCAGTCTTCTTCTTCTTCTTCTTTGCTTTAATTGCGAGATCTTCTTCTTCCTATTCTTCTTTGCTTTCCGAGTCGCAACCATAGGTCGCAACCAGTCTTGGAGCATTATCGCCTGTGACATCACTTACGCGACCCAGAATGCATTTGGGATTTGTAGTCTTTCTAGTTACGTATTTTTCATAGTCTTATATTTCAACAGTTTTACGACAAACTGTGACTTTTTTTTACATGGAAATGATTGTTTAAGATTGACAAACATCATATGTGTCATTCGTGGCACAATTCAAACGGGATCAAAAGATAACTTTTCTCTCTCCATTAATTTCAATGTATAATTTTCCGCTTCCGGGGTCCCATGGAGGCTCCCGGAAAGGGAGGGACTTCGCCTCTCTATGGGGGAGAGATGGGCCGGCAGAATAATTACCGAAACTAAACGAATTGTTTTTATTTATTTATTAAAATTATAACTACAATCCAAAAAAACAGGGGAAGCCTGGCTTCCCTTGGCCTCCAGGAGAAAACGCCACTGAGTTCAAGGGATTATTCTCACCCACCTCTTGCTCTTGCCCTGCAAGTGTGCCAGTTGAGATGATTCTTCCAGCAGCTAAACTCTGTCTCTCATCATGAACGCAGGAGGCTGGCTGTATATCTGAACTCGCGCCCTCATCATTCTCTTCATCATCTTGCACTTGTTCTAAGCTGCTGCTGATAGTGCTTGTAGCAGCGCTGCTGCCAAAAAGGTCTGTCAATTTGCGACATTTATATGCTTCACCTGCGAGTGACTTCACCTTTTTTTCTCTTGCCTTCTCGGCCCCACCTTTTTCCTTTTCGTTTTCTTTGATTTTTATCCATGTTTCTTCATTCTCCCTGTCTGCTTCTAATCCTTTCTCTTCGTGTGGCCGGCCTTTTTTCTTCTTCGTGTTATATGTTTATTATTACTTTTATTGTCGGGTCACTCATTACTGGATCAGCCAGCTGCATGAGACCACGGATACTGACGGGCTGTCAGGAGAGGGGGAGGAAAAGAAAGGCTCTGTCCTCCGTGTATTATTCTTATATTATTATATAGAGTCGTTATTCATTTGCTTTAAAGCTCAATGAATAACAAAGAAGACCTTTGACCGGCACTTTTCTAATTTTGTCCGGAAGATTTAAACTTTAACGGACATGTTAACCGGCGAAACCCCACCTCTGCTGCTAAATCCAACGCGGAGAATAAACAGAAGGGCAACCATGGCAACCATGCATGGGCAAGAAGTCTTCTTCGCTGCTTTTGGTGTATTTTGTGGCAGAAGTAAAGCGCCACTTATGGCGCATTTCCACAACACGGCCTCGCTCGGCCTCGCCAGTATGGCTAAGCCTCGTTAGGACTGGCTCACTTTATGGCGCATTGCCATTACAGTTTAGGAAATGGGGTAGTATCTATAGTAACGCCGTGTAGGCGTGACGTGACGTCTTCTTCAATGAGAACCCCAGAAAAACAACACAGCCGTTAGCTGTTAGCACTCAGAGCTCACAGCTCCTCATATCTGTTCAGAAACTAGACAAAAGTTAAACAAGTACAAACCACAGACTGTCTGTGTCATGGCGAATACAGTCGCTGGTTTATTTATGTCTGTATAGGCCGCTGTTGTGAGTGTGGACGGTCGGAGCATATACAACGTTAGCTTAGCCAATCTCCATTACTAACCGGTATCAGTATGTTGTTACTTCGGCATCATTTTGAAACGTGTATTACAATTAAATCACGGTCAAATATGTTCATCTTGTTATAGCCCCCTTGCCAGCGATTCTCTCTCTAGTTTAGCATACTCAGCCCAACTCAGCCTGGTTGTTCCTGGCCCTAAAACCACAATTTTATGGGGCCAGAAAAACTGTGAATTAGGACCTGCTAGCCGGTACTAGGCCAAGTGGAAACGCAACCAAAAACGGGCCTCGGCACTTAAAGCGAGCTCCGTGCTGCAGTGGAAATGCGCCATTACAGGCCCAGCATATGTATTACAGCGTCTCCAGCGGTTCGAGCTGTCTCGTGTGGACGGACACGTTTCTGGTGCCAATTGCGTGTGAACGGAAGACTTTTTTGATAACGATTTCGGTTTGTTTCCGTTATCGTCCTCATGTACTGCAGCCTAAGGAGACATCATTTACGGGCGTACACAGTTGACACACAGGAACGTGGATAGCAGAGGCTGTGAGACAGGTTTGCAGATAACAGTCTGGAGGGCAGATGCCGTGACATTTGTTGTCAGTGGTGTGCCACTCTTTAAGCCTCGGGCTGGAAGGTCATACGCTTTCTTGGTGGTTGCATCATAAAGAATCCTAGAGATGGCAGTGAGTGATCAAACACAACAGCATCAATGGTGCACTAACCCAAAGCCGGACTGCTTTGATACGTCTCGTATAGAAGCTGCAACATCTTATATAAGCGACAATTATTTTCTTTCTCCTCCCATCCTCTCATCACTATCAAAGAATCAGGAATCAGTCTATTTAAATATGCATAAGAGACTGAAAACGGCTCAGACTGATTGATGGGACCACACTGAAACAGATACAATTAGACGTAATGAAATCTTCCAAAGCCCATGCTGTTTGCCAGTTGCTCATTGGGAGATGATTCTATTTGCCGAGGGGCTTTGGTAATGTTCGCAAACACCCAGTCAAACAAAAGAAAGGCATAATCCCCGTCTCCTTTATTGTGGGCCATTCCTCTGAATTCCATCTACCGCTTAAACAGATTTCATTTACAGCAAAACCAAATGGTAGGAACAAATTGACAGCACAGCAGGGGTGGTGAATTATTCAGCATCGTCTTGATAGGCGTTTATCAGTTCTTTTTGAGAAGCCCCCAGTCTCCTTGAGCCTTATTAGCGTAAGTGTCAAGTTTCCTAAAGTTCTGGCATTCACCCCCTCCCCTCATGAGACTACACCTTGACCTTGTCTAATGTGCAACAAAACAGAGCTGACTGCTAACCATTCTGGGGCAGGGTGTTTGGACATTCATGTATTCATCTCCAGAGGAGTTCAGATGCTGAGACGCTGGGATTTTTGTGAAAACAACTTCATGCAGGGAACAGACAGGGGCCAGCATGGTGCTCATTCTAATCCGAAGGAAATAAAAAAGAGAGTAAACAAGCTGACAGAAAAAGCCCCCAATGAGACAAGGGGTACTTCTGAAAACACAACAACTCAAACACAACATGCACGAAAGCCGAAACCAACAGGCTGAACGGAGAGGTTCAAAGCTGTTTTGAGGTTTCCCTCTAGAGTTTACCTCTAAAAGTGTGACTTTTTGCCTCAATAAATGAAATATTTTCTCTACAACTATGGTGCTGTAAAGCAGGGATTCCAAAGCTGTACCTCAGTGGTACTTCTACAGTTGCCAGAGGGTAGTGAAAGCAATTCTAGAACCCTGAAGGCAAGAGAGACTGAAAAGAGTCAAGGGAAGCTTATAAAAGTTAACAGCATTTAATTACACAAAAGATGCGGTGGTGTACAAAATGAAATGTGCGAGTGGAGGCGCTCTCCACATCCGACCGGTCAGTTCAGGTCAGGGGGTCGAAGAGATCAATTCTTGGCTTGCTCTTCCTGTTGTCATCTGAGGTCTTCTCCTATTGGCCGGCGTTGTCGGGGGGCGGGTCCAATGCAATTCCTGCCTTTTTCTGTAGCTAAATTGCATCATTCTGGCGTCTGTGGTTATTTAAACATTCCCTGCTACACATTATTCAGCGTCAATAAATGAGTGCTAATCCCAGTGTGCTCAGTGTACAACATCACATGTCATTTCACCTTGGTTAAAGGGTTTGAAATCGTATGATTCCGCCAGATGCTAAATGCTAACCGGAAGTGACGAATATTAAGAATAAAGGTGTTAAGCTAATAGTGAAAACTTCCGGTCTTTCAGAATAAAACTGATTTAAATCAAATAGTGTATTTAATTCAAATTACGCCATATCAACATTGATTTTAATTTCTAACAGTAGTTTGAAAGATTTTATATTATGAATTGTTATTATTTAAGGATTTAAATAGTTAGATAATGGAAGAATTCTGCATTGCAAGTGTTTGTGAATATTATGTATATGTATCTTAGACCCAATTAAGCTGTTAAAGGAAGTTTTTCCATTAATTAACACTTCTTAAATATTATGAATATGTCTTTATTATCAGGCTATGTTCCACAATCATTTAAAGTAGCAGTGATAAAACCTCTTTTTAAAAAGCACAACCTCGATCCAGAGGTTTTAGCCAACTATAGACCTATTTCTAATTTCTAATCTTCCGTTCCTCTCAAAGTTTTTTGAAAAAGCAGTCGCAAAACAGCTGTGTGATTACTTAAAAAACTATGATTTATTTGAAGATTTTTAGTCTGGCTTTAGAACACATCATAGCACAGAGACAGCTCCGGTTAAAGTCACAAATGACCTTCTAATAGCCTCAGACAAAGGACTTGTCTCTATTCTTGTCTTGCTCGAACTCAGTGCTGCATTTGATGCTATCGACCATGATATCGTATTGCAAAGACTAGAGCACTTATGGCGCATTTCCACAACAGCGCAGAGCGGGGTTCAAGCGTGCCGTGCCGTGCATGGCCCGTTTTTGGTTGCGCTTTCCACTAGGCGTAGTACCGGCTAGCGCAGGCATGGGCAAACTAAGGCCCAAGGGCCATATACGGCCCGTTGGGCTTTTTAATCCGGCCCGCCGAATATTGGTAAAAAATTGTCCAAATGATAGTAAAGGCCGCATTCATTTTTGCTTTTTTCCTGCAATACCCGGCATTTTAGTTGATCCCACTAGATGGCGCACTATAGACACAATAGACATTTGCTGGAGTCGGCAACCCGGCAAGGTCTAAGAACCAAATACGCCACGCTTACATCGGAGGAGGTCGAGATTAACCTGAGCAATAACAGTTCATGGCGAGTACAGTGAAATACAAGTTGTAACAAGCAGTAGCGCTGAGCAAAGTGACTAGAACGCGACCACACACTTATAAAAACACTTATATAAAGTCAGACAACACTAACCAGGCTTAGTGTGATTCTGTTTATTTTACCTTACTTTAATGACCATCCGTTCACTGTTATTGATCATTGTGAAGAGCAGGCAGACGTTTTCCTGTTGTTTTGTATTATTGCAGCATAATGAAAACTACGCCGGTAAAATATGCGTGTAGAAAACGGCTTATGCCACAATATGATAACAACAAGTGGTCAAGATAGTCTGATTAGCTTCGGTGGACGAGCAGCGCTCGGTAAATGCCACTGAAACACATTAATAAACAATGCACCAAGGCACTGGAGAAAAGTATAAGGTTAGAGAAGTCGTTCTTTAATTTAATCTGGCTTCGTATGATTAAAAACAACCCAACGCAGTCCTCTATAGATGTTGTTGTGGGCGGTGTTGCGGAGAAAATCAGCGACGTAAAACGCTGTGTGCGACATAAGAAGGCACGTAACGGTTACGTCATGATGTAAACGATTACGCAATGACGCAATAATTAACCTTTGAACCTAATTCACCTTTGAACCTGCATCTGTAACAATGAGTGGACCAAAGAAAACAAAAGTCGACATTGAGTAGAGTGTTTAATGAGGAGTGGACAGCTAAATATTTTTTCACCGATCTGCTACTGGCCCGGCCCGTCTGACACATTTTGTATGATTGTACGATGTGAGGGTCTAAGGACAGAGGCTCGTATTGCCATACTGATATTCTGTACAAACTGTGAAGTCCACTGAGAAAAATGTAATATTTGTGATATTGGGCTATATAAATAAATTGATTGATTGATTGATTGATTTTAAAACTCATAGTGGCCTCAGAGCAAAAAAGTTTACTACTATTTCAAAGTTTTTCTGGCCCCATAAAATCGAGGTTCTTAGCGGGCCAACAACCAGGCTGAGTCGGGCTGAGTATACTAAACTAGAGAGAGAGGATCGCTGGCAAGGGGGCTACTACAACGAAATGAACATATTTGACCATGATTTAATTGTAATACACGTTTCAAAATGATGCAGAAGTAACAACATACTGATACCGGTTAGTAAAAACCATGAATCAATGCTTTGACAAGTCTGCAGACAAGATGGCAGGCGAAAAACCTTTTAAAATGTGTGTTGTCTAAATGGAGATCGGCTAAGCTAACGCAGTATATGCTCCGACTGTCCACACTCACAACAACGGCCTATACAGACATAAATAAACAAGTGACTGTATTCGCCATGACACAGACAGTCTGTGGTTTGTACTTGTTTAACTTTTGTCTAGTTTCTGAACAGATATGAGGAGCTGTGAGCTTGAGTGCTAACAGCTAACGGCTGATGTTGTTTTTCTGCTGTTCGCATTGAAGATGACGTCACGGCTCCGCCTACACTGCATTACTATAGTTACTGCCCCAGCTACTAAACTGTAATGGAAACGCAGCATAAAATGAGCCTGGCCTAACAAGGCCTAAGTGTACTGTACTAAGCCGAGCGAGGCCCTGCAATGGAAATGCGCCATTAGTTGGCATAAAGGGAACTGCTTTAGGCTGGTTTAGGTCCTACCTATCTGAACGGTCTCAGTTTGTGTGTGTCAGCGATGAATCTTCCATGCAAACCAAAGTGAGCCTTGGAGTGCCACAGGGCTCAGTGCTTGGACTTATTTTGTTCACACTATATATGCTTCCGTTAGGCAATATTATAAGGAATCATTCTGTAAACTTCCATTGTTATGCGGATGATAGTCAACTATATTTATCCATCAAGCCTGATGAATCCAATCATCTAAATACAATTCAAGGCTGCCTCAAGGACTTCAAAACGTGGATGACCTTACATTTTTTTATGTTAAACAAGAAAAAAACTGAAGTTATTGTACTCGGCCCAAAGACTCTACGAAACAAACTATCTAAAGATATACTAGTTATGGATGGCATTAATTTGGCCTCCAGTGAGACTGTAAGGAATCTTGATGTTATATTTGATCAGGATTTATCTTTTAACGCCCACATAAAATCAATCTTAAAGTCCGCCTTCTTTCATCTACATAACATTAAAAAAATTAGGCATATCTTGCCTCAAAACGATGCAGAGAAACTATTCCATGCATTTGTTACTTCAAGGCTGGATTATTGTAACTCTTTATTATCAGGGTGTACCAAGAAGTCAGTCAAGTCGCTTCAGCTGATTAAAAATGTTGCAGCTCGTGTACTAACCAGAGTTAGGAAAAGGGACCACATTACTCCTGTTCTGGCTGCCTTACACACTGGCTCCCTATAGAGAGGCGAAGTCCCTCCCCTTCCGGGAGCCTCTATGGGACCCCGGAAGTGGAAAATTATACATTGAAGTCAATGGAGAGAGAAAAGTTATCTTTTGATCCCGTTTGAATTGTGCCACGAATGACACATATGATGTTTGTCAATCTTAAACAATCATTTCCATGCAAAAAAAAGTCACAATTTGTCGTAAAAATGCTGAAATATAAGACTATGAATAATACGCAACTAGAAAGACTACAAATCCCAAATGCATTCTGGGTCGCGTAAGTGATGTCATAGGCGATAATGCTCCAAGACTGGTTGTGACTCGCAAAGCAAAGAGGAAGAAGAAGACTGATTTATTCCCTCCAATAAATATAAGAGATTGCTCCAATAAATTCACTTTTACAAGATGCCTGTGTGCTTTGTACGAGGTTGTAATCACAAAAGAGATCATACCACTTGCTCGTTCTATCGCTTCCCGTCTGATGAAAGGACCAGGAGTCGTCGGACCAAACATATCAGGTAATATACATGTTTTGCATGGAACATAGTCAAGTTAGCTACCTAGCTAGTAGCGAGCATGTTAGTTAGCATTATATTACATTACTTAGCCTTGTCATTTGTATTAGCCTTAACATTAAGTAAACCAAAATGTTAAACAGTAAGAGTAGTCATGATCGTAAGTATTTTGTGAAACATTTGAAGAGTAGCCTATCGCCCCCTCCACCAGGTGCTAAGGGGGCGGGAGGTAGGCTAACGCCACATTAGTATCAGCGATCTTTTCTACTTAATGCTATCTGCACAAATGGTTAACATTGACCATTAAAAGATCAGGAAGTTCAGGGAGAGTCGAAGGAAGGAAGGCAGGCAGCTTTGCATGACATTCTTCTGGACGTGTTTCATTGTGATGATAGTGAGAGTGAGTCAATCTGTTTGTTGGAAAGACAGTAGTTGAGTGATTACTGAGAGAAAATTATTAAAAGAGATAATTATTCAGTGTTGTTACTTTAAAGTGTTGTTACTGACCTTTTTCTCTTTTATTTTCTTTACCTCACCTGTAATTGCTGAGACCCTGAGGAACATGCACACTGGTCTGACCTGCTCTGGCAACCTGATTTCCACTGTACGTAATAGTATTTGGTTATGGTATATTATTTATATACATCAAAGGCACAATGCACCCCTCAGAGACACACATGTATTGAGTGGGATATTTTGCATTGGTCATGTGAAATCATCTTTACATACTAGAAAACTGTAGGAGCGGCAACTTGTTTTGAAATTGAATTTTTAATATCCGATAATAAAGTTGATCTGTTTTCTTTATTCTTCTTTCTTCCCAGCTCCATCCATCACCATTCTCTGTTCCTGCAGGTCCTGCTTGCTAATCAATGTTCATATTTTTTTACACAATTACAAATAAAGTCAATGTATTGTATGACATGAAGTTGTGCTTCATTCTGAGTCAATAATAAATTCATTCTGCCTTCAGCTGCAAAATTATTGTGGACTGCACCGACATCCATGTAGCTGCCCCCCAGTAAGATGAACCAAGCAAAGTTGACATACTCAACATACAGCTGTACTCTTAAGTTTACATGAAGAATTTGTGAAATATTGGTAATAACAGGTTTAAATGATTACTAGTAATTAATTATATAATTTTCTCATCTTAGATGAGCAGACAGGGAGCAGATGAGAAAAGCAGAATATGCAGCTGCCATTTTCCACATGGAAAAGAGAAAGGGCCAAGTGTATTTGAGTGGACAAAAGAGAAATCCCAAATACGAAAAATAAAATTATACAATTTACAGATATGTATACAAATAAATATATATCCTATATACACCATGTATAATGATGGTGTATGATGTAGAAGGAAGTGTGGTAGATAACAAGTAAATATAGAGTTACATACAGATCCATGTTACAGCAAAAGATGGAATAACTAAGAAGCACGCAGTATAATAATAATTACACGCAACAATTAAATAACTGCTCAGCATCTCCACCAAAATCCCAATCTGCTGTGTCCTGTTTTCCTCCCCTCTGCATAACACCCCATCACACATACGAAACACAACGCAGAGTCCGAGGGTGTTAAGAGTATGTTTATTGAAATGTCCTCCTCTCTACTGGCCAACACAGGGAGCATATGCTGGGTGTAGAATTGTTCCAGGAGGAGGAGATTTCCATGCCATGCAGGGTCTTTGGGGATGGGGATGATGATCGCCTCCTTCGTGGTCCACAGTAGCAGAGACTCCGGTCTGTGATGTGCAGCTGTTATATAATATACAATACATTTTTTTGAAAAACATTTGATCAAAAAATAAGGATTTGGTCAGGATCTAGAGTCAGTGTGTAGTTTATTAATTAATCAATGCTCTCTACATTAGGAAAACACATACCAGTGTACCAGAGGGAGTCACACACAGCTGTACCTAGATAACCAAACAAATTGACAACAGGAATGCAAACTCATCAGGTATGAAAAAGGTGACAAGGATCCGAGCCCCCTGACCCCACAGAATATCGGCTTTAAAATGAGGAATAACAGAGGATTTTAGCAGTCAGAACAACTAAAGCAGCAGTGTTAATATTAACAGAAACGCCATAGAGTCACATCTAATAGAAATATATAAAAAGCATTTATTTTAATTGTGTAGCAGTCAGTTTATAATTTTGGCAGCACTGTTGAGCATTTTGAAAATGTATTTTCATGCCTCTGTGCAAGGCTTAGTCTTTCTATCTTTATAGCCACTGGTGTAAAGTAACTAAGTTCATAAACTCAACAAGTACTATACTTGGGCACAATTTTGAGATACTTGTACTTTACTTAAGTATTTCAATGTTTTGCTACTTTGTACTTCTACTCCACTACAGTTCAGAGGTAAATGGTGTACTTTTACTCCACTACATGTATGTAATACCTTTAGTTACTTTACAGATGTGGATGAATGATGTGAAATATAATCAAGTGTTAAATCAGACTTTAGTTCCACCTGGAGTAAATCCAAAAGCTACCCTGCCTGCAGTATACAAAGTCATTCAAACTAGCTGCACCTTTAACAGCTTTGATAACACTTTAATGATCAGTCATTATAAAACATATCATATTATTCTGAAATGGACCAATCTGCAAAATGACTACTTTTACTGTCGCTACTTTCACTATATTTTGATAATAATACTTTTCTACTTTTACTTGAGGAACATTTGGAATGCAGGACTTTTACTGTAACAGAGTATTCCTACACTCTGGTACTTCTACTTTTACTCAAGTACAAGAACTGAGTACTTCTACTTTTAATCAATTACAAGATATATACTTATACCACCGCTGTTTATAGCCTATGAAAAAAACGATTAGAAAACGAAGGCTAAAGCTAACGTTAGCAGATAGTGACAATGTATGCTAGTTGGCTAGCTCAACGATAATATTGGAGAGACAGCAAGCGCATTTCGTGGCATCTGCGGGCAGTGGCAAGTACTTCCGGCATCTGCCACGGAGGCCGCTACTCCGTGGTATCTGTGGCAAGTATATGCCACAGATGCCACAACTTGCCGTGGCAAGTATATGCCACAACTTGCCGTGGCAAGTATATGCCACAACTTATATATGCCACAACTTGCCGTGGCAAGTAAATGCCACAAGTTAAGAGTTAAGAGAAGGTTTACGGTAGCTGCCACTCGCCTTCCGTGGCAAATGCTGATATTTAAACTCGTATTTATCGTGTAAAATGTCGCTGGACTATCACAGGACTGATGTGCGATCTCTATTTTTCAAAAAGATAATAAATTATCATTTATATTCAATTTTACTTGGAATAGCCTACTTGGTTTGCTAAAATAAACAAACGTGCTATATCTATGATAGTAGGCTAAACATAGGGCTATATTGTAATAAAAAAAGAAATACTGGCAAGTGAGCGTTGCAACGCAAGCCCTTGGCAATTGTCGCTTCTTGAGGGGAGTTTCCACTGCTTGCTACGATAACCAGTGCTTGAATTGGGCCGGTACTCACCGGTACGCAGTACCGGCACTTCTGATTTTTACCCATGTGGTACCGGCACTTCTTACTGAGTACCGGCAAGGTGCCGGTACTCAGTAAAATGCCGGTACTCAGCCGCCGGCAATATACGTATATATTATAAACGCAACGCAGCGCAAATGTGGGTCTGACTCTGCCTCACAGAGGGTGACTGGCTGTCTACATGACGTGGCCTGCCGACATTGCCACTTTCATACAGATCATACTAATGCCCTCGATTGGTCTCTGTGTGTCATTCAAGCTCGGGAGGGTGTGTGTTGGTGTATGTCTGGTGCGAGCGAGCGAGAAAGCGCGCGCACCGGTTACGTGTATTGTTGTTAGCATGATGCTAGCTAGCTGCGCTAACGGATATAAGGAGCTACAGCTCTGGTGAGGTAAATTAATCTCTGAGTCTTTAGATAGTTAACTTAGTTTAAGTTATCTCAGTGGGTCTCAAACGGTTCGGTCACCATTTATGTAAACACATATTTCCATTTGAGGGGGTAGTGATTAGTAAAATATGCATGAATAATACAAACAAAATGTTAACTAGGTGAAAAAAGGTAAGATAAACTTGTTGAGAGCTAAAACTAGTCTTTGCTGTTGCCTCAAAGAGGAGCAGGGGGAGAGGAGGGAGACAGGAGAGGCCGATTCAGGAGCCCAGACACACTCACAACTATAAATGAACCAAAAACAAATAAATAAACAAGTTTCAATGTTTTTTCATATTGGATATTGTATGTTATTGGTTATGGCCATGTACTTATGATTTTATGATTATTTGAATGTATACATTTTTGTTTCATATGGGTGTAGTCTCTTTATTTCCCCCTCAAAATGCACCAGATTGATGCATTTAAGTCCAACATTTAAAAAGAAATCTTACCGGGGGAGCATGCCCCCGGACCCCCTATAGGATTTGAGGCCCGGCCCCACTGTTCCCAAATAGATTTGCAATTTTTTTTAAATAGTAACCCATCTCCATATGTTTCTTTTTGGGTAGTAGATTTAAACTAGAGGGCTATCACTTTGTGCAGCGACACTATTGGCAAATAAATCCAGCAAAATGGCACAAAAAACTGGTAGTGGCCTCAGGGACGAGGAGTAATTTAACCAGCCAGTAGGAGTCAAGCTTTACTTTCTTTTATATCCATAAAGAAAAAGTAAATCTGTTTACAGTTGTTTCCTTATGGATGTTGAGAGGTATCCATATATCTCTTCATTTTGCTCTCAAATTGCACCAGATTGATGCATCTAACTTCAATATTAGCACTTTACCACTGCACCCCCTCTAATCTCAGATGCACCCTGAGTCATTTTGTTTAAGTACAGTGAGCCTTTCTAAAATATACAGTAAAGAGACAAACCCACCAGCATTATAGGATATACTATGACTTTGTGCCAAATACTTGTTGCTGATTTAGAGTACTGGCACCTTTTTTATTCCAATTCAAGCACTGACGATAACCAGGTGTATTGTTACTAGTAAAGACAAATAATTAAAAAATAAATATCTGTATTGACACAGCAACGTGTACAATGGTGTTATTAGACTTGGCTACAGACTTAGGGCAGCTGTAACTGATTGCATTTGCCACTGCTAGTGAGATGCTAAGATTTATATTTTATAAATGAGGCAAAGGACAGTTATATTTGATTGTACACATGTATAAATGTGTTATTTTAAATCCAGGCATATGTACTTAATTTGTATTATTTTCGTTGTTAATAAACAGATTAATGTCATTGTATCTGTTTTGTTATTTAATATTTTAATTCTGGTTGAACATTTTTATTTAAATGCTTAAGATTATTCTTATTAGATATTGATATCAGTGAATCTAAACAAACCATGTTATTCCGTTAAGACAATCATGACAGTATATTAAAAATCGAGACACAATGCATGCTTTTTATCCACCCTTTTATTGCGTTTTGAAACTGGCGAACAATTTATATTGTTCGAGTTCTTGACAGAACGCTGAGTCATGCTCATCCGTCTCCCCTTGCCAGCTTTTCAGTGCTTGTAGGCTTTGCGCTTGGTTGTCCTTATCCTTATAGCACAAGTAGGCTATTTCTAAATCACAAGTACAGTAGGCTACTTGAGTATACAAGTTAGCCTATTTCCCACCTCTGGTCAACAATGTTAGATCGCGTGGCAGCTACCATAAACCTTCTCTTAACTTGTGGCATTTACTTGCCACGGCAAGTTGTGGCATATACTTGCCACGGCAAGTTGTGGCATGGTTGTGGCATATAGTTGCCACGGCAAGTTGTGGCATATACTTGCCACAGATACCACATCTGTGGCATATACTTGCCACAGATACCACGGAGTAGCGGCCTCTGTGGCAGATGCCGGAAGTACTTGCCACTGCCTGCAGATGCCACGAAATGAGCCAGGCCCTACTGTAATATTGCGACGGGAAAAAAAAACTTTTCAGTGCACATCATGCTCTGCCGCTCCGACAGGGAGCTCTACTGTGAACACCTGAACGGCCCGTTCCTAACAGCTGTTCACCAGCGGTCCAGTCTGTGCCACAGTGACTCCGGACGCACAGTTAATATTAACGAACGCACCGTAGGTAATGTAGCTGCTGAAGCTAGACCATCATCGCCGAGCAGCAGAGGCTTATTATACATCATGAGCAGAGCCGACAGGCAGGAAGACTCGAGCACACAGCTCGCGCTTCATTATAATATATAAAAAAAAGCTCGCTGCCGCACATTAATCCGGGTCCCAGACCCCCTCCCATACCCCAAAAATATTTTTATTGCAGATCTACAGGAATCACAAAAACGACCTATTTTGGATTCAAAACGGAGAATTTCGCCGAAAGGTGACAAGTTTGCATCCCTGGACAAGATAACCAAAATCCTTGAATCTACACACAGCAAATAAACTCAAATGACACAACGAGATGTAAAAAGGAGATCACACATATAGTCGATATAGAACTGGCCGCTTCAATCTGAAGAGCAACTAAAACAAAACACGGGAGTGTATCTTGTTCTTGTGAACACTAATGTTATCCACAGCATACACAGACACCACAAAGTTCTTAAGGAGAAAACTAGTTGCTAAAACAAAACACGTTAGTGTACCTTGTTAGCTAGCTGACATTATCCTTAAACATTGCACTCATATTACTCACTGAAACCTTGTAAAGCCGGTCCCGCATGCTGGCTCTTACAGAACCGCTCCCTTTCGTGTATGTACAGCTCTCAACATGCCCAGACTTGTAGTGATTTTCACCTCGTTTTATACTTTTTCGCCTCATTCTGAAAGAAACAGGTGAAATTTACTAACGTGACAGCCATCTTTGTGATGGTGACGCGTATTGTGCGAGACCAGAGACCTGTAGTTCACTGAGCGGTTTCACACAAAAAAAATTGTAACTTCACAGTTTTACGACACATTTTTATTTTTTTGACATGCAAAATGTTATTTTAATTTGACAAACATCATATGTGTCATTCGTGGCACAATTCAAACGGGATCGAAAGATGACTTTTCTCTCTCCATTGACGTCAATGTATAATTTTCCGCTTCCGGGGTCCCATGGGTCGGAAGTAGATGGGCGGGACTTCGCCTCTCTATAGAACACAGGATAGAATTTAAAATTCTTCTTCTCGCCTATACAAAGCCCTTAATGGGAAGGCGCCATCTTACCTTAAAGAACTCATTATACCCTACTGTCCTACTAGGGCATTGCGTTCCAAAAATGCAGGGTTGTTGGTTGTTCCTAGAGTCTCTAAAAGTAAAATAGGAGCCAGAGGCCCCGTCTCAGGTCGACTATTTTCATTTCCTCGCTCCTCGGTCCTCACCGGAAGTTGATTTGTCTGCGCCATCTTGAGTACCGTCCCATGGCTCTTATTTCTGCCGGAGGACCGAGGATCGAGGAGCGATAATGGAGGAGCGATAACCGAGGAACCATCAGACCATCCTCAGATGAAATCCTCAGACACTCGCCCAGCCCCTTACTGTGTATCGCTCACTGATTGGACGATGCAGCGCATGCACTGATCTGATGCTTCTTGACATGAGAGCCGTTTCCCAGCGGAGTGAAGAAAAATAAATGAAACTCACGAGAGTCACTCCTCAGTTTATACTGTGTTTTGTTTCCATTCATGTATCATTTAGTTACAAATATGTGATATATCTGAACAACAAAGTGGTCAAAAATCATTTTATTCATTTATTGGAAAAATGTTCATGATCGCTTTTTTCGTTTTAGATTTTCATTTATTGTCATTTCCATTCAGTCAGTCATTAAGTGCTATTAAAATGTGCTACATATCCACACACACAAAGTGTGCAGTCCAATAAATGTTAATCTAACTGGGTTTTGATAGATAATATATTTCTTTTTCTTCTCTCAATTATTTTATTTCTATTGTGCACTCTAATCAATATTAATCAAACTATTGTTCATTTATAAATTTTAAGAATGGCGTTTATCTTTTTTGAGAATGAGTTCTTATTTTATTTATTGGGGTCTACAACAGATGATACAAATGTTTGTGTCAGTAAATGTGTGGCGGGGGTGTTTGTGAAAACAACGGGGACAGACCTGCTGTCAGACGAACAGCTGTGCGGCGTCATCACAAACGGACGTCGCTTCACGTGACGCTCCGGAGGAAAGGACATCCCATTGCTCTTAAAACTCCTTTCCCTGCTTCTGGTGGTTTCCTTGCGTCCCTCCATGCTTCCCTGGAGGGAGGGACTAGACGCAGGGAAACGACGCAAGTGAGTGAAGCAAGGATTTCATTTAACCGACCTGAGACAGCCTATCCGTTTTCATGAGTACGCTTAAGACCTTCCTTTTTGACAAAGCTTATAGTTGATAAAATAATCTAATAAGAGTGCATTGACGTAGACACGTTGTGCCTCTTCCTACATTTTAGTTCTTACTCTTTTTCCTTACTGATGGTATGTAATTTGGTTGTGTGTGTAGACGGTGGAAGCAGGGAGAGGCATATACGTGCCTTGATCCCTGCAGAGTCGACGCACAACTGTTGATTGGTGTCAGTGCCAAAAAAAACGTTTTAGGAGCAATGCTCTCATTGTATAGATGTGGCACATACATCTTAGTTCCTACTCTTTTCCCTCACCCTGTCCTAAGGGAGTGCATGTACATAGACACGTTGTACCTCTCCACCTCTGTTCGTTAATTCTTACTTGCTACCCCTTTCCCTCTTCCTATCCTAAGGGAGTCCATGTACGTAGACCAGTCTATGACGTAGACAGATTAGTTTTGCTGCTATAGGCTTAGACTGTCGGGGGACACCTTATTTCTTCCTTCTGTCTGTCTGTACCTGTGTACTCTTATGTTCCGTATAACCCAGCTTCCCCCAAATTTCTACGCCGGGATCCTGAGTCGTGGCTGATCCTGTTGCTGCGGTCCTGTGTCCTGGATCCTGAATCATGTGTCCTGTATCCGGAGTACTGGATCATGAGTCCTGGATCCTTAGTCCCGAGTCCTGTGTCCTGGATCCTCTATCCTGAGTTCTGGATTTGAGTCCTGGACATCGAGCTGTGGCTGAACCTATCAATGTGGTCCTGCCTGACTCTCATCATACTACTTCCCTGATGACTCCCACAGGATTGTTGACATCCTTGTGGATTCATCTTCTTATTATAGACACATGCATTTCCAAACATTGGGTCTACCTATGTTGCAAATGTATTATCTTTTCAATTTACACACAGCATCTATTGCACGTCTGTCCGTCCTGGGAGAGGGATCCCTCCTCTGTTGCTCTCCCTGAGGTTTCTCCCATTTCCCCCTTTAAACTGTGGGGTTTTACCTGGAAGTTTTTCCTTGTACGATGTGAGGGTCTAAGGACAGAGGATGTCGTATTGTCATACTAATATTCTGTACAAACTGTGAAGTCCACTGAGACAAATGTAACATTTGTGATATTGGGCTATATAAATAAACATTGATTGATTGATTGATTGATTGATTGATTGATTGATTGATTGATTGATTGATTGAATATATGACCAACATTACCTTTGACAGATCAATTGTATGTAAAGATTGTTTTCACAATATCTGCTTTCATAATATTCTCAGTTTTAAATGTATATATACACTTAAAATGTCATTTAAATGAACATTGTTGCATCAGATAAAAGAGGCCTGTATCAAATATTCAGGTTTTTACTAAAGATAAATGAACTTACTGTTTTTAATTTGCCTGATTGACCCTTAACTTTTTTAACTCCACGTGGACTCTTGATTGTCCTTAAAGCAGGCTCAGTTTTAAATAAAGATTATGGTATTATATGAAACAACACAACCTTATGCATCCATTGGTACCCACCTTATCGTGCGGGAATGTGGCCAAATAATGTTCCAAAGTTAGGCTACATTTTGTTGAGGGAAAAGCTGGGCTGGCCCAATTCATAGAGTTTCTTGACCTCCAAATATTTGTTTCTTGTAATATAAATGTGTTTCTGGGATTTCTACACATTGCCTATGTATGGGAAGCTAAGTCTTTATAGAGTCCCATGTTGTATTCATTTATGCTGATGTTTCATTTCTTTGTAGTGAGGTGGTTGTTTGAAACTTGACTTAACTTTATAAAATGAGCTGTGGTGGGTGCTAACATAATCACAGTCTCATGAAAATGTACAATTACAAACTATTGACTAAGGGCTTTGAAAGGATGGATGGCTCTCCTTGCTTTAGTGACAATAAGTGGTCTCTGATCAGTGCATTGATATTTCTATGGTGTTCCACAAGGTTTTTGTGTCTTAATAGTATTTTGAAGAGTTTCTTGACACATTTAATCAAATCCATTACTGTTTAAAATGGTTACATGTTATGAGACCTAATAGAGCATGGGGAAGGCCATCATACACTTCCAACATAATACATTGTCACCTTCTCAAAATAGGCACCCAACCAAAACACAATGTTTATCACAGATGTATGACTAGAAAACGTGACACACTGCGTTGAGCTGCATTGTAAATGTATCATAAAGCCCCCAGCTTTCAGATGATGAATATCACATCTATGCGGCATTTAAAGAGCATCTTGCAGGTTTTTATTTTTTCTACATTTATGCTTAAACTTGCTTGAAAATTACAATTAAAAAAGTGAATGCAGGATTTGATATGTTTTACAAGACATAAGGGCAGGAATTCAGAGGGAAAGGAGCAATTTTGAGCTCTGCTCTTAAAAACGGCTTTTTTTAAGGTCATACGTCAAACGCGTCATATTACATCACGCAGGGGACACATCTCCGCTCTCTGACCGCGGGTATAGTTAGTAGTTGCGTTGAGTAGAGCGGTTGTGTTTTAAGGAGCTGGTATTTTTCAGTAGTTTTACATTGTATTTCACCATTTGTAATCATGGTGTAGTATTGTGATTGTGCAGGTTGCACAAATACCAGCCTGTCAGGACATCGAGTCCACAGTAAAAACGACCGGAGCTAGCGTTCGTTCCTGGGTGCGTTGTGCATCCACCTCCCTGCAGCACATACTCTCCACAGCTTTATCAGGAAACCATATTACTTCTGTCTCCCCCCCCCCCCCCCTTCGCTGCTCTCTCTCTCTCCCCTCCGGTACTGTGTTGTTTGTGTGTGCGTGGTGGCTGTCACTCCTGGCTCCCGGCTCAACCTCCACTCACCTGCTGCAATCAGCTGTGCACCCTCCCCGACTAGACACCTGCTTTCCATCAAGCCATTTACAACGACATATCAACGGAGGCTCCACAACCTTTCTCCGCCAGATCGTCAAGTATCAGCCGTATCTCGCGTCTCCCCTCCGGTACACAGCACCGTAGTGTGGAGTTGCATTAGGTAACGCGAGATACGGCTGATACTTGCGCATTAGTTTCTGTTATGGATCAGTATCAACAGTCCTGCCAGTAACGTTACTATATTATCAATGCTACTTTAGTTATAGCCTGATATATGATAGCTAACTTTACAATGTTGTGATGTGACGTTAGCTAACATTCTGTAGCTAACGCCGGTCACTCACCAAGATAGCTGCCCAGTTCTCCACTGGTTCTCCTCACACCACAGCTCAATTTCTCTCCGATGGCCGTTATTTCTTCTAATCCTTGGCTGCTCCTGGTCTCTTGGACGCCTAGCAGGCTCATAATTATAAGGTTGTGGTCCGTCATATGCATTCGAATATTCATGTTCAACTTCTTCTGTGTCGAAACTAGCATTGGGATCCATGTTTATTAATACGTTACACCGGCCGCTCTCCCCCTTGTGTCCCCCGTGTTACGTCACACGCGGGAGGTCACGTGCCGAGGCTTTTTTATGCGGAAGGGAACATTTCTTACAAAAACGATGCCAGATGTCACTGTAGTGTATATTTCTGTATATTTTTTTGAAAATCTAGTGTATTCATCATTTTCCTACACATTTATTCACAGGTTTCTTTAACCTGGAAGTTGCTCTTTAATGTTGGCCTGGTATCTCCCCCTGAAGATCCGTTTCTCCTCCCCAAAAAAACTAAAAAGGATTTATGGTAAGAAAGGGTGGACTGGAGGAGAATTGTAATTCTTACCAATTTTGTCACTCTGGCCTCCCTTGACCTTGAGGCTCGAGGCGGTGCACTAAATCTCCTGTTTAACTATGAGAACATTTGTGGAATTTTAACCTCTGGACCTGTAGAGGAGCATTCATTCCAAATGAGCCCTCCAAGCTGTCTCTTCTGGCACTCTCAGAAACTGCCACCACTAATCAGGATACAAGCACTGTGTGGATGGGCACACTTCCTGCTGTGCCTGTTGATGCACACCGAGTGTGAGAATGTGATATAGAGACGTGGGCACAGTTTCTATGTGATCCTGTCCTTGACTGGCTGAGCATGCTGTCCCTGTGAGCAAATATATACGTCTTTGTGGCCATGTGAGGAGAAAAGGTATGTTTATCAGTTGTTGTGAGGAGGGAAATAGAGGCAACACTGTAGATTCAAATTGTAAAGACATGTCTGCTAATTATGCAGCTATCCCCCAGGCCATATTACATTAAATTGGCTCATTCAATTGCAAGTGAAGTCACGACTTATTTATTTTCTTTTGCCAGAATGCAGTGCTCAATGCATGTAGGAGTATCTTTACCCCAAGATGTTTAAAACGTATTTACCTGCATTTGCAGCTTGCTCATTTCAAAGCAGGCCCAGAGTAGTGCTTAGACTTGTTTAGAGCGCTGGACTATTGTTGAAGGCAATTTTGTGGGAGGTGATTAAAGCAAGGTCTGACACAAATTAAAGTTAGGGTCCATTGTTAATTGCATTTTGACTCCTAACAAGGCCAAGGCTTTTGGATACCGGGCATTTTCATCAAGTCTGTTTTTGAACATAACGGAAATGGAGGAGCAAGTCTTTGACACTCAACTCGCATAATGGACTGCAGAGGAGCTGAACGTTTAAGAATTGTCCCTTGGTCCTTCCAAGACCAAATATCTTCCTGCATTGCCTAGTAATTAAGAAGCACTGATTGCGGTTTTAATGACTTCCTCCCAGTGCTCAATGTAATGGCCTTGAGCGAGGGTAGCAGTGTGTGTGGGAGGGAGTCTGAGTATAAAACACATATAGTGACAGGCTCTCGAGAGTCAAGGTGGCATTCTCAACCCATTATCAGACAGGATCCATTTTCATTCAGCATTCACACCTGTGCTTTCTCTCTCTCCCTCACACTCTTTGAAAGAGTGGTCCACAGATACATTTTGGCAACATGCCACTTACCTAGGTGGATTCCCGATATTATCTTAAAAATAAGTATTATAATAAAACAAATAAGATAAAAACAGAAAGAATCCTTTGTTTTCTAGAAATGCTCAATAACTATGTCACCTTTTATGTTCCAGAACTTTAAAAACTTAAAAATCTAACTCTGCAACTAGGAAACCCATGGGTGATGATCCAGTGCAACTTTCAGACATAACACTCCTGTGTCTGATAATTGCTGTCAGACAGGCAGCATCACTTTTGTAAGGTAGCAGGAAACTTAAGGTGTTGAGCTAGAAACCAACAGAAGTAACCCAAATGCAATACACTGCTTCATTTGGTGACTTTGTGCCGTACTAGACTTCTGAAACTCAAACACACACACACACACACGCACACACACACACACGCACACACACACACACACACACACACACACACACACACACACACACACACACACACACACACACACACACACACACACACACACACACACACACACACACACACAGCTGTTCCTACATTTGGTGTTCAGTATCTTACAAAGACACACCTGCATAAGAAGCTGATGATTGAACTGCAGAGCTAATCATTTTCTAAAGTAGACAAAGCCGTTACATTTTTAGTTAGACAAGTTCTGAAAAGGTCTGTGGTTAACACAAGCCTTATACAGTATATATATATTTTTTTTTTTTTGGAGAGTGACAGTGTTGAAAGGGGAACATAGATGGGATGACATGCTTACATGGTTCCTGGCCTTTTTTCTGTAGGCAAAACCAGGATACTTCCACGTTGGCCAACAAAAAACATGCCATCCCTAGTTTACTCAAACAAATAATTAATTATATTTTCATTCTGACAATAATTCAATTTCTGTCTATTGTTTTACCAGTGCTATAACACAGTACAGATCAGAAAAGTTTAGGGAAAAATCTCTGTATCAGCAGCAAGAGTTTGAATGGGCATAAATAGGGATACCAGAAGCTCCATACTCATGATATCGCACTATTTGTCAAGTAACCTGCAAAAAGATCACATAAATGAATTTTTTAGTAAAATGTATACCATGTGGTTGGCAGTTCAACAAACACAAATATGTAAGGTATTTCCAGATCACTGCTATCCTTGAAGTTGCATTGTAGCCAAATCTTTAGTTAGATACGTTTTAACGTTGAGTTACACCACCCTTTAATGTTACCAAGCCCTTTCTTGGCTGACTGTTTAAAAAGGGATGTAAAATGAATTTGCTTCTCGCACAAAGCTGTCAAATGTAACACGCTTGCATGAAACCAAAATGTGTTGACAGGTTTATGTATGCAGATTGCAACATGTTATTTTCGCTTTGATTAATTAATCATACCGTTCTGAAGACTCAGAACGGTTCGTGCAATGTTGTTTACGTGTATCAGTTTCACATTAATCACGAGGATGAATTCATAATGAAATCACACGACCCCACCTCAAACTGCTTTAAATTGAATACCGATCAACATAAAACACTTTGATAGAGTCAGTTTGGAAACATAATTGAGATTTAAATAACTATTTTTTTGCTATCAAGAGCCTTTGACACAGAGGCAGAACATTATGCCAGTCCTGTTGCATCTATGTTATCACCACAGCAGTGGGGCTGAATCCTCTGAGAAGAAGCAGGAGATATTTTCCCGTACTGCCGCGCTAACAACCCTGTGACAGGTTGTGTTCCACTCTGCTCGGTACATTACATTAGTGTTGATGAGCGAGGGAGTAGGGAGGCACCGGTCTGATCAGGCACAAGTTAAAGGAATTATCTGCCACTGTTTTACTTTCATTATCACACCTCTGTCACTGGTGTTTGCTAGTGAGCGTTGTGTGCCGCTCAGTGGTGTTGGCTTATTCAAATAAATGTGAAGCCGAGGCAGAAGATGCAGCAGCTCGGCTGAAAATTAACTGCCACCTGTAGTCTGGGACTGACCTAATGAGAGGGTATAATGCACTGTGCTGTGCCGCCTGTCATCTCTCCTGTTAGGGTCTTAGGAGCAAGGAGGTTGTAGATTCATTGGAAATGTTCAGCCTGAACATTTGAATGAGTTTTGATCAGTGATGGAAATAGTATTAGCAGAATGGAAAAATCAATGAAAATTCTGTAAAAAGACTCGAGTAAAAGTACAAACATTTTTCAAGGAAAATGTTCTTAAAGCTGCACATAATATATCATATATCTATATATATATATATAGATATATGATTATACTGAAAATGGATCAAATAACCATTACTTGAAAGTGACATGTCCATAAAAAATATATGAATCTGTAGTTCCTCTCAGCTTTATAAAGCATTTTCGTGTCTTTTAGATTATTGGTTCTGTTTTATGGGCCTCAACTTTACTGTTTTTGTTCAGTGGCATTACCTCTTAGTGTCATTTCCAGCGGAAGTCTGCTGTGTCAGATGAAAAAGCCTTATTGAAAACACTGTTCAGAACGTCCCTAAACCCAAGCAGACAAAGTTAGTTGGACAACATAGCACCATAGCTAACAAAGCTATTAGCAGTTAAGAGAAAATATTGACTCTAAAACAGAAACTAAAATGAGAGTGAATACTGGACAAGCAGTTGACACGTGACACAGGCCAAAAAATGAATGCTAATGTTGCTCTGTGTCAGCTGAACGTGTACATTATTTGCTAACGCTTACCAGAAAAAAACGTTTTAGATGCGAATATGTCTTTGCTGTTTTTAAAATGTTCCATGTTTCCCTGTAGCAAAATTAATTAAAAAAACACAGAAGAGTGCAACCTTATATGTAAAGAAATGATTGCAAAAATGACATGGAATAGCTCTTTTAATTTGTGTTTTGTTATTAAACATGAACATCACTTTGTAACTGTAGCTATACTTCCATAGATTCTTGTTTACACTGTCCACCCCTTAGGTATAATAAAGTTGTAAAAGGTTAATTTTCAATATTACTAGCTGTCACATAAAAGTAGTGGAGAAAGAAACATTATAGCATAGAACATTAATCAGTTTTTCATTAAATTGACTGCCTAGTGAAGGATAAGTACAATCATAGTCCCCATTGTCCAACTATTTAAAGAAGCAAAACCGGTCCAAACTGTCAACACGGTTAGATTTTCTGGCATTTTTCTGTCAACAGGAGAATGTAAAAACTGCATTTCTAATTAGAAATAAAGGATAAACAAGCTTTCCAAATATAAGCTGAATATTTAATACTCAAAATTTTAAGATTTTCAGTCATTTTGAGTTTGCTGGAGACAGACGAAAACTCTTGTCTTGCATCATTTCGTTTGTAGTGTATCAGTAATAGCATAATAATACATTTATAATTAATGTAAGCCGTTATTTGCCCCTAAGTCATAAAGGAACTCTCTCTTCACTGTACGTATCTGCAAACTAAGACGACAGCACAACAATCCTGACTGCTGGAGTGTTACTTCCCTTAAGCTCAAATATGCCCCTTCCAACCAAATCTATTAGGACAGGTTAGCATCATAGTCAAAACATGTTTCAGTCCCCTGGAGTGAAAGTCATGATGCTGTATCACCACTGAATCATGTATCCTCGCAGAGTGCTTAGTAGGGATGTAACGATACCAAAAACTCACGGTACGATAATATCGCGATAAAAAGTCCACGGTACGATATTTATCGCGATATTGAAAAATAAAGGAAAAAAATGTGAATTTATTTTTCTTTATTAAATAATAAATCTGATTTGTACGGCATTTTACTGTAGGATAGTAGTATTTTAAAGTGTCAACAATAAAATAATCAGACCCTGCAATAGAATAAATCAAGTTTCACTTTAGTTTTTCAAGTAACTCAACTCTAACTCACTCACTCAGCATCATCAAGGTTATCTCTTAGGAATATATGCATGTCCACATTTCCAGGTAAAAGCTGGGATGTTTGGGCGTTTACAATATCCCCTGCTGTGGAAAAAACTCTCTCGCTTGGTACTGATGTTGCTGGGATAGAGAGATATGCTTTGGCCATGGGTGACAGCAGTGGGTAAAACTGTGCATTGTCTCTCCACCACTTCAAAAACAATACAGTTTTTGCCAAGAAGGTGAGGCTTATTGACAGGGCGAGATATAAATATACTGTTGGTACTTGTCAATGTCTTTAGGTATGTACATGTAGCCCTATAAATACGATGTCCTTTTGTGTTATTTGTTGTTTTAAGTTCATGTTGTAACCTACTTGTTGCCATGTTAGACATGTCTCCCTTGAAAAAGAGATCGATGATCTCAATGGGACCATCTGGTTAAATAAAGGTTTAAAAAATTTAAAAAATTAAAAAATCGCGGTAGATTTTGTCAGTCTCACGACGGTATTGAGACATCTATTTACCGCGATATCACAATATTCAATATATCATAGTGCTTAGGAAGGCGTTTCTTATTTTTGGAGCATCGTATTCCTGGAGGCGATCTGAAACTGTAATCTGCCCAACAGGATTCCCCTCAACTATCACTGAATTCTCAGGGGAGCCAGAAGTCTTTGTGAGCCTGATCTATCTCTTTGTAATGTCTGCATTTTTCTTTAGCAGCCATGACTCAGTGGAGTAAAACAAGACCAACCTCTGCAACACTTGTTGTCCATCTATCTGGGTCACACTGATAAGCTTAATCTGCTCCTCATCCTTCTCAGGAACAGGGAAGTTGAAATGTGTCATGTGGTCTGAATACAACCGGGCGCTATGAATCTCTCAGCCTATATGTACTTTTGTTTGAATAGGCAAACACATACATAAATAAACAACCAAGCATCTTATCTCATTCACTTTAAAAGCTGTAGATGCTCTCTTTAGGTAGTCATTCACCCCTGAAATGCACCATGTGGAGGGGAAAGCTCAGCACTGCATGTTTGATGTGAATGCTCTTTTAGGGAAAAACCTCTGGAGGTATTAATTTTTAATTCCAGCATTATGCTAGTACCTAATCTAATATTAGCACATTAGATGACTAATGATTCATATTGGAAGTAATTGAAAATCAGTACTTTCGCTTGCCACATTCTTTTAATGTAATCAGCAAAGTCTTCGTTTGAGTGATCGTACAAGTAAGTTTGCCTGAAACAACTTGTCTATATCCTCTGGGCTTGCCATATTCTTTGACCTGGGAGGCTGACAGGAAATGATCAGAAAGAAGCAATATAAGTTGCTGCAGGCAATGGTGTGCGTACGATTAAGGAGCACACTGAGCTTACATTTTCGACACTGTGTGAATCATATAGGGTACCAGATGAGATGGAAATGAACCTTAAGAGTCACAGGCAGACAGACGGAGAGGAGAAAAAGTGCAAAGGAGCTACAGGAAGAAAGAGGCTTTGAGAAGGAGAAAGGGAGCAAAGCAAGAGCAAACTCTGGTGTAGAGACTGCTGCACAAGCTATACTCCTGAGGGAGCAACAGAGATGGCTTGGAAGACAAATCAGGGCCACAGAGGTGACTCTGCAGCTGCACTTCTTCTCTCTCCTATAGCCATGGACATTTAACATACTACATTCCAGGGTAGGCCTGTTGTGACTGGAATTCACATAACGTACCTGTTTTTATACAGAATCACTATTCAGGACATACCCAGAACGGCGGGAATGCTGCAACCTTATTCCTGCATATCTTGATGAAGGGCAGAGTCAGTCAGCCTTGGCGCATTCCTCACAGAGCTGATCGAACAATGACTTCAAGCTCTGCTGGATACATTGGAATCCTACTGGATCCATGCTGGAGACCAGCTCACACAGTGTTTGGGAGAAAACACACAACCTTACATCTAGGCCGGTATCTCGTTAGGTATGTCCATCACAAACCTATTCAGGGAAGAATAGTTAGGCTTCGATACTGCTATAAATACACATTATCACCTCAGGGAATCGTGAATGGGGCAATTTTACTTCCCAGAATTAAAAAACGGTACAAAGGTGTCGGCAGTTTGAAGCTGATGAAAGGTAAACTCCCAGCAGTAAACCTATCCGATTGCCACCCCAAGAGGAATTAGATGGTTCACTCCAAGGCGTCCTCTCCCTCTGCAGAGGGTGATATACTGCAGTTGTCAGTTCAGTATCGGAACAGAAGCTGGTGGCGCAGGAACATGGGGGCTGAGCAAACAATAAGATGGAAGACACTGTTTGCAAAGAGTTGTGACCTTGGCTGATATGATCGGGTCATTTTGAAAGAGAGTGATGTGGTGCAGTGTGGGCAAAAAAATTGTCATGCGTCTAGGCAGCTGTTCGGTTTGGATATCACTGTGACTCTTTGCGGGCGTGCCCCAAAGTTGCTTCACTGCTGTTGAAATCTTGAACGCATCTTCTACCCGCCTTCTATCAGGGTATGATACATCACTAACAAGATACAAAGAGCTGTGGCGTCCGCATCAACAACAAAGGCCACATCGAGTCAAAGACCTCAGTTACATCATTTTGAAGCCTTTGTGTAAGGACCGGTCTGATCATGTGCGCTGTGCTTTTATTATAAAAAAAATAAAAAAAATGCGTTACACGGTCTCAGCTCCAAGCGCAAGTTAAAAGGATGACAAGGAAGACTCGAGATAAAAGGGGGCTCAGCGAAGACGAGGCTCTCACTAGTGCAGCGTGGGGAAGGAAACTGGCCCTCAGGGAGACACGGTAGTGCTGGGATGACATTTTTAGGGCAGCTGTGAGAGTTATCGATGAGTATCAGATGTTATCCATTACTCCCTGGTAAAACATGTATGGAAACCAAAAATAATAACAACAAAGGACAATGTCAAAATGAGAGAAAGATACAAATATAATCAGGATTCCTCACTAAATATTGAAGTCAATCAATAATCACTGTATGCAAGGGTGGGCTGAGGTTGCTTTGTATGATGTCTGTTTGATTGTAATCAAAAAGATTACATGTGTGAATAATATCAGAGACAAAAAAATACATATTTACTACTGAATGTAAGGCACTGCAATATGTTTTTCTTTTTTTCTTGTCCTGATGTTATTTATGGCTCCCTCAACATCCATGTGGCTTGCTCTCCTGCATGAATAAACAATAGAGGTGAATGAGCAAACATTTTGGTTACACCCTGCTGTTTAAAGTTGAATATATAAAGCCAGAGCTGTTTTGTTTGTGTACTGAATGCTTTTTCACCCTTAAAACTCTTCAGCGCATAACCTTGTTCGCAGCCTTTGCCTCCGCGTAACACGTAAACTGTTAATGTGCTCTCACCCGTGTTATTATTTTATGGCTTAGGGAAACAAGACCCATTTTCACTTTCTAACGTGTGTTAGTTCTGAAGAGTGACCTGCTCATGGCTGTCATAATCACTGGATATTTTGCAAATTAAACTTTGTGCAAAAATGATGTGGCAAATGTGAGTAACGCAGATTAATATTTTCTATCCCTCAGACCTAGGCTGCTCAAACGGTTTCATGCTCTCCGTCGTTTGCAGTAAATCATCTGTCACCAATACAGAGATGCAGCAATATCAATGTAATACTCATCCTCAAACATGAACTTCAAAAGTCCAAGACCCAGTGGGAAAAAGCGTCTTATTCTGACATATTTTTGACTTCAATCCCTTGTCATGTCATCGCGATTTCGCTAAGTTTCTGCATCTTTACCCGGCAGGCCACTGACTCAAACAGCCGTTGTTGCCGTGCAGGCGTTCAGCATTTGAGCCAAGACACTGTGGGCTGTTCACAAGAACTTTTAACTCCCTTGGGTCTCGCTCTAAAAAGCCAAGAGACATGACCAAGAAGACGATGGACAGTTTTAATACAGCAGCACATGGCCTCAGGGGATTAGAGTGGTTACCCCTGCAGATATTATGGGCGGCGAAATGAAGCACATCTATTTCCTGCAGTCTGAAAGATGACATGTGGCAACTGGGGCCTCTGATAGGGTTGCCTGTTGACTTGTCTGTCACACAAACTCCCACTGATTAACAAAGCAAAATGAATCCCCGTCCCCTGCATGCAAGCGATTGAAGAGTATGGATTTCATCCTCACACTCTACGTGACTTTGATTCTTTTTTTGCTTACAGCACAGCAGTCTCTACAATAACCATCGAGAAAGAAAACACTCCTTTTAAACTGAAATAAAGGGTGCTGTGGGAGAGATATTATGACTGCTACTGTATATCATTACAGGCTGCCTCTGTGTTTACACGCTGAACAGAGAGGAAGGAGATTTGGACAGGTAACTGATCAAAATTAGTTGCCGGAGGACTGGCAGCAAACATCAGTGGAGAAACAGAGATTGCACTTTACAGAGAACGGTCATTATTACATTACATTGCATTCAGCAAAATACAAACTTGAAGAAAACAGAATCATATAAGTACATCAGGTTTCATAGAGCTAAAACATTTCAAGTGCTACTCAACTGGCTTTAGATAAGCCAGTCCTTTATTAGTATATAAGTGCTTTGTTAGTAATTCTTTCGCTCAAAATGGAGTCGAAAGAGATGAGTTTTCAGTCTGCGCCGGAAGATGTGTAAGCTTTCTGCTGTCCTGATTTCAATGAGGAGCTCATTCCACCATTTTGGAGCCAGGATAGCAAACCCACTTGTTTTTGCTGATGGGAACTTGGGTCCCAATCGCAGTGCGGGTGCAGCGAGCTGTTTGGCCGATGCAGAGCGAAGTGCACGTGCTGGGGTGTACAGTTTAACCATGTCCTGGATGTAGGAAGGGCAAGATCCATTCGCAGCAGTCTTGAAGTGGATTCTAGCAGTTACCGGAAGCCAGTGAAGGGAGCGGCATGGGCGCGGGAAGGGGGGTGCTGAGGGCGCTGCAGCACCCCCTAGCGGCAGGCTGGGGGTGCGGAGCTCCCCTGTCTGAATTATTATTTGACGGTTATTGCTGCTTCCGCTGTGCATAATCTGTGTAATATGTAGCCAATAAATTCCACATTGTTGGTAAAATAATATTTTGGCCTGCCCCAAATGTTTTTTCTGTAGCCCCGGACAATTCTACCTCAATAATATAATACATTAACCGTGCTTTACGTGAACCTCATCAAGACACTAGAAAGGACGGCAGGACTGTAATTTCCCGTGTTCAGTGAATGCAACAGAGGCAAGACACCAGACCAATCAGAGAGTTGCATGGAAATAAAAGTGCGCTTGTGTCATTCAAGCTCGCGGCTCTGTGTGTGTGCGGAAATAGCACATTTAGTGTGTGTGAGAGAGGGGGAGAGAGAGGGACCGGTGCCAGCAGCAGGGACCGTGTTGTTAGCATCTGGTTAGCTAGCTGCACTAACGGACATACGGAGCTGTTTGTTCCACAACAAGCTGGAGGAGAGCTCTCCTCTCAGACTGAGAGGCTCAGGTGAGCTAAAGGACTCTCTGAGTGTTTAGATAGTTAACTTTAGTCTAAGTTATCTCAGTGGGTCTCAAACGGTTTGGTCAAAAATTATTCAAAAGATTATTTCCGCGGCACACCCTCACATGATCATTATAGTTATAAAAAAAATAAGAGAATAAAGGAAAAACAGTTATGAAATACTATATGGCAGTAAAACAAGAATACAGTTTGAAAGGGGAGTGATTTGTAAAATATCCCTAAAGAAAAAGAACATCCGCTTACAGTTGTGTTTCATCTGGGTGTTGAGAGATGTATCCATAGATCTCTTAATGTTGCTCTCAAAGTGCACCAGATTGATGCTTTTAACTTCAATATTTAAAAAAAATCTTCCCGGGGGAGCATCCCCCCGGACCCCCCTAGAGGAGGTGAGGTCCGCTCCCCACTCGTAAAAAAATAGCACATTACCCCTGCCTATATGCCGTGAGCTGATTATCGAGCCTTCATTGTAACAGTCGCGGGTTTACTGTGTGTTTGCGTGTGGGGAGTTTTTTTGTGCGTGCTCTATGGTGCCCGTAATACTGTTCACTGGAGTCCAGCACCTCAGCACCCCCACTCAAAATACCTTCCCGCGCCTCTGGCGTGGTGTGGGAGAATTTAGGAAGGTTGAAGACCAGACGAGCCGCAGCATTCTGGGTGAGCTGCAGTGGTCAGATGACAGATACAGGTAGACCAGCCAGGAGGGAGTTGCAGTAGGTCATAATGAGTCCCCCCCAAAAACTGCTTTCCAGTCCCGAGGCTGATCCCTCAGGGTTAGAGGAAAACTGTGAACGCACATGCGTACGGGCACACAAACACGGAGCCACACACCCACATAAAACAGGTCGGGACTGCATTTAAAGCATGTCTTTAACCAGTTTAGCCCTGAGCCTGTTTTTCAGGTCTCAGGCTCAATAATGACATTCCCAGAACAAATGACCATATCTTCCCTTCTAAAAGGGGTAAATTAATAATCTTTTATCTCAAAGTAATGATAAACCTGTGAGTCGGATGTAGAAAAGTCAGAATCTATATAGATGTTTTTTATTTTAAAGAAAATTCAGATTGAACATAGTAAAAAACTGTAAATTATAGTGTCCGTCCAAAAAATTGTTTTACTTGTAGTGAAAACCAGTGGTAGAGTGTGCGTTGGACGCGGGGGTACGCCATACCCCCACTTATGTGGAGCATGATCTTTTTTTTAATAGTCTAAATATAAAATCATTGCCAGTCGTAATTTGTTGTAATAATGACAAAAACATAATAAATTTCACAGTTAGTAATTATAATAAAAAATAAAAAAGATTTCCTTCAAAAATTATGATTCGTCATCACGCTCGTGACCCCGCGGTAAGCTGGGGGTGTGGCAGTGACACACCCACGGCCAGCTCACCGCCCGCCGATTTTGCGGCAGCTCTTTCCCTCAAGAACGCTAACGAAAATTCTCTATAATGGAAGGAAAACATTTTTTACTTGACTTCTTTTCTAAAAAGAATATAATTCACAAGAAGAAAGAGGCTAGCAGCAACGAAGCTACAAGTGAAGCTGCTACTAGTACTACATCATCAGAAGAGCCGCCTAAAGATGTGGATAATGCGAGCACTAACGTTAACGTTAGCTGCGTTAGCAACGTTCCCCTGGCTAGCTCAAGCTCACCTTTCCCAGAGGTATGGACGGAGGAAACAAGAGGCATACCCGTGGATAGACTGCAAAGCTGGGAAACTGGGCTGCAAAGTTTGTTCATCCATTTCGGATTTATCAGTCTTCAAAACGCAAGGGGTGTGTGTGTGTGTGTGTGTGTGTGTGTGTGTGTGTGTGTGTGTGTGTGTGTGTGTGTGTGTGTGTGTGTGTGTGTGTGTGTGTGTGTGTGTGTGTGTGTGTGTGTGTGTGTGTGTGTGTGTGTGTGTGTGTGTGTGTGTGTGTGTGTGTGTGTGTGTGTGTGTGTGTGTGTGTGTGTGTGTGTGTGTGTGTGTGTGTGTGTGTGTGTGTGTGTGTGTGTGTGTGTGTGTGTGTGTGTGTGTGTGTAA
>NC_136909.1:28854462-29157121 GCF_949606895.1 Notothenia rossii
AATAACAGACAAGGTTTTGCTGGATTCCCATCATTAGTGCACTTCATAAAAAGAGTATTATCTAACTGTAGATCTTAGTCTCACATCAGACTGAAATACAGCGTTTTCTTCCATGAAGTAAGCCTCAGGTTACCAGACAGCTTTCATGCATGGTGCGCACCGACATCAGACATTGTTTGCATCACGTTGCCTCTTATGTGCGCTGCTATGACACAGTGGCAATGGCACATTGGCGGTTGGGGTTTCTTTACCAATGGCAAAGCTTTTATAGTAGAGCGGTTTTATGTAACTGCAACAAAAGGGCTTTGTGCTTCTTGTGTTGTTATCTTGGATCACTGAGAAACGTCAAGGCAGATCTTCTTAATGAAGAAGCGGAAAATGTTGTTTTGTTAGTCTTTGCTTTTTAAATCTGCATGGAACAACAGTTCACTTCTGTTTGGCACACAACCCTTATTTGAAGTTGAAGAAAAGAACACAATTATGCTAAGTGAATACCATGACAATTTTCATTTTCAATATTTAATGTCACTGATGTCAAGGTCATTTTCTATAAGATAGAGTCATGGAACTGCTGATCATTTGCATTAATGATTAATCCATCCATTACTTTTTCAATTGCTCAATTAATCTTTCAGCCTGTCAAATGTCAGGAAATTAGAAAAAATGTCCATCCATTTTCCAGAGCCCATGTGATGCGTTCAAATGGCTGGTTTTGTCACGCAAACAATGTAAGTGTAAATTCTAATAACAATTCTATAAATATAAGTGCAGAAAATCATTTTATTTGTAGTATTATTGGTCTTTAAGATCCTATTGATTTACTTTGATGAAAATGGATAATTTATTTTCTTTCTTTTAATAAATAATACTTTTTAAATGCTCATGTCCTTAAAGTTGTGAAAGTTATTGTTGTGCTGTTGTTTATGTGAGTTAGCTTAGACCTACTGCTGGGAGCCATGGAAGACAAACTTTGTTGGCTTCATGAGCCACAGAGTCACTGTCAAATGTCACTTTACTGAAATAAGGAGATCACCAGCTAATATAACTCTAACACTACTGTAATTAAGATGCTGTGACCAAAAAAGACAATCTTGCGAGTGAATATTTCCAAAAAGCACACTTAAAGGCATTACAATTACATGTGTCTTGAACATTAATTTGCACCTTTTTGATTTCTTGGCTGGTGGTTAGAGTTTCACACTTAGGTCTTTTTTTGAATCTGAATGCTATTGAATCTAACCAAGATTTATGAGGTGACAAGAATTATGAAGTGTAAATTGTTTCCTAACTGTTGATAAAGATTGTTACATGGAGTTCAAAGCTCTGACAAGCTACTGTTTCAAAGGTCAATAATAAACCTTCAGGCTGAAGATTAGTAACCATTTTCTGATTCATTATTTTTAACTAATCGGTATTAAATTATAATAAAAAATTGATTCAAGGATCTGTGTCTTTTGTACAATACCGTGTAGTTCTTTTCTTGAGGCCTGACAGCCTCAGCTTTATTCTTCTCTTTCATGCTGGCTTTCAATTATATTCCTTGAGCTTCATGACTTGAATGAACAAAGTAAAAAAACATTCAGCAAGAGCACAGAACTGTGAATGCTGCCATCGCCCGTGTCATTTTCCCTCATGCTGCTTTTCAATTAAGAAATGTCAATGTCTCATATCAGCCGTAATCCCTTTAACATGCAATTGACTGAATATGTCGATACCTTCATCCTAAGTCATCGCATCTATTCTAAGGACAGCAAAAGTCTCCTGTGTTTACCTCTCACAGCGGCTTGGCCTCTGATCTTCAAATCCCTTGTTTAGCTTAAGTGGCCCTCTAGGGATCGCGGCAAGCAGAGGATGAGGAGACGGAGAGTGATGGAGCGACAGAGGGAGGCCGAGCGTGAGGCTGTGAGGACGGAGGAAGATAGATACACGAGAAAAAGGGGAAAAAAGGATCGTTAAAAAAAGAGATATCCACAGAGGAAAGAACAGGAGAGGTAGTAAACCTTTCAGGATGAGACGGCCTTGACCCCCCCCCCCCCCCCCCCCCCCCTACCACTGTCTCCTCTCCTCCTCCTCCTCTCCAGGCCTGATGGAATCTCCTTGGTTGAACTAATCAGGTATTCACAAAGACCGCTCTCCGACGCCCACCTCTCCTGCACTTTCTGTCATGGATGAAATGAGTAGCTTAGGTCCTTTGTGGATCACTTTTCCTGTCATATTTTGTGCACACGATGCCTTCTACTTTAACTGGGGGGTGGTTGGGATACGGTGGAGGCGAGAGAGGGGGTCAGGATATTGATCCTTGTATCCCCCCCCCCAGTCACACCTGAGTTTTAGTCATGTGGGGAAACGACAGTGGGAGTGACAAGGATTTGAGATTCTGTCGTTAGCGCACAGAGCTAGAGTGGGAAGACTTGACAGAATCTCTTTTTTCATTTTTGATGGATGAATATTGTTTTTGTTTGCATTTCATCTGCTTATATGCGGCTCTGCCAACTATTTCCTCCACACACACCTAACACCCCCACACCTTCTTACCTTCGTTCTCTTTTCGCCGTAGTTATTTGATGTGTTTTTGATCGCTCAGGAGATAGCAGCACCTGCACATCAGCTCTGCTTCTAAATGAAAAGCGATGGTATCGACAGGCACTATCGTACACAGACACCGCTGCGACAGAACAGGCAGGGGAAAACGGGAGAAGAAAAGCAATGGGGGCAATCAATAAGGTAGTAATGAGGACTTCAGATGGTATGGACATGAGAAGGGGAAATAACGTGTAGTGTGAGAGAAAGAGAAGAGAGATGGGAAGGGAGAGCGAAACAGAGCGAGGAGGAAGGTACCAGGGCCATGCATGATGTATGGTGGGAAAAAAATATGCGTATTTGTTTTGTGTGTGTGTGTGTGTGTGTGTGTGTGTGTGTGTGTGTGTGTGTGTGTGTGTGTGTGTGTGTGTGTGTGTGTGTGTGTGTGTGTGTGTGTGTGTGTGTGTGCAACCACTGACACATAGTGGTTGGATTATTGATTGTTGTTTTCACTGTGACCCCGCAGAACCTGGCAGTCACCACATATGTTCTGTACAGCACAGTTCGCTCCTTCATGCCCCGAGGTACAGCAACACACACACAGCACTGACATGGTGAGACCCTCCTGGGCTTTGCAGGACCGCCCTACCTGCCAAGTCTCTGCCATTCACCTGAAATATAGTCTTCAATGTCCTTCACCTAAATTGCTTTGAGTTTATATATACGTGCATCGGTGTTACAAAGTAACTCATCATGTACACTTACAGTATGGACAGAGTTTTGGTTATTTCATTTAACCAGGTTTTGAGGAAAAGTTCCCTACTACTTTTCCAAAAATAAGTATTTTAACTAACATTGTAATTGTGTTATGCTACATGTGTAAAAAATGAAATTTAAAATGCACCCCTGGGCACAGACATTTAAGGGACCCTTAATCTTTACTAAAGGGGACTAATGAGTATCAAAGTGTCTTCTTTATGTGTCTTCTTTTATGTATATCTTTACTTTGAATTCCTTTGTAGTGGTTTTGCATATATATTGTTGTTCATTATGCATCTCTTTCTAGTTGTTTTGCAAGTTTTAGTGGAGGTTTTGAATCTTTATTTAGTAATGTTTTTATATTGTATGTCCTGATTTCTGCCAAACGCAGGAAGTAGTCTGCCCTTTATATGCAGCAAGTCAGAAATAAGCAAGAACAGCTGGCTTTCAGGGACTTAACTCTGTCCCACTCGTCACAAACTTACCGTTATATCTTTATTAACTGACCACAGTCTTTACCCCCACTAGTTTCCCTATGAGCCATATCTTAACCATACTTTATATACCGGTACATATATACCAAAATATGTGGCCATCGTTAACCATTCTGTAGTTGCAATGTGTCAATATTGTACAAAGAAATACATTGTACACAGTATTGTCATACTGATATTCTGTACAAACTGTGAAGTCCACAGTAACATTGTTACAAATGTAAAATTTGTGATATTGGGCTATATAAATAAACATTGATTGATTTGAAATCTTTGACATTCAGTTTCAGAAATGTGAAGGATCTTCTTCTTGTCCATTGATATAGTTGGAAAAACACAAAACTAAATGCTCCCTCATTCTTATATATAGGAGTTTAGGACAAATATTTAGAGAAGATGAAAATGTTTCCAGGCGCCACAAACGTTGAGTGAGAAAAATGTGTCCACACGATCTATGTGAATCCTTTTAACACATGCAAATAAATATATTGTTGCCATTATTTGGTTACTGTGATACCCGAGGCATCTACAAGAGTCTTTCCACCAACAAAAAAACTATTCGGTGTGAAGTAATTAAAAAGAACACAGAACAAGCCAAATGTTAATTTAACACCAGTGCAGTAATTGGTTATTTACTTTGTTTGAGAAAATCTGTGCGCACACGTATGTGTTTGCATTTACTATGGGGCAAGGTTAAGTCTTAGTATTAAATAAGTGTGGAGGCTATTGATGTATTTCCTTATTCACATTATCAGCTGTACATTTGCATTGATATCATTAGCTGTCATCGTAGCAGAGTGATGGTTTAGTTTGACAAGGAGTTTAGAATTGTATTCAAGACATGCTGCTCAGGTAACAAAAGAATAAGTGTAACTTAATTTGGTCACTTGTTCAGTAGATCATGAATCAGTCTAGGTGAATTAGATTTCAGGCACTAATTAGGTTCCTATTTCATTAATCATTCAGACCCTGATGAGTCATAGTTCTAATGCAATGTGGTAATGGTGACTCATAAACAGCACAACTCATCAGAGCAACTGCAAAAATAGTTAAGAAGCACAGACAATTAAAATAGAACCTGTATGTGGCTTTAGAAATATCTTTGAAATACATTTCATCGCTGCAGTGACACAGGGCTTGCTTTGTCAGTCCTTGGAAACAAGAGACTGAATGGAAAGTAAAAAGGTTCAGGGAACCACCTTTCCTTCAGGGGAATCTCCCCCTCTGTTGGTCAAAGAGTCAAATGTAATTCATTCACTGACAGACTTGGTTTTCTTTGGGCACTTCAAGTGTCTCCAGGAGTATGTTAATGAGGGCAATAATGACACCTCAGTTGCCTATACAGGCCACCTGTTCATCTCTGGAGGGGAAGTTAAAAATAAATCACTGGCCCTATCCCTTCTGCGAGCTTAGCATATGGTTCAATTTGCCTACTTAGAATTCTTATCTCCGCTTCTGTGGGAAGAACAGTGACTTTAAAGTAATATTCACAATGGTTGTATTGTACCTACCTTTATACTTTGAATATTATTTAATTTACCTGATTGAAATTAAGGGGAGGTGGTGGGTTTGTTCTCTACTTTGGAAGATTGCCGTAAAATATTGTACAGACATTTGTAGTGCCCCGGGGGATAAAGACTGAATGTAGTGATCCCCTTACTTTATCTCCATGAGAAAATATGTGCAAAACAAAAATATTCTAATCAGCTGTCCAGAAAAAACCCGAAGATAGTGCATGTACGCACGGTTTGGTGAGCATGTTAGAATTCTGCCAGCATAGCTCAAAGAGCAGCTGTGATAAATGTAGCATTTATTTCAAAATGAGACTACCATTATCCTGACTTTGCTATATCCAATACAAGCCTTGACGTCACTTAATTCAAATAACCATTTTCTCTGTTACAGTACGTGTCTGAAAAGAAAGAAAGAAACCATCTATATGCTTTTGACTCAGATCTCTTTGTTTGGTTGTTTTTGTCAGTGTGAGACAAGGAAAAACCTAATATATTTTGGAGTGGATCATAGCCATAGGTAATTCAACGATTATGTTGTACTTCCAGTAACATCGCAAGATAAGGCAATTGTGGAGTGGAAAAGTGTGTTCCCAAAATGTGTGTGTGTGACCCTAGACCCAGAAACAGCTATTTTGATGTTGGAAAACATAATTATTTTTTTAACGTCCATTTTGTTTCCATATGACGACTTAAAGGAAACACACCTTCATTTGGAACCAATTCCCATATAAAAGTAACACTGGCCATGACCTTGTTCTGTGATTTGCCCTTCTAATTATTGAAGTTCATGTAGAAATACATTCTTAAAACTTTTGCTTCTTTTTTTTTCAGCACTCCAGCTCAGCCTCAAGGTAACAACTGGACTTAAACAACTTGTTTTTTGACCTGGTTGCTTGTTCTGAAAGCTAAGACATGAAAGCAGGATAAGTAGAGCCTCACAGGCCCGCTTAAGTGACCATTGACTCTTGGTCTTGTTAACCAATGATAAGTAATTGATTACAATCTTCCAGGTCCTTTGTGCCAAAACTGGTAACAGGACATGTCAGCCTTTTTTTTCTCCCACCACAACAATTGTGCAACAGTTACACCTTACAGAATACATCTAAAAAATAACCACAACCAAGATTACAACATTCATAAAGGTATCATTCTTCACAGAGTTGCTGTGTTGGATTGCATTCAGTTGGACAGGCGGTCATGATGTTGAGTCCACCCCTGTATACTATACAACTGTTGTTTAGTTAAAAGTCTGTCTCTTTAAATAATTAGTTGTATATCACAGGCAGCACTGTCATAATAATGGAAAACAGCATCTTGTCTCATTCAAATGAGTACAATGCTGCAAATATTGGCTTTTGGCTGCATTTTTCTGTATTTTTTTAACTACTTGGTGAAGGATATTTAAGGTATAAACACACCGTTTTACAAGCATAATGTAATTATATAAGAGTCAGCATGAGACATCTTTTACCACACACTTAACATTAATTGTGTTTTATATAAGAGATCCTCTAACTCTTTATGTTTACCACCAGCTGACTGTTCCACCTTTCTTATCTGCAGTGATCAGTTTGAATAAAGCAGGGACCTGTTTTCCGTCAGCTGGAACACCTTAACACCTACAATTCAAAAAATAAATAGAACCATACTTAAACCATGAGGAGCTGTGTATCGCACCATCTGTCATTTAAGTTCAAGGTCAAGATCATTTATGAAATATTTGCCCTGTCATGAAAAGCAATTTTAACGAGACACAGACATAAATAGAACCTTGCATTGATTAAACTAGCGACCACAGTTCCTTTGAAGGTTTTCAGACTAGACAGAATTGCACAAAGAATATGTGTTGTATATCAGCTGCATTATTGAGCCTGAATATACTGACAAAAATCCACTCAAGGAAATGTGCTGAGGTGCTCTGGTTTAAATTAATATTTAATCGAAGCATACATCCTGGCATGCTATATTAAAGAAAAAATAGAAACAAAAAGAGATCTTGTTTTGTTCCATAGTGAGTGTGCAGTGTTTACACATTTTCTGGAAAGATACATCTAATGAATTATCCTGAGGTCATTTTTATTCAAAGTATTCCAAACCGCATGGGCTACAACTCATTTTGAACACAGTAATGTGACAATAATATTAGTACTGTGTTTTCCACCGCATATTATGGTGAGTTTGTGTATGCAACACTTGCCTGTGTGTATATTCATTGGGAATAAATACAGGATCTGCTTTCTGTTCACTGCTTGATGTTATCTGCAAAAAGTATTTTATGTATTGCTGCTGTTACCCTGTTAAAATATAACACCTGCAGTGCTTTCCGATGTGTGGCTCTTATTGTTGATTTTACATTACCAACCCAAATACTGCGCAGAGAAAGTAATGCTGAGTTCCAGCATCTTGGAACTCGAAAATGTCCAACCTCTACTAGAAAAAGTAAAACTTCAGAAGGAGTTACTACTTGTAAACTCATTGCAAAACTATCTACAGTACTTGGACTTCCCAAAGTTTTTGTTTCCGGCATCACCGAACCATGGAAGCGTTGATTGTAAATGTAAAATATAACTTGGATATTATTTGGATGTATTTGTAATAATGATATTGCAATCATACATGCTACCCTAAAATCTCAAAAAATTACTCCGTAAGAAAATGGAAGTCAAATCTTTTATTTATGTTTGGTGCCAAACCCTTGGAAAACTTTGAGATCCAAAGTTGGAAAATTCCCACATTTCACGCATGATTACCATTATATAATTAAATAACAGCCTTTGCAAAAATAAATAAGTATTTTAAAACTACAACCAAAATGTGTTTCTTTTCCATTTACTGGTTTAGTTGGATTGGATTCCTATTAAGTAAATGGAAATTAATGAGAGAGAGGGTGAAAAGAAAAGAAAAAATGTGATAAAGAATGAAACTTAATTTAATACCAAAATGTGTTTTGGTGATAAAGTGACTGATGTGTCAATAAACTGTTGCTATACAAATTATCTCTTTAGTTATTTATATTATCACTCGCCATCATCTTTGTGCCTTGTCATTGTCGTCTCGTGATATTGGAATTTTTGGAGTGTATTTTAATCAACAGTGGAAATGCTTTAAGGACTGGTGTTTTGTCCTGTCTTGTGCTGCATGTTCTTTTAAACCTGTGTGTGCATCCATAAAGTCATCTGTTGTTTCTCACTCTGCTGCTTTGATGGAGCCACATACAGAGAGTTCAAATAAGAAGTCAACGGTCCATGTAGGTAATTAAAAAAAAAAACATAATGCACAACCGAGATGCTTGATGCCACTCAACAGTCTAAAGTGTAGAAATCAGAAAACACATTATTATTTAAAAATATCTAAATTGTCTACCCACCAACAGAGCACAATCATAGCCAATCTCCCGCTGAATCTTCTCTCCGGTCCTAAAAGAATGGTGCATCGACTTTTCATTCCTACCCTGCTGTTTCGAGCTCCTGCAAGATGAGTCACATCAAATCAAAGCCCATCAAACGTCATGCTCTTAAATGAATGGAGGTGTCATGAGTCAGATTCTTTATTATTGGAAAAGTATCATCTTTTTTCACCTTCACAAATCTGTGCACTATCTCTTCCACCGGATCCCTATCTGGCATTCAGCGGTTTACTTCAGATCGACAAAGAGACACAGACAGGGGTCATTCAATCTTCAAGGGCAAACAAATTCTGCCTATCCTATCTTTGCAAGCACTAATTTGATGGTTTTCGGCACTCTAAAGGAGGTAGGAGTGATTGGATTCAAACCATACTGTTGATCAAGTGTAATTGAGTGGCTACGATTACTTAAATACATGTTTTCTAAGACTTCGGGCATCATTGACTACCTCTCGTTTACCGGGTGCTTCACTTTCCAGTTCATTTCTCTCTCCTCTTGTAAACCCCTTTTAAGATGTTGTTACAAAACTCCAAAAGAGATGGCAACTGACTTGCCACCAACTGAAGGTAGTCACTTGCCTACCATTTTTTTTCAAATCAGTCTGGAACAGAAGAAATTATAGTCATTGAAACTGATTGAGAAACATTCTTTCTGTGTACGGTTGCTTCACATAGCAACAAGTAAACACACCATCACCCACACATTTGATGCACCCTTTGCACCAATCCCAAACAATATTAGTCATCGCTCAATGCTCCATCTAGATAACTTTGTACCAAAGCCAACAGAGCTTGTTTTGGTGAGTAAAACAACTTGAAAGGAACTATCTTCTGAGATAAATCTGGTTGTAGGTTAGGACCTTATTTATTTAAGCCATGTTCTCTCCATTACCAATAAAGTGCCTTACACACCAACTGTACACACATACAACCACATCACCCAATGTGTCTTTTGGTCGTCATCTTATTATTTTTTTAACAAAGGTTACCTGAATGGGTGGAGCTAGGTAGAAGACACTTTAAGCTAACGAAATGTTAAATAAATGTTCTTGAACTTAAAACACACTGAAAGATCTAAAATGAAAACATGGACAACACCGAAACTGTCAATCCCAAATTGAGCCAAGCTCTAAAGCACACATATCAAACTCAAGGCCCGCAGGATCATTTCTAATCACTATTAGATCTGGCCCGCCGGTATATTGCACGCACACCTTCACTGAATCCTGAGGGTTTACTCAGCTCAGAGCCTGAGCCCAAACTTGCACCCAAGATGAGATGCCAAGTATCTGCTTGAACTAGCATCACAGAGCAGCAAACTGAGTTTAATGGATGTTTCCTTTTTCACTTTCTTTCTCACAACAACAGGGCATGTTTGTTTTTTTCTTTGAGGGAAATTGTTTTTTTGAAGCTGTTGTTGGCCTGTGGAAAAATGTAATCATAAGAAATGACTCCAGAAAAGCTGCAGATAGAGCCATAAGAAATTAATGCAACTGATTATTTAATGTTTCATGTTGTTTTTATAGGCAATAATTTAAGCTTTGTTAGTTCCAGGTTTAATATGTGCAATAAGTTCATTTCAATACGTTTTGGAATAAACATTGAACCAGTCCGGCCCTCGACTAGTACCCATTTTTAAATGTTGGCCCACTGTGTATTTGAGTTTCACACCCCTGCTCTATAGCATACTTGTATCTACACTGAACACAAATATAAATGCAACACTTTTGTTTTTGCTCCCATTTTTCATGAGATGAACTCAAAGATCTAAAACATTTTCTATGTACAAAAAATAACCATTTCTCTCAAATATTGTTCACAAATCTGAAAAAATCTGTGATAGTGAGCACTTCTCCTTTGCCGAGATAATCCATCCCACCTCACAGGTGTGGCATATCAAGATGCTGATTAGAAAGCATGATTATTGCACAGGTGTGCCTTAGGCAGGCCACAATAAAAGGCCACTCTGAAACGTGCATTTTTGCTTTATTGGGGGGGTCCTGGGGGGGTCCGAAAACCAGTCAGTATCTGGTGTGTATCTGCTACCAGCTACTTGTTATTGTTTGTTGCTGGCCAGTTTTTGTACAGTGTTTTTTTGCTAGATGGAACTGCTGCTAAGGAAACGTTTTTTTGACCTTGAAAAACCAAAACAATAAACTGAAAGACTGTAAATCTGTGTAAAGATAAGGCAGATGCTAATTGTGCCCGAGTGACTAAAGTAAACAATGCTATTTTCACCTGGGGGGTATACTACGAAGCAGGATTTTCGCTTAGCCGGCTAACTTCAGGGAAAACTCGGGGTTTCTGGTCCTACGAAGCTGGTTCTCTTTTTAGCAGGCTAGATCTCCATGGTAACTTATGCTATGCGGCTAACCTGCCCCGGAGCAGGTTAGGTTGCAGGCTAAGAGCTCAACTCAGTGAAAGCACTGCCTGCTGCTGACCAATCAGAGCTCAGTGTGCGGAGTTTAAAGCGATCAAGTAATATTACAGGAGAAAAGCTGCCGTTGCAGGAAAGACAGCCGGCAAAAATCACCGACTGTGTGAACGTGAACATTAATAGAATATCACCTCCCATGTTCAGAGCAATCTGACTATTAAAACATTAGCGTTAAGAAAGCTTACTTAAATATCTGCCACAACATAAGTAACCGGATCAAAGTAACATTAAGTACAGTCCGCGGCATATCACATCATGATGTATCATTATATTTCCTTATCTGAGTCAGCTGAGCCGTATCTGGCCGTGCAACACTCACAGTGTCACATACTGTATGCAGAAGTATTATTTTAAGCAACACATTAAGTTGACAAAACACTCGAGACAAATGTAATTAAACTCGTGTCTTAGACGGGGCAGTGATATCATAAACCTATTAATGTACGCATTCAAACACTTTTTCTTTTACCAGCTGTATTCACCTTGCAGGTGCAGCTATGTGGCTTTTATCCTGGATAAAGTGTTTAAGTCATGAATGTTTCAAGTTTAACTTCTTCATATGTCTAATATTATAGTTGACTTTTCATTCAGGAAGTATGACGCTGCGCTGTCAGTACGCTTCTCCATGTTTGTGATTGGTCGAATGCTCCAAATACCACCCCTTTCATGTGAACGCGCACCTAACTAGATAGGGCACGGCTGGCTTGAGCGATCCACTTGATAACCCGCTTCGTAGTACCGTTTAGCGAGAGCGCGTATGTTTTGGATTAGGCCAACCGGCTAACTCAAACATATCCAGGTTAGGTTGAACCAGCTTCGTAGTACAGGCCTCAGAATGACTCTATAGTCAACAATTCTAAATACTGCCGATGTGATCTGTGGTGTAGCTATTTCATCCTGGTGCACAAAGAGACTCTATAAAGATAAAGGGTGACTGATATGATAATTGCTTTAGAGGATAATTTTGTGTGTCTAACATATTTCATTTAGCAGTTATACACATTTTACTATGATTTTACCAATGCCATGTTAATGTTGTTGCTATTGTTTACAGCCCTTATTTATTACTTATACTTTATTTTCATGCTGCAAACATACCATTTTTTTATTTGGCACAGTGTTTGATATTTGGAGACTTCACAATAAGTTTGAAACAACTCTCTCCTTTGTTTCTGTTGCTTCAATTTAAATGTAAATGAACTCCTATCATAAGCCCTTTCCTTTAGCACATTTTAGCCTGTTTCTGTTTACAAAGGCAACAAAATAACATGATCTTGTGACACAAAAGAGCAGCAGCTAATTTCAACTATGAATCAAAGTGTGACTCATGACACTTGTGTTTTACTGCACTGAAGCACAGGAGAATAATGCCCTGCACAAAGGGTAAGGTGATACAGTTAATAATGACCTCATTAGTAACCAGTGTTGGGCAAGTTACTTTTTAAAAGTAACTAGTGATAGTTATAGTTACTGCTCTCAAAAGTAACTAGTTACTTTATTAGTTACTAGATTATAAAAGTAACTAGTAACAAGTTACTTTATTTTACTTTAAAAATAATAACAATACAAATACAAGTTTTTGTGTTGTTCTGTGGCACAGTAAGAGAAAAGACAACTCCCCACATGTAGGCCTACATTAGGTGTTTCAGGATATTGGCATTGCTGTTATTCGATGTGGACAATGCTTTCTGTCACACTTTACATTTTACCGTAATATTTTTTGCGTCCTTTATCCCCACAAATTGAAAATAGTGGTTATATTTCCAAGTTGCAAATGCGCTGCTGCTCTCGCTGATACTTGCATCTGCCATTGTGTGTGTGTGCTGGTGGTGAGCGTTGCCGTGTGTGTGTGTGCGTGTGTATTAGCATTAGCAAGTGTTCGTGTGTTTTTTCCCCATAAGGCAAGACCCGCCTAACTCTGTCTCTGATTGGCTTACCCTGAAATGTTACCCCGCGTTAACCAATCATCACTCCTCTCTGGTTACTTTCACTTTTCCATGGTACTGTGAGAGGACATCGCTGAATTCGCCTGTAAGTTACATCCGCATGGAGATTCGGTTCAGTTCCATCACATAATGTAACGCAATAACGCACCCATTTAAATCACAATAACTATAACGGCGTTACTTAATGGGAATAGGTAACAAGTAACGCTATTAGTTACCACAAAAGTAGTTGCGTTACAGTAACGCGTTACTGTGTGGTGTGTTAGTCCCAACACTGTAAGTAACACAGGGACTTTGGAAGAATAGTCAAAGCTTATTGGCTTTATTGAAATATTATAGTGATACAGAATGAACAAAGAGGGAACATTGTACTGTATGCTATTTTCTGTTCTTTAAGGAATAATGTAAATGACTCTTGTTCTTCATATTTGTATATTATATTGAATCTTGCACTGCGGCATGCTAATGCTTTGCTAAGTTTCTTCCACAAGCTGCTGGGGTGACATGATAAAGAAGCTGTCGGTATGAGGGGTGCTTTGGTTTTTCTGCTCTGTTGACTTACCAGAATGTTGTTCTGTTAACGTACTTCATGTAAATGGAAAGTGTTCTCTTGTGTCCTCTTTTGCCGTTCTCTCTCGCTGAGAATAATCCGCTATTATACATCTGTAAAAAATGCATAATATGTGCGAAGCCTGGGGCTCTCATAGCGGCTCTCAGCATAATCCACTTGATGGAAGAGGGTAATTCACCTACAATTGCAATTTACATCTGTGAACAGTCTTGCTGATTGGCATTTTGAAACATTGTGTTGGACACAAACTATTTTAAAGTCCCATTTGGTCAACTATTTAAGAAATGGAACTCAATTAATCAGTTTAGGAAATTGCTGATTTGCTTTAAAGTGTGTCTTCAGAGCATTAGTCCTAAAGGGCTGCTTAATTAGTCAAGAGTCTCAGGTGCTGTTTACACGGGAACGAAACGGGTTGTATCCGCTACTTTTCTCTTTCGTACATTTATTGAGCCGTATCTGTGTGACTTTTTTGATATTGAATTTTGGTTCGTTTGCGTTTCGTTTGTGTTTGCGTTCCCGTGTAAATGGGGCCTCAAATGATGCCTTGTCAGATTTCTGAGTACAATTTTGACTTTAAACAGTCCAAAGTTTCTGAAAGTGCACTTGCTAAACCAGAGCCATTTAGTATATTTGCAATCATTGAGCTCTATGTGAAAAATCAGAACCAAATGGCAGTTTGCAGCAAGCTTGGGAAAATAGTGAAGCTCTTTGAAGCTAAAGTGCCAGCATTTTTCCAGAGCCTTCAGTTGAAGGTGAATTTATTTACATCACACTAACATTAAACAGTTTGCTTGCTGTTGTTTTCAGTTTTTGGAGCATTGGCTATTATCTTGCATTCATGGCAATTTGCTTAAATAGAATCAATGCAAGCAGGACAAATCAGTTCATGCAATAGGTTTTCTTCTTGACACAACAACAACAAAGTCTGGCAATAAGTCTTCTAACCAAACACGACAACAACAATTAAAAGACAGCACACATATCTTAGGCTGCTGATGGTTGTGATCTTTTGTTTTGCTATTTACTTTCCTCTTAAGGGATTATGAATTGCTCTGAAAATAATTTAAATTCAGCCAGTCGCTGCTGCTGTCCGTTTCAGACACTCAGAGATAAACTGACCTCTGATTACTTGATTTGCCGTGCTTTGCTGAGAAAAGCAATCTCCTCATTACTCCTAAATTGTCAACGACATGAAAGAGGCTTTCCAGACTCTCCCGTTAAGCAGGAAAAGATTCTGGTCTGGGTAATGCCGGTCCTACTTCTATAGGGCATGATTAAAATTCAAATTTACTGCACACATCTCTACGGAGGAGAACTCGATTTCATATTTCACACGTTTCATATAGTCCTTTGTCACTACGAAGTGTTCAAACAATCTTGTATCTTCATCTAGCTCAATTTAGTTTTCAGCAAGACAAACACACATTGAAATTCACCCCCAAATTAACACTTCCCTGGTTTACTGTCATTATTATGCAAATCTGATCTGATCTGAAAAGTTTGGACCAATGTGTCATTGTTTGTTTGCAGAGCAGCTCAGGCTTAGCTTTGTATTCTCTGCTTGAGCCTTTTTCTGATATCACAAAGGCTGAACCTGTGTTAAAGCATTGCTGCAACTTGTGAGCTTTTACTTGCCACTGAACCATTCCCTGAAACTACTTCTGCTCTTAGCAGGGGACCAGAGGTAAAAAGAGGTGAAGGGAATTGTAAGAGCGTTCAGTTTCACATTGAACTCTGAGAGTTTTAAAAAGTCCCCCAAGCATGGAAGGAGACATTTGCACGCCATGGTACACGGAGGGCAATAAAGTGTCCTGTTTTGACCCCTAACATAAAGCAATAGAAAATCCCAATCATCTTTTTGAAGCAGTTTAACTTGTATTGTTTGCAACATTGACCACAAGTTAATGCCTACTTTGCTGACATTTTAAACTTCAAAACTCACGATAACTTTCTATTTAAAATATTTTGTCGCCACAAACCCTTATACACAACACAATTTTTGGAGAACCTAATGAGTGTGTGTCACAACACATTTAAAGCTGAAACAGCAGAGCGTGAGGTTTTATTATGGAATATTTTTGAGATACACTACATTATCCCTTCTTTAAGCATTTCTGTTGGGTTTCCACTCTAATTAGCTCGCGTATTTGCATTTATTTAGTCATTTTCTTTTGAGGAATTGTGACTTTAATGTTTGTGTCATTACAGGAAACCACAACTCACGAGGGGATCATTTTTGTGAGGGCATCCATGAGTCACTAACCGAATCCCATTAAGGTAATAAATTACACAATTCCTCTTTAAGCTTACCACTTAAAATCTTGACACTGGCAAAACTGGCCGGATATTTATTCTCTACTCAGAAAGTTTTAATGCTTTGAAAGTTAGTTCAGTTTAAAGCCCTGTGGATCGAAAGCAGTGTTGTATCCTTAATTATTTTCCATTTGGAAACGTCACAAAGGCCTTTAAAAGGATACCAAATTATACTCATGAGCGTTGTTGGGAGCTGTGTTTTTTCCTGTACCTCCGGGGGATTTAAAACTACAATGTAAAAAGAGCTGTCTCCCCACATCTGCACAACTGTCAATGAGCAACGGAGTGAGGTGGAAGAGAGAACAAAAGTTAGAGGTTAGGAAACAAAAGGGTCAAAAGGAGTTTGTTTCAAAATAAATAATAAAAGACTTGTCAACACACTGGCTAATGAAGCATTTGAAGTGTCAGGATATCCTTACATTTGCAGTGGTTGGTTCCGGGTACGCACATTCATGAGGACACTTTCACTGGTCGCCTTGCTGTTTTAACTAGTCATGTAGACATTTGTGTTAGTAATAAAATGCACCTTTTGATCTGGGCTTATTATTTGCAAAACACGTATTAAATAGAAAGAAGTAATCATTTTGTATAGTGTGTCTGATGAAAAAAACTAAACGTATTTCAGTTTTCACTTTGAAGCAGGAATGCACTGATAACCGTATACAGTAATAGGGTTAACACCACAGGATACATCAAATGTAGTGTGCAATTTGTAACAGCCTACTTTTTGGCCTTTTTGCGAAGCCAAAGCTGAAGTGGGAACAACTTGAACACTAACATATAATGCATTTAAAGGTCCTGAACACACATAGGCCACATATACAAGGTGTTTTAATTTTGCTTAAATTATTATTCATATATTTTAACATAAAAATGTATTAAGAACTGAATTTAGAGCTGTATTTATGATGCCATAAATGGATCTTTAAGACTTTCACTCACAAAGTTTGGCTAACCATCTCTATTAGGACTGTGTGCTTGTGGTTTTAACACGATTTGACAGCACCAGAAGAACCCCCACCCCTTAATTTAGGTGTCTCTAACTCAGATCAGGGGCTGTGCCCCTCTAGTTGGATAGCGCCCCGACCACTGCTAATCAGACACAATCACACAGCACCTGTCACCCGATGATGCTTCCTGGCTGTGTGGTTTTCTAAGTGGTGAGAGGCTTACATTGTGAAAATTGCCTCCTCCTTGGGGAGCTATTCAATCACTCCAGGCTCCAACCCATAAAAAAACAGGCAGTCCACCCAGAGAGAAACTAATGTGTAATTTCGCCTGTTTGCCATGGAGGCCAGGAAAAGGAAAATGTTCCTCTCGGAGGCAATGATCGGTCTGCTCCCCGGGTTATGGATGCTCAAATTAGTTGATTAACTTCACAAGGACAAATGAAACTTTTTGCTGACCAATTTATGTGATTGGTGGGAAGCCAAATGGTGTGATAGAGGAGAGATGGTTTTCGGGCGCCACTCATCTCTTGAAATGAGACTTGGAAATGAAATCAAATTGAGGACATGCATAGGAATAACTGGCCACCACTTTGGGAGGCCATGTACACACAGGCAACTCAACTCAGTGTCTTCATTAGATTGTCTGGAAAACACAGGAGATTGGCTTTGTGTGCTCTTGCATAGTAGCCATGTCATTAATTATGGATACACTTGGTAGTGATGCCACACCATGTCCGACTGACCAGAGCTGAGCAAATGACAACTGAGGTCAAAACATTAAGCTCTTCCTGCCCACATTTGTATTCTGGTCACTAACTCCAGGCCAGCCTCACAGGTATAAGGTTAGGCTAATAGGTGTATTGAGCAGTATAATATTTATTCAGTTACTGGCGTGCATGGTTGAAACTTTTGTCTATTGGTACAGGGATAACAACTTGTAAAATCTAATCATGTTTTAGCTTGTATCTTTGATCATTTGAAACAGTTATTCACATTGGCAGGAAAAAGGGAGTTAATTGACTGACTAATTGGATTAATGACATAAAGATGAAGGCATAGTATATGAACAGAAAAGCAGTTTTTATCCTTTCATATGAATATATGAATGGAGGCTTTCAGAAGCCCTCAATTCATTTGAAACTTCAACTTAAATGTCAGCAGATTGCTAAACTGAGGCTAACCTCTACTGTTGTAATCTGAAACCTTTGCAATCCAACATGATCTCCCATTTAGCCTTTGATTCAACGTATAAAAGTCTCACCAACAACACTTCTTGCTTTAGCTTCAGAGCTGTTTGCTCACTTTGACACGTTAAACAGCCAACAAGTTCCACAGTCATTTTTATTGTATTCATGTTGAATTCTTTCAGCAATACCGACTCCAATAGTTTAGGAAGTCTGCATCCATCCACTTTGTTGACTCTGTTTGATGGCCACTACCATTGGTATTGAATCCCACTTAACCTTTCTCTCCACCCCCATGAGGATGATAACATAGAAGCCATGCTGCCAGGTGGTGATCAGTAAGCTTTGTCATCTATTCAGCTTTCCCAGTCCCACCCTTCTTGTCCGTGAGTCACTGCCCAAAGGTAGCGAAGAGGTTCAGGTCTGCTGCCGGCTGACTGCCCCCGTCTAGTGAGACAGTCATGGAGTCATGGTCCCCCTGCTTCTCTGGGACCAAAGAGCAAAGTTCCTCCAAAGGCCAGCCCTCTGCCCTCGTCCTCTGGGACAATAGTGCCTGTCACATAAAGAGCAAACGGCAAAATCCCTCTTCTTCCTGCTCTGTCGGAGTGTCTTTCATGACCATGGCTGCCACAAAAAGACCTTCTCTTCAGACAGTTTTTGTTCTGCTTTGCTGTGTCCAACAGTGGCTCCCATCAGAATCATGCGTTGCATTTTTAGGTATAGCCATATCAGTAGGTTACACTGTAAAATATTATCATGATTTCACAATATTTAGCTGTAATATTTTACAATAAATTACTGTTTTACCACTTTACAGTCTTTACCTGTGATGTTCACAATATAATACTGTAATTTAGAATTTCACAGTGAAATCAATACATTCACAGTTAATTACTTTGAATGTACAGGATCAATGATTACCAGGATTTCACAACATGTTACTGTATTATTTCATAGTAAAATACTGTATTCAGACCATCCTCTGCGATAACACAACAAATTAAGTGATTTTCTTGCTTTTATCGCTCTTGCTTGGTTTAAATACTAATTTCTTTCTTTGGTGCTGTCAAGGGGAGAACACTGAGGCATGAACTCAATTGCACGACTCAAAACTCAGACTCAGATAGCGTTTCAAAATAAAGACTTTACTGGAATTTGCACAGTAATAAAAACAAGGAAAACAAAACCACTCTTTCGAGGAAAACTATAATGCGATCTATAGCATAGGTCCGTGAAAGGTCCGTGAACAGGTCCGTGAGGTAAGCCGATACGTGGTCTTCGAGAGACAACGAACTGACAATTAACAGGAGGGAGCTAACACAATATATACACAGGTAAAGGGGACACAGTTGGAAACAATCAGGGCGGGGAAAATAATCAAGGACGCAGGAGACAGAAAAGGGGCGGGGAGCGTGGAGGCCTGAAATGAGAGGAAGAAATAATTAAGGGTATAGACATAAAGCACAAGACAAAAGGACATGACAACTCTAACATAAAGAATAAACTTTCACAATAAGTTTCTTGGACATGACAGTACCCCCCCTTCTAGGGACGGCTCCTGACGGCCCAGGCTCCTCTGAGTTGAGGCGGTCAAAATCCTCAATGAGGCTTTTGTCCACGATGAAGCGGGAAGGAATCCATTGCCGCTCCTCAGGACCATAACCCTTCCAGTCAACCAGTAACTGTCGCCCTCTACCCCTTTTCCGACTAGCCAATAGTGACTTGACCGTGTAAACCGGACCTCCATCGATCATCCGGGGGGGCGGGGGGGGTTTGACGGTGGGAACCATAGCGCTCTCCTTCAATGGTTTTAATTTCCCTACATGGAAGGTGGGATGTACCTTCATGGCCCTGGGAAGCCGTAGTCTCACTGAGACTGGGTTTATGACCTTGGTGATGGGAAAAGGACCCACAAACCGGGGAGCCAGTTTTCGGGAGAGTACGTGGAGGGGAAGGTCTCGTGTAGAGAGCCAGACTTTTTGGCCTGGCTGGTATACAGGGGCTGGTCGGCGTTTTCGGTCTGCTGCTCTTTTAACCAGTTGTGAATTCCTGCAGAGTATCTTCCTAGCCGCAGCCCACACGCGCCGACAACGCCTGACCAGAGCGTGGGCAGACGGGACCGTGACCTCCCTCTCCGTGGCTGGGAACAGTGGCGGCTGGTAGCCATAAACACAGTGAAACGGGGACAGGCCCGTGGCAGAAGTAGGGAGGATGTTGTGTGCATACTCAACCCAGGTGAGGTGCTCGCTCCAGGAGGATGGATTTTGGGACACCAGGCAGCGCAGGCAGGTCTCCAGTTCTTGATTTAGGCGCTCTGTCTGGCCGTTAGACTCCGGATGATATCCAGACGAGAGACTGACCGTGGCACCGATGAGGCTGCAGAACTCCTTCCAGAAGCGTGACACAAACTGGGGGCCCCGGTCGGAGACAATATCCTTAGGGAAACCATGAAGCCGAAACACATTCTGCATCATGACCTCCGCCGTTTCCTTAGCTGAGGGCATCTTTGGCAGAGCAATGAAATGTGTCATTTTGGAAAATCTGTCCACTACCGTGAGAACTGTGGTTTTACCTCTAGAGAGGGGCAGGCCAGTGACGAAGTCCATGGAGATCTCTGACCAGGGCCTGTTGGGAATAGGGAGTGGTTGTAATAACCCTATTCGCGACCTGGAAGAGGTCTTGTTTCGAGCGCAGATAGGGCACGCCTCCACATACTCCTTCACCTCCTTCTCCATGGATGTCCACCAGAAACGTTGTTTAACAATGAACATAGTTCTCTTGACTCCGGGGTGACAGGTGAGCAGCGAAGTGTGAGCCCAGTGGATCACCTGTGGTCGCTCGGCCTCCTGAACAAAAATCCGGTTAGGCGGGCAACCCCTTGGTGCAGGAGCTCCAGCATTGGCACGTATTACCTCCTTCTCTACTGGCCAAGTCAGCGCTCCTACCACCCGGTTCAATGGGATGATGGGTTCCGGCTCCTTGGCTGCAGGCACAGGGTCAAACAGACGGGACAGAGCGTCAGGCTTGACATTCTGAGACCCCGGCCTGTAGGAAAGAACAAAGTCAAAACGGTTGAAAAACAAGGTCCACCTAGCCTGGCGGGAGTTCAGTCTTTTGGCCTTTCTGATGTACTCCAGGTTCTTGTGATCGGTCCAGACCACAAAAGGATGCTCGGCTCCCTCCAACCAATGCCTCCACTCTTCCAACGCTAACTTCACGGCCAGCAGCTCACTGTTTCCCACGTCATAATTTCTCTCTGCCGGGGAGAGCTTCCTGGACAGGAAGGCGCAGGGGTGAAGTTTGTTGTCCTTCTGTTGTTGCTGGGAGAGGACCGCTCCCACCCCCTCGTTGGAGGCATCCACTTCCACCACGAACTGGCGAGTGGGATCCGGCATGGTAAGTATGGGGGCAGTGGTGAACATCTTTTTCAGCCGAGAAAAAGCCTCCTCAGCCTGAGGAGACCACACAAAAGGCACCTGAGGGGACGTGAGGACATGAAGAGGGGCTGCAATAGCGCTGAAGCTCCGCACAAAACGTCTGTAAAAATTAGCAAAGCCTAAAAACTGCTGCACTTTTTTGCGAGAGTCAGGGGTAGGCCAACAGGCTACTGCGCTAACCTTCTCTGGGTCCATCATAACCTGACCTGGGGAAATGATGAAGCCCAAAAAAGTGACTGTTTCCACATGAAATTCACACTTTTCAGCTTTGACAAACAACTTATTTTGGAGCAGTTTCTGTAGAACCAGGCGGACATGTTGTTTGTGGGTGTGAAGGTCAGGGGAGTAGATCAGAATGTCGTCCAGATAAACAAAAACGAAACGGTTCAGAAACTCCCTCAACACGTCGTTGATCATAGCCTGGAAGACTGCAGGAGCGTTTGACAATCCAAACGGCATGACCAGGTATTCATAATGTCCTGAAGGGGTGTTAAAACCCGTCTTCCATTCATCGCCCTCCCTGATCCTGACCAAATGATAGGCGTTCCGCAGGTCTAATTTGGTGAAAACCTTGGCTTCCTGAAGCTGCTCGAAAGCGGACGAGATGAGAGGGAGGGGGTACCGGTTTTTAACCGTAATGTCATTGAGAGGTGAGTAGTCGATACAGGGCCTAAGAGACCCATCCTTTTTGCCCACGAAAAAAAAACCTGCCCCTGCTGGGGATGAGGAATGACGAATAAGCCCTGTCTTGAGGGAGGCATCAATATAGTCCTTCATGGCCTCTTTCTCAGGTCCTGAAATTGCATAAAGTCGACCCTTAGGAATGGGAGACCCGGCAATTAAGTCAATAGCACAGTCATAGGAGCGGTGAGGAGGAAGAGCCAGAGCTTTGGACTTACTAAAAACTTCACTAAGGTCGTGGTAGCAGGAAGGAACTGAAAGTACATCCGGAAGATATATTTTTGGGACTGTATCCTGCCTAACACTCCCAGTGTTACATCCCCTGTCAATCTCTGCTACCTGCTTAAAACAGAGATCAATGCAATTCTTTCCCCACCCCTCCACCCTCCCAGATTGCCAATCTATGTGAGGGTTATGAAGTTTCAACCAGGGAAACCCCAAAATGAGTGGATGTTGGGCTGAGTTAAATAAGTGAAAAGACATTGTCTCATGGTGGTTATCATTACATCTTACTTCTAAAGGCTCCGTTTGGTGAGTCACTTTAAACAACAGCCGCCCATCGAGAGCACTCGCTTCAAGAGGCTGGGGTAGAGGTTTAGTTTTTATGTCCCATTTTTTAACTAAACCCCAATCCATAAGACTTTCGTCCGCCCCTGAGTCAATGAGAACACCATGAGTAACTACATTGTCTCTGATTTTTACCTGGATCCGGGTCAGGGTGCGAGGAGGAAAGTCAGAGGAAGAGATCCGGCTCACCAACGTACTCCTCTTCATTGGTGAGCCTCCTCTTTTACCGGACAAGCCGCTTGTGGGTGTCCGCGCTGCCCGCAGTAGAAACACAGACCTTCCTTGAATCGACGCTGACGTTCTGCCAGCGACAGCTTGGCGCGGCCCAACTGCATTGGCTCCTCCACGGAGCCAGGGGGCGCTGTTGTCCGGAACGCAGGTGGTGAGGGGTGACGGGGCCTCCAAGAAGAAGTAATATCCAGCGGCGAGCGTCTCCTCTGGAGAGGTGGATCAACCGCATCCTTGGATTTATTCCTTCTCCTCTCCGTCAAACGATTGTCTATACGTAAGGCCATGGATATGACAGAGTCCAAATCAGCGGGCAGATCGAGAGGCGCCAGCTGGTCTTGTAAAGAATCCGAGAGACCGCTGACGAAAGCGTCAAACAATGCAGCGGAGTTCCAGCCGCTGTCGGCTGCCTTAGTCCGGAACTCGATGGCGTAGTCAGCCACACTCCGCTGATGTTGTCGCAGCTTGATCAGAGCCCGAGCTGCTTCCCTGCCCGGCGTGGTTTGATCGAAGGTCTTCCTCATAGTGTCTATGAAGTTTTCCAGAGACCCGCAGATAGGCGAGCCTCGGGACCATTCTGCCGTGGCCCACGCTGCTGCTCGGCCGGAGAGATGAGAGATCATAAAAGCCACTTTGGAAATGTCCGTGGGAAAAGCAGCCGGTTGGTGGTGATAGTGTAACTCACACTGCACGATGAACGGCCGGCAGCCTTCTGAGTCCCCGGAGTACCTTTCGGGTGGAGCCAGACGCATGGAAGCACTGTGCGGCTCAGTAACCCGGTTGGGATCGAATCCGGTCACCGCTGGAACCGGAGGAGTCGTAGGAGGAGAAACAGCCTGCAGGTGAGTGAGCACACGCTGAACCTCTGCTGCCAGTAGATTAACTTGGGTCGTCAACGATGTTTGTAGTTCCCCCTGGCTGCTGGTTAGATCCTGCACTCCCTGCTGCATGGTGGCCATACGCTCCTCTTGTTGCCCAAGACGTTGGCCCTGAGAACGGATAGCGTTCTTAATCTGATCTGAGTCGGCTGAGTTCATTTTGATGGTCAGTTCGTACTGTCAAGGGGAGAACACTGAGGCATGAACTCAATTGCACGACTCAAAACTCAGACTCAGATAGCGTTTCAAAATAAAGACTTTACTGGAATTTGCACAGTAATAAAAACAAGGAAAACAAAACCACTCTTTCGAGGAAAACTATAATGCGATCTATAGCATAGGTCCGTGAAAGGTCCGTGAACAGGTCCGTGAGGTAAGCCGATACGTGGTCTTCGAGAGACAACGAACTGACAATTAACAGGAGGGAGCTAACACAATATATACACAGGTAAAGGGGACACAGTTGGAAACAATCAGGGCGGGGAAAATAATCAAGGACGCAGGAGACAGAAAAGGGGCGGGGAGCGTGGAGGCCTGAAATGAGAGGAAGAAATAATTAAGGGTATAGACATAAAGCACAAGACAAAAGGACATGACAACTCTAACATAAAGAATAAACTTTCACAATAAGTTTCTTGGACATGACAGGTGCAGGTTTTACTTAAATTGAAAGGAGTACCGCTGCATGTGCCTTAAAATAAACGATGCAACATATAAATCTATATAAAATTGAAATTGTTGTCTTGGGTTATTGTTTTCAGGTGCTTCCTGGGCATTAATCCTGAGACGGGCTCGAAAGCCAAAAAGAGGCATGGCAATTTAAACCCCCATGTCAGCACATTCTTCAGAAAAATTGTTGACTTTGAGTGGATGTCTGTGTAGACATGTGTTAAGTGTTCCCCTCCTTGTTTTCTTTTCTGTCTCCTTGCTGCGCAGGTGCACCTGGTCTGCCCCTGGCTCCGCCTCTGCTCAGGTGCACCTGGTCTGCCCTTGGCTCCGCCTCTGCCCAGGTGTTCCAAATTCCACTCAGCCGTGTATATATAAAGAGAAGCTGGAGGAGAAGGAGGTCTCGCCTATCCTAACGCCGGGATACACTCTCCTTAGAATACCTCTTTGCCATTTTGAGCTGTATGCCATATTTTTGCAGATGTGTTTATGTTTAGCCTGGAGGACCTGGTAGTCCAGTTTTCGGGGCTTTATTTTGTTTCCCATAGGGTTTATATTTGATTTCTGGTTAGGGGGGGGAAGCTCTGGGTCCTACGGCCCATGGTGTGGCTGGATCGGGTTCCCTCCTTCTGTTTGTTCCTTTTGGCCAGTCCTCCAGACCTCTTTTTGTTTCCCATTTCGCTTGTGTGAGCAAACGGCTGATTATCAATAAATGCTCGTTACCAAGTACCGGTTATTGCGTGTATTCTTTCATGTTGCGGGTCTTAGCACGAGCCACTACAGCGGAGTAGAGGTTGGGGCCGTAACAACATGTCCAAGACACTGTGAAATGTACTTTGCACTTCAATGGACTAATAAAAAGTTAAAATGGGCATTTTCTTTGTTTTTCTTTGTTGATTGAGCTGATTGAATTGTGAAGTTATGGTAAAATCACAGTTAACTAGTTAAATGTACAATATATTATCGTATTAATTAAATGTTTATATTTACAGTAAATTACTGGCTACTGTGTTGCATTACTTCAACAGTAATAGTGTGAAAATACAGGTAATTACTGTAATTTATGTACAGCAAGGTACCATAATACCACAGCTCTGTACTGCTGTATCACAGTAATTCCATGGGCATGGCAACTGTAAAGTCACAGTATTTAGTTGTACTTTTATTCTAATTGACTGTAAAATATCTACAGTAAATTACTGTAAAATCCATGCAACTAGTAGCCAGTAATTTACTGTAATTTTACAGCCAAACATTTTACAGTGTAGAGTTGGCCACATTTGGCAAATTTCCTTGCACTATTACTCGCAGGCAGATCCAGGAAGAAAACTGACTGAGACGCTGACTGTCTTTAAGTCTTTAGATGATACCTGAAATTATTCTGTCACTCTGGGTCTGCCCTGTCTCTTTCAACTCTTTTTAGAACAAGCCAACTTTTAGTACTGCTGCTCTGAGTGCTTTTTGTTTAAAGTATTATGCTTGAAATAATAAGTACAGACAGAAAGTTAAGGGGATGTCATGTACAGTAATGATTTAGGAATTATGACGCTATATCGCTGTACTTTTATACTCTTAATGAACTGACAAAGTGCATAGAGATAGATACAAGCGTAGCAGTTTTAAAGGGTTTTGAACTGTTAATAGAGGAACACATCTTTGACAATGTGCATACATGTGACCATAGTTTAAAAAATATTTGCTAAAAAAATTATATGTATGACCTTTTAAAATAAATTCGAAATGTCTATCCTGATCAGATTTCACAATCAACATGGGGTAATTAAAAGGGTAGTTCAGCTTTTTAAAATTGTGCTAAAATCACTTAATTGATATCATAAATCCTGTGGTTGCTTCACAACAATCAAAATGCACCAGGGTCGGTTGGAAAGCAGCCCAATAACTACTTTTTAAAGTGGTCTCTTGTTGATATTTTGAAAGTTGAATTGACCAACAGCCCAAATTAACAGTAATAACCTGTCACACATAGGTTAGATCAAACAGAAACAGGTTAGGTGTGTTAGTAGCCTACTAATACACCACCCTCCACTCTGCTCACCATCAAGAATGTCTAACATGTATTTCATGATTGAGTGTGTTCAGGTATTTCCCCAGTTCCACTAATGGGCAGTGTTGGGTGTAACGTGTTACAAAAGTAACGGAGTTACATTAATATATTACTTTTTGCTGTAACGAAGTAAGGTAATGCATTACTAATTAAATGAGGGTAATATATTACCCGTTACAATGCTCAGTAACGCAGTTACAACACATTTTAATCCGAAATTAAATGGTGTTTTGTTTTTTAAGAATGTACTAACATAGCGAGACATTCCGACACCAGACAAATTGCGTGGGTAGATTAGTAAACCTGGTGTGTTTACCCTTCAGGCTTCGCGTCGGGATCTTCGGGGCAGTTGAATGTTATGCACCCTCTATTCAAAAAAAGAGAACGAAGCGAGAAATACTAACAACAAATTGTGTCAGGTGCGCGTGACCTGCCCTGCTGCGCGTGCATCATTTCCAAAGTGCTTCCACAGCAGTGATACACATCTGTGGATAATCATTTATACGAAAATGGTTAAAGCAACCATCACTAAACGCCATCAACACTGCATCTACTGCAGACAGTAGCAACAGGTCAGACAGGGACATCACGTTACCCTCCGTTGTGGACACTAGCTTACTCCCGCCTGACTCACCCCCGGAGCAGCACTCTTCGTCGCCCGAAACTACGCCGCCCCTCTGCGGCCCGCAGGTGCCAGGATACCACTGCAAAACAGAGCCTGCCCAGGTATCTACACAAGTACCCGCCTGTACAGTGGGGTTAGGCGGTCATTTTGCAGCTCGTGGTATACAAATAGACAAGGGCTAGAATATTCATGTGAAAATAGTGCCATATTCTGTCTGCCATGCCTGTAGAAATGTTGGGTCAAAAATAATGCATACAATAGCACAGATGCCTTCACCACGAATGGCTACAAAACTATTTCATATCCCAAGCTTATCAACAAGCTAATGTTGCAGCTGAAATGTTCTCCATTTCACAAAGTCAACCTCACATGATGATGTGATTCCAGTTTTCAAGCACAGTAAATATCCTCTTCCCAGAATATATGATGGGACCAAAGTGATGATTTAGTAGGCTACATGGTTTTAATAATACTTTTGCTTTTCAATGTTTGCCATTTCAAACTATGAGCTGGTTTAAATAATATTTGCCTTGATTTACAATATGTTCTCATTTGTTTTATCAGTACAGTTTTGAAGCTTTTGTGCTTTTCTTTGCCATAGTCCACTTTGGACTATATGAAATATTTCAGGATTGCACTTTTAACTCACTTGAAATGTTCTCACTTGCTTGGTTTCAAAACATAACAAATGCCATAATCTGTTCATTGGGGACCATCAATGCTATTTTTATTGCTGTTGCCGGCCACTATTGCTCATGTAAACCTACTACTGCTGCGCCCCCTGTAATCTCAGAGGCACCCTGAGTCATTTTGTTCTGGAACCGGGCCTGTACATGGCCATATACTAAACAAACTACAGAGCCCATTCCGTGTCCTGTTATTGTTTACTTCCTCTCTGCCTTCTTCTGGTGATTTATCTGACGTCCAGCGCTCCGTCTTTTAACCTCTTTTCCTTTCTCTTTCTTGATCCTCCGTAGCAACCTTCATTATAGTCCTTGACAGTGGTCTGTACTGTATTAACAACGTGTCACATGTTAAGAATTTAAGATCAGAATCGAGTATTCAACTAAGCCGTGTAATACAAGTTGTTAGTAGCCTACACAGTTGTTATGCTATACCACATCGCCGTTCACTGGATGTATAATGAGCTGCACTAAACTACATTTTAGCATTTAAAATACCTAGCCATTCTTTTGCTAAAGTAGGGTAACTCATTACATTTCAGAGACAGTAATATTTTAATGTAACTTATTACTTTCAAAAGAGAGTAATAAGTAAAATGTAATATATTACATTTTGGAAGTAACTTGCCCAACACTGCTAATGGGTAGCATCCGTGGGCATGTACTGTATGACCTACGTGTTCTTCACCTTTCCTCTGTAATATCATGTGATGTACTGAGACCACCCTTGTGTGAGACAGCTGTTAAACACCACCTTCTGCATGTCAGCCAGGATGGACAAGGTGTGTCAATCAGTCAATCAGGCTTGAGTGGGTTACTGCTGACCTATGGCTTAAGGATGCCTCCTTGCATAGTGTACCCATGGTTCCATGGACACAGACAGCCCCCCCCCTCCTCTCCTGTCATTCTCATAGCTGCTGATGAATTCATGCATGAGGAATACACAGAGTGAAGGTCTTACAGCTTATGGAGCCAGTTGCAACCTTATTGGCAAGTCTTGTTTCTACGCATACATGGGGGCAGATTTTTCTTGAAATGACTACTCACGTGTCTTTAAAAAGGTAAAAACGATACTAGATTTGTTTCCTAAACATAACATTCTACCTTTCAATGAGAATATATTTGACTATGCAATTTTGTTGTATTGGGACATTATTTGCATTAGAAAATCCTGCTCTGCTAATAGCATAAATCAAGAAATCTTAATCTTGAAATATGTAACATTCCCTATTCATTATGAAAGACACAGTGGCAATTAGTCACCTCAACAAATGCACACACTTTTGGCAACCTTAGAAGCTTGTTGTTGTTCCACAGCCCTCAAAATGTTTAAAAAGAGGGAGAGGGAGAGCGAGATCGACACGGACTAATCCGCCTCAGCGACTTTGGGACAAGCTTGCTTCTCCTTCAGGGGTGGTGAACATAGCTGAGAGCTGCCAGCCTGCATGCAAAAAGACAGACTGATCCCACATGAGCAGAAGAGACAAAAATGAGAGGAAAAGCAGAGCAGTGATAGTCAGTGTAGTACAGCGCCATGTCAGAACTGAAAGGTCACATGAGCAGTGTATGTCTAGTTACGTAGTCATAACAGACGTGCCTTCAAAATATGTGAATTTTATGCTGTACATAAATACATATTTTATTTATTATTTGTAGCTTAGCCATCGCAAGTCAATTGAAAACAAGCGTAATTATTTTCAGACTCCTGGCTTTGCATCGATTCAAAAGATTTGACACTGAGCAGAATATAGTCAAATCTTCAATCAAAGTTTAACATTTGTTCCTCAGTGTTAGTTATCTTTAGATTTGAGATTCTCTTTTGACTGAGCCCCAATGATTTCCCCCCGAAAAAAATTATTCCCATGATTCTTCACTTTGTTAGTTAGTCAGAACAACGATATCACTGCAACACACCCCCTCAACAGTAAGCCACAGAACATGGGTGTTTGATGCAGAGACCTCAGAAACAGCCTCAAGTGCAACTCCGACAGCTCGGAGCTCAATAATTATTTTTGTTTAAAAAAGCAAAACAAGACCTTCAGCCATGCATGATAAAACCTGTTGGATTGATTTTCATTAAAGCTTGTTTTATTTGAGCTATGGTCACCATCCTATGACATTTACAGTATAGATATTATAAGATTTCAAATCAAATGAGCAAATAGATTTAGAATTGTAAGGGTATTGACTGAATCCATGTAAAACAAAGACAGTTAGAGGACATGTTGTGTTTAAGTTCAACAGTAAAATTACACTATGAAAACAAATGTGAACAAATTAGCAGTCATCCATATAAAATACAGCTAGCCCTTGCAATATTCCGTGAATCAGGACGAAGCACTCCATCTGCTTTATTGTGTCATCCTACCGTACCCCACCATTCCAAATCCATTATCCATTTAAGTCCTTTATTGGTGCTACAACAAGCTAACTCTTTTGTTGGCCCGTACAATGATCTAGATACTGCTCTATTGAAAAGGAACAAGTAAAAAAAAGATAACGTTACCTGTAAATCTACGAAATATAAAATATAAACTCTCTTGAAAAGGCCATATCAAAAGTGTAATATACTGTACAGCATGCATTACATTTATTTTCTGAAAACGACTGAAGATTATTAAATTAAAGATAATATTTGGAAATGAAAGTGGACCAAAGAGTGGTCAATAATGCATTCAGAGTTGCTTTTGTTAGTGAGGATATCCTCTGTTAGAAAGCAATTGTATACATTTCTGCCAATTAGACATTAGCATTTAAAACAAACAAGAAGAAACATTAAATTGATTAACTTGATCCTGCCCTCAGTAGCCAGCCCCCTCGGCCCCCACCGCCACTTCACACAGACTCCCCTTTGAAGCCTTCTAATGAGTGATTCAATAATGGATTTTTCCAAAGAAAAGAGAGAACATCTCAATTTTAACCAATTACTCTTTTTTATACTCTTAATATATTTGATCTTTCTCATGCTTTCCCACAAATAGAGGAACCTCTTCTGGCTCTGAGGAGCAGCCTCTTCTGAAATATTGGCTTATCATTTTGCACTGTGAGGAAATAATTCAATAATAGCCCTACCAGAAATCTCAATCAGAGGTCGACTTACAGCTGAGCTCTCTCTCTATCTCATTACTTTTCACTGGTTACATTCAGTTTATTAATCTTGGTGTAATATCTTGTGGCATTCTGTTGGATTCATTCCGTTTATTATTGTGTTCTAAGTAAACATTTTGGGAGATTAGATTTACTTTTCTTATCTTCCCCTCATTCTGTTCACATTTGGCTGTACATAGTCTTATATTGGTTTGTAGACACTACAACTTGTTTATCTCCTCGTACTGTCTCTACTTTTGTGTGAGTGTGTGTTTGTTTTGGTAGCTGTATGTGTTTGTGTGTGTGTTCATTCATGCAGGCATACACAGGCAATCTGCTTGGGCTAGATAGGCCACCTTTTACAGATTCTGTGTGTGAACTACCCTCAACTGAATCCAGCATCGGCTAACAGCTGAGTCATGTGATCAACTGGGGTCTTAGCAAACAAAAACTAATTGCCAGCCTTATCTCCTTTCAAAGTGTCAAGCAGAGGATAAATCATATCTTAACCTTATGGAATTGTTAATATTCAACTTGTCAGCATATGGAATCAAATCACAATAACTCATGTTATTTCTCCGATGGGCCATAATATCAGCAGAAAGTTGTGCCTTTTGAATTCAACAATTGCTCCCTTGATACCGCTGTAGCACATTTTCAACTGAAAATGTACCTGCTGCACCGTGTGAGGTATGTGCTGTGCACGTTTCTATTGACTCAGGTTAAGCTATCTTTGCAAGTCAGCCTCACCACACTGCTGCTGCTCTCTGAATTAATTCAAACTCACATAAAAGAAGAGTTTATGCCGCAGCCAAAGGCGTTATCTTCACTTGTGTGGTGAATGTTACGTTTCTGCGAGCTGAGAGAACAGATCAATGTGTTGTCATTATGATGACGGAGGTGTCACATGTCTGTCTGGCAATTCTTTTCCTGGACAAGATTAAAAAAGCTTATATTATTACAGTGTACGATACATGTCTTAAATGTGTGGGCACTATTCTGAATAAGAAACAGATTCTCTCTTCAGAAGCAGAACCAAGGACTCCTCTGCTCCCCTACTCCCCTTCCTCTCCTCCTTTTCAGCTGCCAGTGTCAACGTTCTGGATCAGTGAATGGGCCAGATGGCTGCAGAACACAGTCCCCTCTCTCTCAATTCTTCCCTCACTCTTTCCCTCCACTACTCAGACCACCGTTCTATTGAAGCCCCCCTACCAACACTTCCATCTCTCTTTTTCATCTGTTCTCACTGTTCTATCTGTACTCACACTTTTCTCTCTCTCCCATGGCGCTGTAGGAGAGGATACACTCCTCTCAGTTGCCCTGGGCTCTGCTGTCAAGCCTTTCCCAAGCTCAACTTCCCAAGCCTGACGGCTGTATACCTCCTGCGTCGTCTCCCTGAGAAATGAAAGGAGCCTATACCGTCGCTTGCCTCACTCTCCTGCTCTTCATCTGCCCACTCCTCATCATCCTTCTCTTGATCTTCCATACAGCCAGACACCGATGCATTAGCATTTTTTAAGAAATAAAAAGGAGGACCAGAGGGACTATCAGCGAGCAAAAACCGACAAACCATTCCAATCTCCCACGGTGTTTTCATAACATTCATGTTTGGAGGAGTTTACTCCAACTCAGGGCTGTTGATGTTCAGTCATTTGAAGCAGAAAATAAGTTTATTTAATCCTGGCTATGCATCAAGTAGCACAAATGGCACCATATTATCTAAGCAGGGGTGTATATAGACAATGCAGGCAATGTGGTGGCCCTTGGGGGCCGAAAGGTAGAGCTCAATATGTGTTGAGGGGAAAATTGGCTCTGGTAAAATCAGATTGCTCCCTCTGAAACTCACTTGCATACAAAGAAGAACTAGCATGATTGTTATTGATGAAGCAATTTGCTGTATAAGTCTTATATAAAAAGGCAAAACCATCTTTGTTATGGTTTCCTTTTTAGGTAATATACTCTAGTCAGAAGCAATATTACCTTTATTTGCCTAATTCATACAAACCATTAAAGCTATAAAAATGACACTGTATGACACTTAAGAAGTCAATTGAATATGTATTTGGAATTTTTGTCATATGTACATATTATGCATTGATGATTGTTATGTAATTTGTGGGATAATGTAATCCAATTCAACATGACGACATGTTTCATTTACCTTCACTACATGATTATCTAAACCCAAACCAAAGTGTTTGCCCAACCACTAGAGGAGTAATGTCACTTGATTAAAATGATTTATTGTGACAGTGATTTGTCATCTTGCTGATGGGGGCATCAACGTCATAGACAAATGACAAACAATTAATTTTGATGACTTGTTGGCCAACATACAAATGCAGTAATGGCGAGTAATTTCTGTGCACAAATCATTTTAGAGGTCAATTTAAAATCATAAAACATTTAATGGAGCCTTGTCCTGTGAAGGAAGCAGTAATAATGTTGTTACATTTCCTCATCATCAGTTAAACCTAACCTAGCAGGCATTTTTTACAGCCATTAACTGTTTACCAAAAAAACATGTTTTTATTTTTTATTTGGTCTTTCTACCTGGAGCCAGGCTTCAAAATGGACTTTGTTCAGTAAAATAGTTTCCTCTTCCTCTCCAATCTCTTAAAAACAATTCCTTAGTTATTATTCTCACAGCATTTTCCCCAGACCTTTGGCATGTCACGTTGTGTTGACTGTCAGGATGTTTATTAGCCTCGGCCTATGTAAAGCAATACAAAGCAATTGCATTAGGCATTACACAGAGGGAAATCAATAAATCATAGCTGATAATGTGGTGAGCCCAATGAATTCTAACAATGCTGCACACACATAAGCAGCATAATGCATGTGCTGTTTGTTTGTGCCGGCATTTGGCTGTAATTATCTCAATTATTATCCCTGCTCGTTCAAACCTGACCCCTACACGAGGTCACAGGCGAATATGAGGGTAATATTCTGGTGATGGCCCTCAGGGAATTTATTATCATGGACACCGTGCAGGTAGTGCTAGCCGTCAAATCAATACTCATCATTTAGTGAAACACATATGTGAAAGGTGATAATGTAATTTTTCCATTTGGCTGATGCCTACTCAGTGCCTCAAGTATAGCCAGAACACATAAAATGCAGCCATTAAAGTCATCTGTCTCATAAAGAACAGAGTCAGGGCCCTTTGAGAATGGTGTAGATATGGAGCCTGTTTTTCTTCTGATTTCTATCTCCTTTCTCCGTTAGAAAAGTGACTGAAGGAGGTTGTGTGTGTCTCAGTGTGTGTGTAGCTCATACAGATATTCTCATGTCTTAAAAGGGTGTGGGTGTATATAAGAAAAGCCAATTACAGTGTTGCAGCTCTGACAACATGACAGCTTTTCCTCCATGACATTGCAAGAAAGCCACTGTTTGCTTCTTTTTTTTTTTTTGTATCAAGATCAATAACTTTCAAGGTGTAATAGCATATGGCCAGAATAAATGAGGGAGCATGTGTGTTTGCGTGTGTAACAATCCAGAGAAGTGTGTCCCTGAGGCCTATCTATCTGGTGCTAATTACAACATGACCATTAGGCACAAGGCATGCTGGTCTCAGCTGGAATTGGGTTTTAATTGGACTGCCTTAATTGGTTTATTGCACTTGGAGGTAGAATGAAAACAGGATCTGAAATGCAACAGCTATTGCACGGTTCTTGAGATTTTCAACCTCAGCTTGTAGGATTGTGTTATTGACTTTAGTTTTGTTCCATATGTGGCTCTTGGTAGCTTACTGCCTTTTCACAAAAAAACATTTCCAGCAAATCTCTGCACGGAGACTCAAATGACTATATAGCTGCAAAGAGCAAAAGCTGTAATTTGTTGAATAGGGTCTTATGGTAGGGGTGTGTTCCCTCCTGACTGGGTTAACACTGAAGTTAAGTGGGTAATTTAGACAATCTTCACAGAAAGCAACGGTTAACACGGTATTACAAACCCAGCTGCTCTTCCTCCAGTGACATTTGGCCTTTTACTAACTATTACAATTAGGTTCCTGACAAATTAACCTCCATTACCTCCTCTTTACGACATCCTGTTTTACCTGCTCCTGTCTTTTGACTTCTTTGTTCATCAGTTAAAGCACACTTTAAAATGTAATAACATTCTCACACAGATTCTTGTGCACAGATGGAAGGCTGACAGGCAGGTAGGCCATCCAGTTATTTTAGCCGGGCCGGCTAAAATGATTGGTCGTGCTTTTTACAGTACTACGGCTTCCACAGATGAAATGTTTTTATGTATTTTTAAGCACTTAAGATATTCATTGCTTTCGGGATGTTAAGAGCATTCCGTGGAATATAACAAAAAGTGTATCTCGAGCCGGTTTCTCAAACTTACCTACCCCACCTTTAAGTGAAGGAACACTCATTACAATTATGAAGGTTAATATACATTGTACTGTGTTTTGTTTCAATTATAAGTTACAGTCGGCTCTGATTGACTCGAAAGAGGGGGTTATTTTGATGAACCTGCATGTGACATAGGAAGGTGAGACAAATGTTGAACGGCTAACCCTAACCCTAACCTTAACATACTAAAGCTGACAGTGCAGTGCTTAATGTCATAGACTGACATGTAATAAGGTGATATATGATTGGTGAGAAATAATGAAAATATACATTTGTAGCTTATTTTAAGAAAACAAATTGCTGTATATGGCACTTTAAGGACAACCTTTTAAACTCAAGAATGAATAAACAAACGGATTATCTGGAACCTCGGCCAGCTTTGCTACAATCTGTGTTGCCTGTTGCCATCTGGCACACGTGACCACAGCATCCAGTTCTGCACCATTTGTCCTTGGTAGAGGCCTGTGCTCTCCGAGTGCCCTTCCATATGTATTTATAATTTATAGGGTATATGTTGTATGTCATCTCTGTTTTAGACTCCCTTTGTTATTTTCACATTTTCCTTTTTATACATACAGTATTTAGGAAGCAGATCAAAGATTTTCATCCCCAACGACTGTTTCTCTGTTATTATTGTGCATGGGACAATAAATAACTTGTAACGTGATTGTGGCTTTAAAGCAAAAATACAGTGGATCGCTTTCATGCTTATCTAATGTTTCTGCCTGGGAGTACATTTGGCAAAATCAAGACAGACAAATAGAACTTATTCAATTCAACATTAGTTTTTTAGTCCGTTAAATGGAACATTAGCTAAAGACTTCTAAATGCCTCCAAGACATATTACTCTGGACGATTAGTCAAATGTATAAGACACTATGTCACAATGGTGAAACTACTGTGCAGCTACAATTCAAGCTGATAGCAGAAACCTTTTTAAAAGTCATGTTTTTTTGTTTTTATAGTCTCAGAGAAAAAATGTTTGTCGAACAGCCAGAGATACTTATTGTCAGCCATTGTGTGTTGGGACTCAACTCACTATTCTAACATTAAAAACTAAAGACTTGTTCCTTTACATGTAACACACACTTCTTAATGCAACAAGTTAAGACTGCATTTTGCTCTGGGGGTCATCAAAAGTCACTTTGGGAATTGAAGGAAGTGAGGAAGAAGTGGTTCACAAAGTATAAAGGCAGAAAGTGAGATTCAATCACAACATATCTTTAGAAACACACAGCACAAAAGAGATTGATGAAGTGTAGCCCTGCTACATTTGATCCAAAAGGTATTCTAAGAAAATGTAATTCCCAATGTCCAGATACCTTATGACATGATGGTTTCTAAAGTAAATCGTTTCATCCATTTCACATCACAGACTGTATCCTCCTCAGTCGGTTTTTTATATTCCCTGGCTTTGAAGACATCAAATACTGTAACTGTGCTATACCCAAGCCTGCTGCTGCTTCTTATAGAACATCTGCATCCCTTTCCCCGGGAATCTTTCTACATTATAATGAACCGCAGCACGCTGGTGCTTCTGTATGCAGGCATATTACTATATATGAGTAGGAAGGCCTTAAACAGAAAACTAGTGTGTGTGTGTGTGTGTGTGTGTGTGTGTGTGCAACCCAGTCTCATGGCATTTCGTGTTAACAAACACGATTTTTAATCTATTGATTCGTGTTCACCAACACGATTTCCCCCTTTTTTTCGTGTTGCACAGCACGATTTTAAAAGCAATGTATTTCTACTGGTAATGTGTTTCATGCCTGCAGCACGTCTTTTTCTCCGGTCGGGTCGTGGAAGACCGGAAGCTGTGTGGTTCATAAAAACATGTTCTTACTCAATATCAAGCCACAATTATTGTGGGGATACTCACAAGTCCCCGGTTGGGTGCTTCGTTGTTGGAGTCTACCTCAGTGGATGAGAGGGTTGCCTCCCTACGCCTGCGGGTTATGGGGGGGAAAACTCTGACTGTTGTGTGTGCTTATGCACCCAACAGCCGTTCAGAGTATACGGCCTTCTTGGAGACCATGGAAAGAGTCCTGTATGGGGCTCCTGAAGGGGACTCTTTAATCTTGCTGGGAGACTTCAACGCACATGTGGGCAATGATGGAGACACTTGGAGGGGAGTGATTGGGAGGAACGGCCCCCCTGATCTGAACCGGAGTGGTGGTTTGTTACTGGACTTCTGTGCTAGTCATGGATTGGCCATAACAAACACCATGTTCGAACATAAGGATGCTCATAAGTGTACGTGGTACCAGAGCACCCTAGGCAGAAGGTCCATGATCAATTTCATTAACGTATCATCGGACCTGAGGCCGTATGTTTTGGACACTCGGGTAAAGAGAGGGGCGGAGTTGTCAACTGATCACCATCTGGTGGTGAGTTGGGTCGAGTGGCGGGAGAAGCCTCTGGATAGACCTGGTAAGCCCAAACGTGTAGTTCGGGTGAACTGGGAACGTCTGGAGGAGGCCCAAGTTCAGGAGGCCTTCAACTCACACCTCCGGCGGAGCTTTTCGGGCATTCCTGTGGAGGTTGGGGACATTGAACCAGAGTGGTCGGTGTTCAAAGCCTCTATTGCCGAAGCCGCGGCGGGGAGCTGTGGTCTCAAGGTCCTAGGTGCCTCAAGGGGCGGTAACCCTCGAACCTCCTGGTGGACACCGGTGGTCAGGGAAGCCGTCCAACTGAAGAAGGAGGCCTTCAGGGATTTGTTATCCCGGGGGACTCCCGAGGCAGTTGCAAGGTACGGACAGGCCCAAAGGGCAGCAGCCTCAGCCGTGGCCGAGGCAAAGCAGCGGGTGTGGGAGAAGTTCGGAGAAGACATGGAAAAAGACTTTCGGGCGGCACCAAAGTTGTTCTGGAAAACTGTCCGACACCTCAGGAGGGGGAAGAAGGGAACCATCCAAGCTGTGTACAGTAAGGATGGGACGTTGTTGACCTCAACTGATGGAGTGTTAGGGCGTTGGAAGGAGCACTTTGAGGAACTCCTGAACCCGACAACTCCGCCCTCTATGTTAGAGGCAGAGCTGGAGTATGACGGGGGATCGACACCAATCTCCCGGGGGGAGGTCACTGAGGTCGTCAAACAACTTCACAGTGGCAAAGCCCCGGGGGTGGATGAGATCCGCCAAATGCTGAAGGCTCTGGGTGTTGAGGGACTGTCATGGTTGACACGTCTCATCAACGTTGCGTGGAAGTCGGAAACAGTACCGAAGGAGTGGCAGACCGGAGTGGTGGTTCCCCTTTTTAAAAAGGGGGATCAGAGGGTGTGTGCCAATTACAGAGGCATCACACTACTCAGCCTCCCCGGGAAAGTTTACTCTAAGGTACTCGAAAGGAAGGTCAGGCCGATTGTCGAACCTCAGATTGAGAGGAGGAACAATGCGGATTACGTCCTGGTCGTGGAACGACGGATCAGCTTTTTACTCTCGCAAGGATCCTGGAGGGGGCCTGGGAGTACGCTTATCCAGTCTACATGTGTTTTGTAGACTTGGAGAAGGCGTATGACCGGGTTCCCAGGGAGTTACTGTGGGAGGTGCTGCGGGAGTATGGGGTGAGGGGGTCTCTACTCAGGGCCATCCAATCTCTGTACTCCCAAAGCGAGAGCTGTGTCCGGGTCCTCGGCAGTAAGTCGGACCCATTTCAGGTGAGGGTTGGCCTCCGCCAGGGCTGCGCTTTGTCACCAATCCTGTTTGTAATATACATGGATCGGATTTCGAGGCGTAGTCGTGGGGGAGGGGGTCTGCAGTTCGGTGGACTAAGGATTGCACCACTGCTTTTTGCAGATGATGTGGTTCTGATGGCTTCATCGGTCTGCGACCTTCAGCACTCACTGGATCGGTTCGCAACCGAGTGTGAAGCGGCTGGGATGAGGATCAGCACCTCCAAATCTGAGGCCATGGTTCTCAGCAGGAAACCGATGGACTGTCCACTCCAAGTAGGGAATGAGTCCTTACCCCAAGTGAAGGAGTTCAAGTATCTCGGGGTCTTGTTCTCGAGTGAGGGAACAATGGAGCGTGAGATGGGTCGGAGAATCGGAGCAGCGGGAGTGGTACTGCAGTCGCTTTACCGCACCGTTGTGACGAAAAGGGAGCTGAGCCAGAAGGCAAAGCTCTCTGTCTACCGCGCCATTTTCGTTCCTACCCTCACCTATGGTCATGAAGGATGGGTCATGACCGAATGAACGAGATCGCGGGTACAAGCGGCCGAGATGGGTTTTCTCCGCAGGGTGGCTGGTGTCTCCCTTAGGGATAAGGTGAGAAGTCCGGTCATCCGGGAGGGACTCGGAGTTGAACCGCTCCTCCTTCGCGTCGAAAGGAGCCAGTTGAGGTGGTTCGGGCACCTAGTTAGGATGCCACCTGGGCGCCTCCCTAGGGAGGTGTTCCAGGCACGTCCAGCTGGGAAGAGACCAAGGGGTAGACCTAGAACCAGATGGAGGGATTATATCTCTTCGCTGGCCTGGGAGCGCCTTGGGATCCCCCAGTCAGAGCTGGTTGATGTGGCCGGGGAAAAGAAAATGTGGGGCTCTCTGCTGGAACTGCTACCTCCGCGACCCGACCACGGATAAGCAGGAGAAGATGGATGGATGGATGGATGATTTTCTTTGAATATAAGAATGTAAATACTGAGTCTGAAATAGTATAGCAATATGCTATAAAATTATGTGAAAACATGTATAAAACTACACATCTTCAGATGTTGTACATACATAAGTGTCCTACACTGATAATACAAAGTTATTATAGCTGTGTGTACCTTGTGTGCACCGCCTAGTGGTTAAAGCACGTTATTGAATTATTGTTTTTATGTGTTATATTTGATTAAAAAAATATTAAGGGTACATACTTTCATAGGGGGAAAGTAGAAAGTCTGTGATAGAAATATAGAATATAAAAAATCAAGAAGATACTGTAAGTGATCTCTACAATAAAACAGTTTAGTGCCAGATGTACAAAGATATTAATAGGAGGATGTGCAAAACAGAAAAACGAATTAACCTTTATTTAAACATTAAATAATACTTTAGATTAAGGTCCTCTTTTAAATAAGAAAAAAACTTTGGGGGTATCTACAGATAAATATTAAGCCTGACAAAGTACTTAACGTCTAATATATTGTTTTCCTGCAATGTTAACTATGTTGAAGCTAGGCCTGTTGCGATAATCGATAAATTGACTTATCGTACGATAAATAAAAATGGACTCGATAACTTTTCTGAGCTCGATAAATTGCCGTTTAGATAAAGATGTGACCAGCATTTTAGCCTGGAGCGCTGTGGCTGCCAGGCGCGCTGTGAGGGGCGGGGCTGACACACAGCCAGGTCAGGACACTCCGCGTGCACGTGCAGCAGCGTGGCAGCCAAATTAATAATATAGCGACAACGTGTGACTTACTCGCGGGGAATTTAAAGTGAAATGGAATTGGTTACAAAACCTAACTACACATCTCGATTCTCCGGTGTGGCAGTATTTTGGATTCAAACTAAATCAACAAGGCGAACCTACGGACTTGAATGAGCCGGGCGGTGTGTCGCATTGGTTTAAAAAAAGGTAGCGACAAAAGCAGGCAATACCACGCATTTTAAACCACCTAAAAAACACAACCACCCCATTCCGTTTTCCCAGCTGGGAGCAAACACGGCAGCTGGAGATGGAGAGCCCCCGCCCGACAATGCAAACATGTTGGTGTTCCTTGCTCGAAAACTTAGAAAAACAGATTTGGATATGGCCTGTTGAGGCATCTGGGTCTTTGACAGTTGACTGTTGTTTTAAGGAGGTTTTTTTTGCTTGTGAGATAATGTGTGCTCATATTTATTTATTTATTTATATATATATATATATATATATATATATATATATATGAGAGAGAGAGCTCTGTTTTCCAGCCTGACTCTATTTAATTTATTGTTTTGGTTGTGTGTGATTTAATTAATTAATTATAATTTAATTAATTGGTTTTATTTATTATATATAATTTATATATTTTAATATTATTTCATTTGCAATGTTGAATGTTCAATATAAAGTTATGTTTGAAAGGATGTACTTGAATTATTATTATATATTATCATTATGTCTAAAATGGTCTTAAAACGGTGCCGACAATATTATCGTTTATTGCAATAATTTCCAGAAAAATTTATCGTCCAACACAATTAAATATCGTGACAGGCCTAGTTGAAGCACTTATTTTAACTGATATCATACATATGAATTATACTCTTATGTATGTAGATAGTATAAGAAATGTGCAGAATATGACAGTTTAATGGTGGAGGTACAAACCCATGTTGATAGATGTCTTGTAATGTGCTGTTGAGGAACCTGTGACCCAAGATTTTCATTCATTGCATACACCGTGGTTTTGTATATGATATGTCAATAACCTTTGAAAATCTTGAAATCTTGAAAGGGATGTGCAAAATAGCCATTATACAGTCTTTAATTAACTATTAGAAGAGAATAACGAGTAATGAATATACTTTATTACTCGTTTCCATTCATGCCAATTGCAAATAAATGTTTAGTCTTCTCAAGCACCAACTATCAAATATCTCTCCTGATTGTTGGCACTTGGCAATCAGGTTAACCTCTGAATTGTGGAGTAGAATTACAAAGTAACAATGAGCTGTCATGTGGGTATATATTGATGCTGCGCATTATGGACACAAGCGATTTTCACCCATTTATTAATTATATGTTTTACATTTGATAACACCAATGTGTTTAATACTGGCAACTTCTAATTGTGGGAAAAACGAAAACGTTCAGTAGAGACGTCCCATGGAACATTTTGCGAAACACAATAGTCAGCATGTGTAGTTCTGGGGGGGGGCGTTCGATTCCAGTTTTGGATAGTCTGGCGTGGTTTTGTTCCATTTCAAACAGCTGTTTGACGCTCGGCGTAACCTTGGCGCACTGCCACTCCAACATCCAATCCCAGCGCTTGAAGATTAATCACGGGGACTGTAGTACTAAACGATAGCTCGGGATTATGGGTAGTGTAGTGTCTTCGGCCATCCTAAACTCCTAGAGGCCTACGTCTGTTTCCGGTTATTTTTATTTTGAAATTCAGTTCCTGACGGACACCAAAAAAGCAAGAGATTATGGAATTAAACCAATAAATAAAAGCAAGGATAATTGTGTGTTATTGGTGAGTAAATAACAGTGTGTTATTTTGAAAAGAATAACAAATTAGAAGGAAAAAAAGATTTAAAAATACAGATTTCTGTGTTCTGAGGCTCTGAGCCCCATTTATTTTCCTCACAGATGGAAACAAAAGTCAGAAATTATACGATTTAAAATAAAAGCAATAATTGTGGCTTGATATTGAGTAAGAACATGTTTTTATGAACCACACAGCTTCCGGTCTTCCACGACCCGACCGGAGAAAAAGACGTGCTGCAGGTATGAAACACATTACCAGTAGAAATACATTGCTTTTAAAATCGTGCTGTGCAACACGAAAAAAAGGAGAAAATCGTAGATAGGGAGTATAACACAATGTGTAAACCGTTTAGTAGGGAAGCAGATAAATGAGGTGGGCTCGGCGTGTCGTGACATGTTTTCTTTATCGGTCCACCTTAATGCTATATGTCACATTAAGATTAGTGTTTGGGCAGAAATGGCCATAGGCTACAAAAACCTACATTCACAAAGACACTAGTACAAAGACATTCAGATATTACAGGGACAAGCAATATGCAGAGTCTACTGGGAGATGTGAAAGATTTCCGGATCAAAAAAATGTCACTATGACAAAGGTGTGAAGAGCAGATGTCAGGGAGGTTCTTATAAAACCAAGCCATGAATCTAAATGTAACCTATGTTACAGGATTGAAATACAAAGCCTGTTCCAGTGTCAAATAACATAGTGACTCATACAGATGCAGTATATGGGAAGTGCTCACACAAATATATTTTCTTAAATCCACTCGTAACATTCATCAACAACTCTAGTAATACACTGTGCCCTTGCAGGGTTTGTAATAAAAGAGCGAGGAAAACATAAAACCAGTGTCACTCTACTTTTAATGGAAAAGCAATCCCTTTGGCTTTTAGGAGCGATTCCAGCTGTATTTGAAGCTTCTGAGGACATACAAGACAAGGTCAGGCATCAGCTTGTGAATGGACCTTTCAGTTGTTTTGCTTAGCAATGCAGGCAACAGCAAACTTGCAGCTCTATCCCTTCCAGTGTTTAAAATGCATGTCAAGGCTAACGGGCCTCAATAAATAGATACAACAATTGAGACACAACGTTGTGCGGTAAACACTTCTCGATTTAAATCCACTTTTAAGAGTTAACGAATGTGCTAGTCCACAGGTCTTTAGTGTGCAAACAGCGCACTCTCTAACCTTGCATTTCCACTCCTGTAGTAAACTACTGTATGGCTTCTTTCAGGTTTAATTTACTTGCATAAGAACAGATAAGAAAATATTTGGCTTGAAGGTCTTGAAACACTTGAATGGTCTAAATATAGTCTTGAATGCTAATCCATTAGCTTTTTTCAGTGATGATACTGTGATAATGAAAGTAAAGGAAGATACCACATTCTTATGTTTTAAAGGTCACCTATTATGAAAAATCCTCTTTTTCATGTCTGTTATACATAAATGTGTGTCTTCATTGTGTTAAGAGATTTGGACATTTCAGGAAATAAGATTCTCTTTCTTTTTCTCCTGAACCACCTGTCAAACCTGTCTGACGATGAGCTAATCAGATTTGGCCATGTTGTGACCAATGAACAACCAAGGTAACGCACGCCCACTTTATCACCTGAATCTCCTTCTAGAGAACCATTGTGTTTTTTTATAGATGCCAGCGACGTGCAGTCAGGGGAGGCAGGGGAGGCAGAGCCTCACCTGTCATACTCCAATTTAACGGGATAACAACCAAAGAAAAACGAAATAGTAATAATAATAAAATGTCTCCCCTGATCCATGTTGTAAGTGTGATTTATGTATGATTCCAATCGCTTTCTAAAGTCAAAATCAGCAAATTTGCCGAGCTCCGCTACAACTACGGGTAGCGATGAGAATTGGGGCAGGGACGAGCTCTGCCTCTCGTAAGCCCACAGTAACTTGCTGGAGCACGGGCACTAATTTAGCGCAGGTACTTATTTTGTGAGCGCGCTCAAGCCAGTTACTGTGGGGTAAGGTGAGGCACAGATGAGCTCTGCCTCACCTCAGAATGCGTCACCCCACAGAAAATGGCTGGAGCTCAGGCACTAAGCGCATGCCTGTTACCATCTCACACAAATGTAATGTTTGTATATCCCTTTATCACATTTATCCTGGCCATCCATAGTCTCTAAATAACTTATTTCACGTATATATGATATTTAGGCTCGCTGGTCTCATCATACAACGGCAATGAAAAAAGCAGCAGGAGAGGCAGCCATAACTCTGCCGCACTGAAGGGGGCGCACATGAGCCCACAGGTTCTTGTTGCTACTGTTATTCTACGCAGAGACGGTAGACACAAACATAGATATGGACGCAAACAACAAACTAGACTTTTGAAACTACAGGAAGATAAGGAGGACTTTTACAAAAAAGTAATAGAGATTGTTTTCCAGAAGGACAGCATGGACTTCATCTTCAAGTCAAGGTAAGACCACCATTGTAATGAAAATGGGATCTAAGAGAGAACAATCCAATATCTAGATTTTGGGTATCCTTTTGTTGAACGGTCTGTTTAAAATGAATCGAAGCATCAGACTAAAAAATCTTTTGAAAATAACCGAATATTTCGATTAAGGTCAAAATATAATATTTGTAAATCTGACTCTGAAAGAGTCAGTGCCTCACCAGCCATGAACCTCACCGCACGTCACTGATAGATGCATTACTATAAAACCAGTGGCGGGCCGTGCATTTCACACCTAGGCCTTCAGTGATGTCCTACACAGTCCTACCTGAATTATTCCACCTCTTAATACCATCATTATGACGCCATGGCTCTAGAAACTATACATTTAGACAGAAACGCAGTATAACCGGGCGTTGCATCACCTTAACATAGTCAAGTACAACAGAGTTATATTAATATTTCCGAAGCATTTATAATCAATATATCCGCATTTACAATTAAGAGTGTTAAACTACCAGCTTTAAGATCGCTTGGATACGGTCAAAACTTAAAAATAAAAGGGGCTTTTAAGGCATTAGTCTACAAAGTTTTATTAAGTCCACCAAACCAAGTTTGTTCACTAAACAGCGCATTGTCGCACCCAAAGCAGTTTCATTTAAGAAACGTGACGATAAAGACACAAACTATTCACTGAAAATAAAAGAAAACAAACAAATAATTTGCATTTGTTCATGAGGATATATTTGCGACAGTGGTGAAAGTGTATTCCTAGCACTGAATGTCCACTTTGATAAAGGTTAAACCAAAACAATTCAACAAGTCTCCTTGAGTACTTTTACTGCACAGCTGAGCCAGTGCGCCACACACATCTCTATATCTCTTGCAGAAGCATCAAACATTTATTTTTTATATATTTGTCATTTTAATTACATATATATTAATTCGTTAATATTGATTTAATATTAACGACATAAAATGACAAAAATATATTAAAATAAAATAAAAAATAAAATGCTTTGTACTCACCAAAACAACTGATTATTTGAATACAAAATCCATCCTCCTTTCTTTCCTCAAGAAGACTTCAATGACTCTGTTGTACAGTTTATCTGTGCGTTTCAGTTCCACCAATAAGTCATTTTCTATAGACATGAAGGCTAATGATGAAAGCCTAGTCTGTCCAGTAGAATTTCTGGCATAAGTTTTAATTCGCTTTAAGGCCGAGAATGACCGCTCGACAGAAGCAGTGGACACAGGGATAGTCACTGCCACACATGCCAATGTGTAAAGCTGCCCCATGCTCTCACTCAGATTTTTCTGCTTAAGGAAATCAAGGAGATCAATGGGACTTTTCCCTTCAAAATCAGTCATGGCATACATTACAGTCAGTTCTGTTTTTAGCCGGGACAGATCGAACAGTGTTCCGTGACTCTGTGTTAATTTGGCTAAGGCTGTATGCGGGAATTTTTTCCGGTAGGTCTGAAAGTGCTGGGGGTCCAGGAGGGAGAGAAACATTAATTTTTCGTGGTCTTGAAACCTACTCCGTATCTGGCAAAGAATGTTGTCCAGAATATTGCTGTGGAGTTGTTGGTAGTACGCGCGAAGGTCTCCTTGTGCTGTACGTGGGCCTCTGCGTGCGCTCGGACCACTTGAGATGCGCGCTGTGTCCTCGTAGATCTGACGAAACTGGCACCTCTCTCGCTCAATTGTGTCACAAAACTCGTTCACCCTTGTCAGACAGAATTGTACATCCAATGTTTGTTTCTGTAGTATTCCAAAGAGCACATCTGAATGCTTAAAAATCCCATTGAATGTTTCAAGCAAAAAACAAAACTCAAAATCATCCAGACGTGCATTAAATCCATCAGCGCTAAGCATAGTATCCCCATCATACTCCTCATGATGTTCCAGTATGTGGTCAAACACCTCCTTTAGGGAAACTCTCTTCTCAAAGACTGCATTGACCAATCTCGATGTATATTGCCACCGCGTTGGTGCAACATTAGGAAGACGACGCTTGCAAATGTCATCCAGCAGTTGCGTGCGCTTAGGGGATCTGGAGAAAAATGCTGCAAGGCCATTGAGGCTGGCAAAAAAGACCTTGCATTCTTTAAGCTTTGAGGCCCCTTGAGTCAGTACTAAATTTAGTCGATGTGCATAGCAGTGAATGAATAAGGCCATAGGTGCCCTCTCCTTAACTTTAGCCTGCACCCCGTTTAGTCCAGATGCCATGACCGCTGCGCCATCATAACACTGTGCCACAACTTTATCCAGACTACATTCATATTCCTCCATGAAACGGAAAATAAGAGCGGCAATGTCATCAGCTCGCTTGCCGCTTGTAACATCTTCAAATCTGACAAACCGCTCCTTGACACCTGTGTCCGTCACATAACGCAGGACAAGTGCCAGTTGTGCTACATTACCCACGTCTGTCGTTTCGTCCACCATAACAGCGACAAAGGGTGCTTTTTTAATCTCCATTTTGATCTCTTCTCCCATCACTTCAGCAATAGCATAAATCAGGTCGTTTTGTATTTTGCCTGACGTCCCAGTAAACACTTTGTTTGTGGACAGGTGGTAATGCAAGTCTGTGTTGTTCTCAGCAAGCAAAGAAAGAAGCTCCACGTAGTTTCCTCTGTTTCTGGACTCGGCGCTTTCATCGTGTCCCCTAAATGAAAGTTCCTGTTTACCCAAAAACAGGACACAATCAATCAGTCTTTTCAATATTTCCCTATTTTTGTTCACCCTTTCGTTGTGGAGCTCCGTTTCCCGGCGCACTTGTTCGTTGAGCTGTAGATCCACTCGGGTGTCCCCAAAGGTTTTCAAAAGCACCATTGCTTGTAAGTGCCCAGCCGTGCTTTGGTGTCTCGTTGCTGCCTTGGTTAGACAACTCAAGTTTGCAAATCCAGTGTGGCTCCAAACACCAAATCGATCAGTTGCAAATAGCAGGCATTCCCAGCAGTACAATTTGCAGTGCCTCTCGGAGGCTGTGAGCCAGGGGTACCGCTCGTAGTTAGTGATTTGAAAGTGGCGGACAAACCCTTTCCCCCGCTGTGATAGGCTCGCTAGCGTCGGGGTTGGCCGTTCTCTTCTCACGATGTCTAGCTTTTCTTGAAAAGTTCGTCTTGAAAATGGCGTTGTAATTATATCTGCGACCAAATCGATCTCTTCTCCTCCTTCAGCCATTGTGGGTTGAAAAAAAACAGCTTGTAGAAATCTACACAAATTAGCTCGTTCAAATTCAAGTTCAGTTTGCTAGCTCTACATAGCTCTGCCTCTCAATAGTGCGTATCCAATCAAAAGACGTGCACGTGCTAACGTCATCGTACGCCTGCTAGCTGGCCCGTTGTCGCCAACTCAAAATCTGATTGGTTAACGCCACAGTTTTGTTTCCGTTCACTTTAATCTACAGGCGCCCGCACTGTTGATTCTGAAGGCCTAAGGGCAGATTTCTTGGACCCTGGCAACACATTATGGCTGAAATATGATTGGATAAAAGCTCTAACATAAAGGCCAACCCTCCAAATCTCGTTCTGAGGCTGGAAGCAGCGCAACCAAGAGGAAAGCTATGAAATGAAGAGAATAGACTACAGGGAATAATTTAATACATATTTGTGGAAAAAATATATCAAAATTTAATTTATATTCTGATGATGTTTAGGCCAGCAGAGAAGGCCTTGCTGGCCCTGACGGCCCACCACTGTATAAAACCCATTACCTGGAAAAACAGATGGTAGATAAGTGTACTTAGATTATGATTATGACTTTGAAACAATTTGACGCTACGAATACACAAGGTTGTAGCCAAAATCATGGCTTCAAGCATAATGTGGAGTGAAAACACTGCAGACCACTGAGTGTTAGCTCTACATTGGTCATCTGTACAAACCTGTAATATTTAAATAACCAAGCTAAGATTAGCAAACGCAACCATTGCATCCAGAATGCAAATCATCAACAGAACATGTGCAGCGAAGAGTTTCCAAGAATTTAAGAAGGAACACAGAGAAACATATAATGCATGCTTATTGAAATAGAACCACTTTACAGAAGAAATAAAGACAAATAATAATAATATTGAAGTATGTGGAAGAAAAGTTTATGTAGAGCAACATTAAATGAGCACTTTTTAAGGTTGGACTCCTTTTCATTGATCTGTTTCCTACCAACACTAAACATAGCAGTTATTCGCTAATCTTTACCATGTGTTATCCAAGTTTTAAAGATACAACTTCCAAGAAAAGGTGTCACTTTTGTATGTCTTTAAAGTGTGGAAGTGAGGAACTAGTGAGTGGGTGCTGCTATTTCATAATGAGAAGTGTGACGACCCCTCCACACCACTAGGCGTTCTGTGGTCTCTGTTACAGAATTGTAGGTGCTAATTGCCTGATGAGCTACACCTGCTGGAAGCCTACAAGGGGAGCCAAGCCGGATACATTGCGCTCTCACTCCTCTGGGCTCTCTCTCCGTGCCAGCCTCGGGGACCTGTTGCTGGTCTCATAGAGTTATCTGTTTATTAAGAATAAACTATTGTGTTATCTTACACCTCGTCTCGCCTCCCTGCTTTTTGTTGCAGCCCAGGAGCCGGGTTGTAACAGAAGTGTGACTGCCGGCTCCATTGAGAGATCATTAAAGACTTTCTGCTTGCTGAAGGACACGCTCCCTGTTGAATAAGAGAAACCCCAGTTCAAACCAAAGGCATAAACAAAGGTATAAAATGCGCTCTACACAAAAGCAGCTGTCTCGCTACTAATCATGGCAGAAATCTTAATTTATCTCTATTCAGTGTCAGATGAATGAGTGCGACAATTAGGTGCTTAAAGCAATTATGAAACTGATACACACTACGGTGGAAACCCTGCATCTCCAGTACAGAATCAGAATTGGAAAGAATTTGATCTTGTTCATTGAAGTTCATCCATCATTTTCAAAAAGTATTCATATGACAGCAGAATTATCTTGTTGGGCAACAGCTGCCACTTGGAAGTTTTTGTCTGCCTCAAGGCCTTTACATATCAAAACATGACAAATAATCAACACAATATTGCGAAATACTAGTAGGCGATAATTATATTTCCAAAGGGTTTTATTGGGAAAGGTCATGACAGAAGTACTGCATCTGGCTTTTTTTTAAAGATGTATATTTTTGCCATCTGTTCAAATCTTCAAAACGGTACAATTAACATTTTCTTTTGTATTTGTGGGACCTTTGCAAAGGCATATGTTAGCCAAAGCTCTATTTGTTTGCATTCAGCTTGAAGCCTCTTCTCCATCATAATGTGATTTATATGCCGTTTCAGTGGAGTGACAAAGCCTTTGTCTACTTAACAATCACAGTCACAATGAGCACATGGTTTAATCTTTCTCTTAAGGACCCCTTACGGATTTCAGGGTTAATTGTGAGGATGCTTTTCTTAATGAGAATTGCTAATTTAACTGGGACCAAGCAGGCATTCAGCAAATAGCAGGAAACAACTGGACTATTGATCCCTGTTCTCTCCTTATTGTGGGAAAACATGCAGCATTCAAGGACAATTCAGCAAGGAAATTAAACACGGTTTACTTGGAACACTTGGGATTTATGACGGAAGATTGGATTTATTTTATACGTTCTGCAAAATATTGTGAAATAGACATTAATTAACAAATGTAAGCTTGTTCACTGACAAAGCATGATTATTTTTCTGACACCTTACAATTAAAATATATCTTCTCCATAAAAAAGGATGACTTGAGGATTTGTCATATTTTCTAATCACATTTCCCAGACATTACATTACATTGCATTTAGCTGTTTTATCCAAAGTGACTTACAATAAGTGCATTCGACCAAGAAGATACAAACTTGAAGAAAATAAAATCATATAAGTACATCAGGTTTCATAGAGCTAAAACATTTCAAGTGCTACTCAACTGGCTTTAGATAAACCAGTCCTTTGTTAGTATATAAGTGCTTTGTTAATATATAAGTGCTTAGCCTGTTAAGCCCCAAGCCTGTTTTCCAGGTCTCAGGCTCAAAAATGACATTCCCAGAACAAATTACCATAACTTACATTCTAAAAAGGGGTAAATTAGTAATCTTTTTTCTCAAAGCAATGATAAACCTGTGAATTGGATGTAGAAGAGTCAGAATCAATATATAATTGTTTTATTGTAACGGCCCGTCTACACTACAGGCATCGAAAAATGCTTTCAACGCTTCGCTCATTCACTTGAATGGGGTGACGTAGAAGATTTTTAATCTTCGCCGAACTGCATTGTGGGGAGCATGGCATGGCTTTGCAAGCATCACGAGCATCTATCGGCATCAAAAGTTGAACAATGTTCAACTTTTGAGGCTCGATGCTTGGCATCAGCCAATCAAATCCCGTTTATGCAAATCCCGCCAGTGCAAGCGCAGCCAATCAAACCGCGTGCAAGCTAGGAGAGCAGTCATTTCCTCATATTCCAAACGAGATATTACGGTAGCAAATCACCCGGTTCTTTACGACCAGAACTATTTACTGGGATACAAACCGGAGGAACCAGGCATGGAGGGAGGTGGCAGAGACAGTGGGTGAAACTGGTAGGTTTTTCACCTGTTTGGAGAGTTTATATCCAGTTTACTTCGTTTTAACATTGCTATTGCTTTGTATGTCGGGGGCGGGAGATTCATGTGATTGGTTGTTGGTCGCGTTGCTCGCAAAAAATCGCCAAGCTTCAGACACGCCCAGCTTCAAGATTTTTTGATGCCTGTAGTGTAGACGGGCCTTAAAATAATTTCAGATTGAACATGGTAAAACAATTTAAATTATAGTGTCCGTCCCCCAATTTTTTTTTTTACTTATAGTGAAAACCACCCTTGAAAGATTGGATAGTAGAGTAAAAGCTTTAGGAATCCAAACTATAACATATAATAAGTACCCTGTATCAAGATTGATGCCAAACAAGTGACATTTTACCTTATTAGAGAGATTTAGCAAAAAAAAAACACTTCTGGGGTCATTTGGGTGCATTTTCCATATCTCCAGGCCCCCTTCGGTCGATTTTTTCATGATTGACACCTCTTTTTAACTGTTAGAGCCAATAGAATCGAGGGGAAGTTCCTAAAATCCATCTAATCATTACCCGTTGGTGAATGAGTGATGCATAGCTAGAATACCCAAAACCGGAAGCTGTCATACACTCTCATAGCTATTATAACAGCTATATATGAAAACTCCGTTATTGACATAAAAATTGAATGATGGATTATCAGTAATCATTTCAAAGGGACACAGACACATTGGATTAACCTTCAGCTGCTTTTTTCTCATTTTAATGCCTTTGAACACAACTTTTGATCAGAAACAGCAAAAGGTAAGACACATTTCCCGATTATGCTCCATAAAGCTACGTTGTGTGTTGTCTGGCTTTGCTTCCCCTGTTGCTCAGTGATACTTATACTTCTGGAATCTGTGGAATCTCAGCTGGCTAGCTAATATCTTGTTTGTGCAGATCCGATAAGTAATAAAGTATTTATACCTAGAGTTCTGTGCTAAGTGCGTTAGCATTTTTTCGCTCAGGGCTCATTTAGATGCTTCTTGTGAGACTTGTGTTTTGCCCCGGGGCATGGGGCTTAGTTAGTATACAAGTGCTTTTTATTTTTTCATTTTATTTATCAAAGTGGAGTCGAAAGAGATGAGTTTTCAGTCTGCGCTGGAAGATGTGTAATATGAGCTCATTCCACCATTTTGGAGCCAGGATAGCAAACCGACGTGTTTTTGCCAAGCCCCCAGGAAATATTCGTTGTGTCCAAACGGCGGTTGGATAATTTTTTTTTAACAAAATAAACTACCCAGTATGAACATTTGTATAGCCCTTATTAAAAACATTAGGTCCTCAAGTAGTAACATGTGCTAATAACGTTATTCTGAGAGTTATTCTCCTTGGCATTATGAACGTGCATCTGAGAGTGGGAGCTCGGGGGGCGGAGCTTAAGGGGAAACTCAACTGTGCATGCTCTATGAGCGCACATACGGGTACTTCTGCTCTGACAGCCAGGCATGACGGGTAATCTGTGACATTTTGCTCTCTCAAAAGTTTGGCCATTTTGTCCTTATGCGCCAATTAGCAGCTCTCATAGGAAAGAACGAGACCCCGCCTCCCACGCTGTATCCAGTTCTTATTATACATCCCTGGTTTTTGCTGATGGGAACTTGGGTCCCCCTCGCAGTGACGGCCTGTCCACTCAGCAGCTTAAAAAAAATATTGAAAATCTTGGAGCTGGGCGTGTCTGAAAGCTTGGGGTTTTTTTTGCGAGTAATGCGACCAACAACCAATCACATGAATCTCCCGCCCCCGACATACAAAGCAAAAAAACCCTGGTTCTTCTCCACTCAGAATATGTGCAGAAAGGAGTATGACATTGTGTGCATTAATGTGATGCATATAGTCTGATGTGGCAGAGGTAAAGTGTTAGCAGGAAGGGCTATGATGAACATTTATGAGATTAATGTCTATGGTGCTATTTTATGCGACATTCCATGCTGGCTAAAGATACTGTCTATGCTTGCTAGCAATGTTTAAACGAAGTAAACTGGATATAAAATCCCCAAACAGTCGAAACCTACCAGTTTCACCCACTGTCTCTGCCGCCCCCCTCCATGCCATGCGGTTCCTCCGGTTTGTATCCCGGTAAATTATTAGCGACTGGTCATAAAGAACCGGGTGATTTGCTACCGTAATTTCTCGTTTGGAATATGAGGAAATGAACTGCGGTATGTCTCTCCCAGCTTACACGTGGTTTGATTGGCTAGCGCTTGTACCGTCAGATTTGCATAAACGGGATTTGATTGGCTGACGCTTCCACCTCAGCTTCAAAAGTTGAACATTGCTCAACTTTTGAATCATGAAAATCCTGGAAATCTTCGCTTTGCTTCCCCACATTGCAGTTTGGCGAAAAGCGAGGCAAAGTAACATCACCCCATTCAAAGTGAATGGGCAGAGAAGCGTTGGAAGATTTTTTTAAAGCTGCTGTGTGGACGGGCCGTAAGGGTGCAGCGAGCTGTTTGGCCGATGCAGAGCGAAGTGCACGTGCTGGGGTGTATGGTTTAACCATGTCCTGGATGTAGGAAGGGCCAGATCCATTCACAGCTTGGTACGCAAGTACCAGTGTCTTGAAGTGGATTCTAGCAGTTACTGGAAGCCATGAAGGGAGCGGTGTGGCGTGGGAAAATGTTGGAAGGTTGAAGACCAGACGAGCCGCTGCATTCTGGATGAGCTGCAGAGGTCGGATGGCACATGCAGGTAGACCAGCCAGGAGGAAGTCGCAGTAGTCTAGGAGTGAGATGACGAGAGCCTGGACCAGAACCTGCGTTGCTTTCTGTGTCAGGAGGGGACGTATCCAGACAATATAAGATTAGGGTTGCAGCTGGATTTTGGACCCACATTTTTCAATGCAATATGTCAAATGTTACCTAAAATAGATGCCACTTCAAAGGGAATACAACCGCCTTTTATGGAGCTTTTGAACCCTGTAAGTTTTGAGGATCAAAGTGCAGACGTGCTGTCTAATAAAAAGAAATACACTTCTTCTTGGTTTGGGGAAACTTTTCTGAGTGAATTTAAGACTTGACAGCAAGTGGATTGCAATGTCAAGCTATATTGGCCGAGCAATGAATTATACTATTTCCTTCCCTCAAAGAGAGTTTGAAATGGATAAATATATAAATGTCAAACACAGGATTACTGTGGAAGAAATTTATGTTTTTGGACACCAATGACACTTAATCGTCTCTCCGGACACACAAAAAATAGACCCTATTAAATGTGCGTTGTGTAACATGGACAAAAGATAATGCTTATTTTTTACGGCGTTGTCAACTTTCTTTACTCATTTTATACATTTGATGTAGGATATACAACTCTACAGACAGCTTGGCAGGCATCTGATATAACTAAGAGGCCTTGATAGAGAGTTCAAGGTAGGAGGAGTAAAAAAAATTTCCCTTTGAATTCCTTGCAAAGCAAAATTGCAGTCAGTTTAAACCACTTACTAAACATTCTATAACCATTTGCCCAAGGCTCTTTCAGTATGTCCCACCATTAGCACAAAATGCTTTGTAATAAGGGATTCAACTCTGGTGGATAAGTGATTTACCCTGTCATGATCATCTTTTGTGGGAGCAAGAAAAAAAGGAAAAGAAAAAGGCTCGTCTGAGTAATTTAAAGCTGTGTCCTAGAAGTGAGAGATTGGATATATGATGTCGTTTACACAAACTGAGACCCTTTTATGTGACCCTCGTACAGCCGGCGAGACGCTGCTTTATCACCTTGTGGCACAACAGGGCTGGTGGGCTCTGCTGGCAAATTTACAGTCAGTGCCAGTATACCCCTTGCTATTCATTAAGCTAATATATTCCACCATGCAGCAAGGAGCCGGCCATGATGTGCCTCTACACAAACCTGAATCTCCCCCTTAGTCTTACACATCCATTACCCTTACCCCACCAGTTCAGTCATCAACTCTGCCAGCATATGGCAGGGCATATGCATCATGTTGTTGTTTACAAGACGGAGGTTGGGTGATGCCGTTGGTGTTACACTGCAAGCAAATAACGGCGTAATATCTCGAGCCTGCCAGTATTATCTGTTAATTTATGTGCAGTGATCTGTTCAATCTGTTACCTTCAACAAACAATGGCATGCATTTAAAATGGCAAAATGGCTGGTATCAGCGTGCTTGAAATAGTTTCTGAATATGTTTTGAATTAGTTACATTCCTGAAAAGCTATTTCACCACAATATTTATACCCATAGTTGGGACTTTTTCCGTTGGTTTTCTGACTCCCTCCACCTCAATCCTTCTGTGTATTGCCTCAGTGTTTTCTCACCAATTATTTATGAATTCCAATTCATAATGCATTCTTAGGTGACTGTTCCTCATTGGATTCCCACAGAGGGATGAATGCATTGGTTTACTGGCTGGTCATATTCATCATCATGCAAGACAGTCCCAGTGCTGGCTTGGAGAACCGGAGAGATAGAATGATGGCAGAGCAAACTGGAGCCGGGGCTGGGGAAAAGCCTGTGCATGAATCTTGATCTGACTGATGCACAGTATTACCGCAGATTATGATATTTCTTGCATAACATCCTCAGAAGTATTGAGTAATATGCAGTAAAAATCCACACAAGCTGATTTAAGCTGATAATAAGTTAGTGTGATTTATTTCAAAGATTCTGGGCTCACGATATGGTTTCCTCTTTGGAGCCATAAACAAGCCTTTGGCCAGGTCCCATGAGTCATCGAAATCATCTTTCCATATAGAAGGGATTGTCTACCTTGTGTGCGTGTGTTTGTATGAGAGATTGGGTTTATTGATTGTAACTGATATTATTACAGTATATGTGTTGAAATGCATCAGAGGCCCATTATGTTGGGCGTGTTTGTTGTATGTCTTCTGAATTTCTCTATGGTTATTGACATTTTTATGTATCAGAAATGATGCTGCTGTGAGAAAAAAAATATATTTGATAACATTGAACTTGAAATGTCCACCCCTCAGCAAAGAGCCTCTATTACTTCTACAGTCTTGACAATAAGGCTTTGACAGCTTAGCGCTGTGGGTGGAATTTATAAAATGAATACCGTACAATTACTAATGCAAAAATGATGTGACGGCAATGCATTAATGCTCTTTTAAAGATTTGGCTTGTGCATAGCAGATTTCTGCATGTGAAGGACTTGAATAGAACAGGACATGTCTATTTTGACACATTTAAAAAGGAGCATAATGGTGTTTTAACCCCTTCAGTTTACATTATTTCTGACCATTTACCAAGGCCTCTTATATTTTTCATATTCTATAATTTCTTATATATATATATCGTGTTGAATACTTTTCTTTCTTCCCAGACAGCCCATCATTTGAATTTATATCCATTTCCTTTGAATATCAACTTGAAAGCGCTTAAAACTGAACTTAATCAAGAGCGTTTCTAGAATTTTTATATTAGTAACTTACAACTTGAGATGCCTCAAAAGCTTCATTGCAATCAATAAGAAAACAAACAAAGATGTTGTGGTCAACTTGGTTGTTTGTTGTATCTAAAGGGTTATTGTTCAGTAGGTCAATAGTGACACTGTTTTTACCTTCTGTGTCTGTGTAATGGTTTTGTGACTGCGATAATGTGATAACAATGCAATTCAAGAAACTTTACAGATGTTTTAAGATAAAAATTAAGGTAAGTAAAAAATTGGCGTGGTCTGTGTAAGGGGGTAGGAAGATGGGTAGGAAGTTGGTTAGGCTGAGGGAAGAATCTATGTGCCTCCCTTCTTTAGACCTTGCCTGATTTCTCTTCCTGGCTGGTGAGATCCCATAGGTGTTTTGTATATCCTGCTGTCAGGCTCCCTGACAGCCTTTTCTCATAGATGACATTCTGACTTGTCACAATAGAAAAAAGCACAGGTGTAAGAAGTAACATTATCTCCATTCTTTTCAAGACAGTGAGCCAGCATGCAGAATACCTGACCCTGAAACAGAAGCAGCTGAAATCCATTCATTTAATTATTCACACCTGCACTTTTCCTGCTGCGAAATGTCAAATGTCATTGGAAAAAGGCTTGTCTGAGAGCCTGCTATTCCCTTCCTGCCCCGCAGGCAATAGTTCTTAGTGTTTTACTGCCTCCACCCATCACCTGACTCCCACACACACCTGCACAACTGCTCCTAATCCCCTTAGCAGCTTCCCAGCTGTCCTTTTTGCTTCACCAGATTGTCTATTGTGCAATGTGCTGTAACGTCTGCATGTTGTGACCATTTCTTCTTTTCTCCCTGCCTATTATGCCACGTTAGATTTAAAGTTCCATGTCGGTTGGAGAAGACGCATTGCCTTGAAGTTTGGAGGTGGAGAGTCCAGGGTACATCTAAGATCTTTCACAGACTTTTGGGGGGAAGAACACATTTGTCACGGTGTGTGAAACAGGCAGGACCCAAATGCAGATTTAAACTGAAAATTCCTTTATTTCATATCTCTCTCTCTCTCTCTCTCTCTCTCTCTCTCTCTCTCCTCTCTCTCTCTCTCTCTCTCTCTCTCTCTCTCTCTCTCTCTCTCTCTCTCATCTCTCTCTCTCTCTCTCTCTCTCTCTCTCTCTCTCTCATCTCTCTCTCTCTCTCTCTCTCTATCTCTCTCTCTCTCATCTCTCTCTCTCTCTCTCCTCTCTCTCTCTCTCTCTCTCTCTCTCTCATCTCTCTCATCTCTCTCTCTCTCTCCTCTCTCTCTCTCTCTCTCTCTCTCTCTCTCTCTCTCTCTCCTCTCTCTCTCTCTCTCTCTCTCTCACACACACACCGCAGAACTAGTCATGGAACAAGACAAACAGACAACCAGAACTTAAATACACAAAACAATAATCACACAACAAGACACAGGTGAGGAGGGAGGAGGAAACACAGGGGCCACAGGTGAACATATCAGACAATCAGGGAGGGAAAACAGACAGACAGCAACAGGCAAGACAGGAGGTGACACTTTACAAAATAAAACGGGAAACAAAAGACAAGACAAAACACAACACCGACAGATCGTGACAACATTTGTTTTGAAATAAGGTGAATCATTTGCATAGCTTTGAAAATATGAAATCCGGCTAATATCAATATATAGTATAGGTCTTATTACTTATTCAGTGAATGGGATTTAATGTGACTTTAACAAAAAAGCTTAAAAGTAAGGAAAACATGTTTGATGAAGTGTTCACTGTACTATTACTAATACCAAGCTAGTTTACATCCTACAAGTCATTTTTGATGCTGTTTGCCTAAATGCAGAACAGTACGCTCTGAGGATGTAGAAAGCCTCATTCATCAAACATAAAACATACTGTAGGTTTGAAAATAAATGGCAGCATGGTAAGCATGTACAAGTTGTACTAACAGGAGTAAAACATTCATAACCATGGCCATATATTACCTGAGACATTGAATGTGTGGAGGTAAAAGCTGTTTCTTGTCTGGCATTTCTCATTTGTGGTAGGTCTGCAGAGGTCACACAACAGGAGTGTCACTTTAATGTATTCATGAGCAAAGCATATAACATGAACTGAAGCCAATATGAATTGTCAATGACCTTTGTAGGGTCAAAACAGGAACAGGAACTCTTCATGCTCACATCACCAATTTAAATTTCGGATATGTTTCACTATAACTTGAACTATGCATGGATGCAAATGGATCATATGCAGACTGTAGTGTTCCAGTGAAGCCTAGATTCTTGCAGTTGGCAGAAAACATGCGCTGTTCCGATGTCTGCCTCAAAATAAAGTGTATGAATGTTTGATCTTGTGAGGAACTGCAAACTACAGGAGTTAATGTAATACTAATGAAATCTTTGTGGAGAAACATATCCCCCATAGCATTTCAGGGTGGTATAATTGTTTACACAACTGTATAGTGACATCCCGAATGCTTAGGTTTTACAAAGAGCACAGCGACTACCAACAATACAGGAAACACTGCATTTATTTTTGTACAGTTGTCGACCATAACTTACACTGACTTAAGGATAGCTGCAGATAGCTACTGGGGATATCCTCTTGGTGTTTTAGATAAGCAATGGTGAAGCATCTTTTTTGTGCTGTGAATCGAGCCCTCATTTTCTCTCTTTTCACAGTGTGTGTCTGTTTTTTGGCCTACATGCCATTTATATTACAGATTTATTTTACGTCATCCTGTATTTTCTGCTTTTTAAATAATTATTTTGGTATAGCAACTGAGTATTAAAAAAATAAAAAAGGCTTAAAAGAAAAGTGCCAAGATGTGGATGCTCTTACAGTAACACTTTGGGGTATCTTTGGCACCAGTTGACCTATTTACACACAGCCCAAGCGGCTCTGTTAAATAGAATTATACATGAATCTGATGAAATGGTACACTAGTTAGCTCAAAGGATTAGCTTATATTCATCTCTTCTCAAACAGTGTTACTTGTCCACATGCATATCTTCGCTTCACAAGTCAGCTTTTGGCAACAAGCTTCCCTTCGTGCTCTGCCTCATCATCGGTGCTCCAGTCATTTGAATGCAAAGTCAGATCTCCAGCATAATCAGATACTCTCTGATTTGTTTTTAGATTAAGTTCAGGAGTCATAGTGTTTGTGCAGTGACTCTGTTGTTATGATTTGAATGCAGTCAAGCTGGTGATTAAGGTCCTTCCAATATTGTGTGACACAATATGTTAAATTCACAAAAAATAATGCTTATTATTTTTGAAACACCACGTAAAGCCCTCTTTCTTAGTTGCAAAAGTGAAACGAAAAATAAAGGAATCATGAAATAAAACCCTTTTTAGCATCAGGTAATCATTTTAATCCGATGTTCAATTTATGAAGTATTTATCGTGGTTTTGATCATATTTAGAATACAGTGTTGGACTGTAAATTCACATACTTACTGTATAATATCAATGTGCTGGTTTACAGAGGTGGGGACTCGAGTCACATGACTTGACTCGAGTCACATATTTTTGGACCTGAGACTTGCTTGACTAACATTGATAAAAGACTTGACTTGACTTTGACTTGGTATTCATGACCTGAGACTTGACTTAAGCTTGAGACAGATGACTTGAAAGGACTTGACTTTTTTTAATTAAATATGTGCGTTTCTTTTTGTATTGAGATATTACATTTAGTTTTTTCGAAACGTGATTGGGTGATTATAGCGCCGTGCGCGCAAACCTAGCAACCCACTAGACGGCAGGAGTATCAGTTAACATGGGAGCAGCTAGCTTTACTCCAAAAATAGTCAAGTATGGATTCAAGGATTATGTTGTCGATGACGTTAAAAAGAAAAGAACAGCGGTATGCAGGGTCTGCAGTAGTGCTTGAATTGGGCCGGTACTCACCGGTACGCAGTACCGGCACTTCTGTGGTACCGCATGCCAACAAATATGCCCAGCGTACCTAGATGCGTCATGACACATCTATAACGCGCCGCAGCGATAGACTAGAGCAGAAAAGACATCACAAAATGTTAGCGTGGCTTATAATAGTGCGAAAAGACAGCGGTTGTCGCCGGACAAGGATTCCCTCTTTCCTTTCCGGCTGAAAGATGGTGAGTGTACTCAGGGACGAGGAGTCATTTAACCAGCCGCCAGTAGGAGTCAGGCTTTACTTTCTTTTATATCCATAAAGAAAAAGTAAATCTGTTTACAGTTGTTTCATATGGATGTTGAGATGCATCCATATATATCTTCCTTTTGCTCCCAAAGTGCACCAGATTGATGCATCTAACTTCAATATTTAAAAAAAAATCTTCCCAGGGGAGCATGCCCCCGGACCTCCCTAGAGGGTGTCAGGTCCACTCCCCACTTATAAAAATAGTACTTTACCACTGCACCCCCTCTAATCTCAGATGCACCCTGACTCATTTTGTTTAAGTACAGTGAGCCTTTCTAAAATATACAGTAAAGAGACAAACACACCAGCATTATAGAATATACTATGACTTTGTGCCAAATACTTGTTTTTGGGCTGTATAAATAAATTGACTTGAAACAGTTGCTGATTTAGAGTACTGGCACCTTTTTTTATTACAATTCAAGCACTGGTCTGCAGCATAACATGCAGTGACAGGACCACCACAACATCCAACTTCATTCGTCACTACAAAAACCCCACAGAGAAAGGTGCGTGAATGTGTTGTGTTAGCTAGAAAGCTAACGCTAAGTTTAAGCTACGTTAGACTTGGTTTCAAATCGATTAAGCATTGCAAAGAGAAGAAAAAACGGTAAATTAACACTAGAACCGCCAAGGGATTCATTTTGACTAACCCTGATACTGACGGGCTGTCAAGAGAGAGAGAGAGAGAGAGAGAGAGAGAGAGAGAGAGAGAGAGAGAGAGAGAGAGAGAGAGAGAGAGAGAGAGAGAGAGAGAGAGAGAGAGAGAGAGAGAGAGAGGAAAAGAGATGCCTCGTTTATTTCCCCTGTGTTATTATCAGAAGTTACTGTAAACTTTTGAATAACGCAGTTCATCTACTTTTAGTAGTTTGTTTAAATGTTTTAATTAGGTTGTTTTTGTTTGTAGAAGTGCATCATTCCTTGATTTATTATAAAATGGATCTGAACTTTTTGATCTGTTATGATGATAAACTGAAGCCATTTCAAAACGAACCCAATTAAGTGAGTTTTAAATCGTCCTGCTTAGTTTATAAGGAAATTGTGAAGAGGAACAAATTAAATGATTTGAAAATGATATCTACTGTATGTAGGTGCTGACGCCGTTGGCGGTTCTAGTGTTAACAGAAATGTAAATTCAATATGTGTAATGGCAAATGCCATATATAAATTCTGCCTTTTCGAGCAGACTTTTTGACTGAGTCCTAGCTATATTGTCTGCAGTTCTGGGGTTAATATGAATCTAATATGATTGTCATCGGTCTAAATTAGATTTCAAAAGATTAACTGTATGTAATGAAGATCATAATGTGGGTTGAATCCATTTTCATAACCACTGTCTTTTAACTGATTTAAATGCGGAAACTGGGCTTATTCATCAGAATTTCGTATGACTTGACTTGCTTGACCTGAGCAATGACTTTACTTGACTTGCTTGACTCTCACCACAGTGACTTGGGACTTGCTTGATACTTGTAGGTCAAGACTTGAGACTTGCTCATGACTTGCATATGTAGGACTTACTCCCACCTCTGCTGGTTTATTCTCACCTGTCTGTGTCGAAGCGTTTCTTGACTCTATACATCTAAGCCAGTCCATTCTGCACCAACTAAGGTACTTCAACATTTTCAAATTCACACTCTGCTAACACTCTGTGCTTCTTTGATTATATTTGTCTGCACATTTTATTTAGATTGTATCGAGGTCCATCAGAAACAGTTTCCTGAGGTTTATGGTCGCTAGTTTTAAGTCAATCAAATCTTCACTACATGCACTACTAGCATGATGTGATGAATTAAGTTATTTTTTTAGAGTAAAATAGATGACCAAGGGCTTGAGGGCATCCCACATGGCCTTGTTCAGAATGGATGCTAGCCTGTTTTTGTCTGAGAATTTAAACCCTTTCATGATGTGCTATCATTTCATTAAAGTAATTGCAACAATTTGTTCACCTTAAAATGATTTGTTCAATTAAACTTTGCTCCACCTTCTTCTGTCATTCATGATTCCAAACATCACTTTAACTTTGTGACTTTAACTTTATGTTTATCGCACAGGCAATGTATTCAATGTCTGTCATTTTTGGTTGGGTTGATTAGCAGTAACCTTGGTGGTTGACATAATATAAGGTGCATATATTCATTTGGCAAAGTTATATTTCCCATTTCAGAGGAAAACTAGCTTTATTTTCTTTGGCATTGCTGGCCCCTCAAATGAAAAAAGATGAGACCAGAGAGCACTCGAGAAGTCTTTATGAAATGTTTTCTGTGCCCTGACATTTCCAGTGAATGGAGTCGCACACAGGCTATTTCTTCTGAATGCCGTAATATGCCAAGAGCATTAGGTCTTATAGATAAGTGAACCCAGTCCGCAGTGTTTTTTTTACAGTATTGCCTACCCAGTGTAAGATGTGACATACTGAGAAATAAATTGTGGTTACAACCCAAAACAGCTTTAAGGAGCCTGCTTACTGGAAATAAACTGCTGCGTGTTGAATTTTTAATAAGACAAACAGAAAAACACTGCCTGCTAAAAGCAAGAAACAGTCCCTTGTAAGAAAATCCTAACTGTTCATGACCTCCCATATTCACCAGGGGTTCAGCTTGGACTGTATTTCCTTTAGTAGATTCAGCACTCGTCTTCCAACAACTTAGTGGAAGATATGAGTTGTCAAAGACGCTAAATGAGAGGGACAGTTTGTTGGACATTTGCATTTCAGACTACTGCCTGGAAGTAGTCTCTCTCCTCCAGCTGAAGGTTAAAGTCTTCAGAGATCAGCGGGAGAAGCTGGGGCACAGCAGGTAACAGTGCACACCCGTTTAAACCATTCTGAGCCATGCTTGCTAATTAGTCCACAGCTGCGATGCTCCTGGGAAAACAGACATCCATTTCCTGGTTCTCCCCTGCAGACTACCTCAGAGAGACTATTAGGACAGACTACAGTGCTACGGCTGACCAGCTTCCTCTGTAGCTATTACCAAAGAAAACAGGATATTATGATGAAGCCCACTTTTATTAAATATCTATTTATAAATAAACAGTAATGTATAGGAACGTTAGAGTTTAAAATGCTCCTAGAGTTCGCATTATATATGAGGCAAATAGAAAGTTTGCTCACAATGGCATGAAACTAGCATGAGCGGGAAGATGTGACCAGTGTCATAGTATTGTTAACTGACTACAAGGGGAGTTGTCATATACGTTACGGCATGTTTACGACAGTTACAGTAAGTGGGAGTGGCGCGAGAGGTAGTCTATGTGGGGATTGATGAACCACCGGAGGGGGCAATAAAGCGTCCTGTTAAATAACCAACTGTTCCGTTGTCTGTTAATATCCAAGATATTACATGGTGTCAGAAGTGGTGGAGGATGGCAATGTTTCAACCACCAGAGAGTTTTTGTTTCGAGAAACCCGCCGAATGTTCAGACTGGAAGAAACGGTTTACACGGTACAGGACAGCTGCTAAGTTGGACAAAGAAGAAGGTCCAGTTCAAGTAAGCATGCTGGTGTATGCGCTCGGGAAGGAAGCAGAGAACATTCTCAGCTCTTTTATCTATGGGGAAGAGAAAATGAGTCGCAGTATGATGTTGTACTGGCGAAATTTGACGCATATTTCATCCCGAGACGCAACGTTATACATGAACGGGCATGTTTCAACCAGAGAGTGCAGAGCACGGGAGAGCGCGCAGAGACATTCATCCGCGCACTATATGAGCTGTCGAAAGATTTGCAACTTCGGAACGGCTCGTGAGGAAAACATAAGAGACAGAATCATGGTGGGAATTCTCGACAAGGATCTGTCTCAGAGGCTACAGCTGATCCCTAACCTCACTCTGGAGATGATGGTACAAGAGGCGCGTCAATCAGAGGAGGGAAAAGCTCAAGTTAACCAGCAAGGGGAGCGGGCTTACGCCGTGCAGGAAGTAGCACAACGGCATAGCAGAGGTGCAACACAGAAGTGGCGGCACCCACAGAGAGAGAGGCGCCAGGAGAGAGAGAGAGTGAGAATGACCACAGGAAGTGCTGGCGGTGCGGCAAAATGCCACACAGCCAGCAGGATGACTGCCCAGCAAGGAGGTCTACTTGCAATAATTGTGGGAAAAGTGGACACTGGGAAAGGGTGTGCAAGAGCAAGCAGGTGAGAGAAGTGACTGAGGGTGAGGGATATGAAGATGGACAGTATTATTATCTGGGCTCAGTTAATAGCATGCCTCAAAATGATAATGAATGGACAGTCACATTAGAGATTGGCAGCTCACCTGTAGAATTAAAAATAGATACTGGAGCCGATTGTCGTATCATAAACCAAACTGTGTACAAAACACTGGAGCCAAAAAGGGTTCTACAGAGGCCAAAGAAGGTGCTGAGTGGTCCCGGGGGTGGATTGAACTGTTTAGGGTAGTTTAAAACATACACATGCAGGCTCTATGTCATTAGAGGGCAGATTGTGAATAACCTACTCAGCAGGCCAGTAGCTGTAGCTATGGGGTTAGTAAAGCGAGTGGGCGAGGTCAACACCAGTGAACAGGAGTTTGGCCTACTGAAAACAGAGCCTGTGAAGATAGCTCGCAAGGACAATACCCAGCCCTATGCAGTATGCACAGCACGCCGGGTCCCCATACCGCTCCTGGTTGCAGTGAAAGAGGAGTTGGAGAGGATGGAAGCCAACGACATAATTGAAGCCGTAACTGACCCAACAGAGTGGTGCGCACCCATGGTGCCAGTCCAGAAAAGTCTGGAAAAGCAAGCATCTGTGTGGACTTAAAGAAGCTTAATAAGGCTGTTAAAAGGAAGAGATTCATCTTGCCGACATCAGAGGGGATGATAGCTCAGCTCAGCGGCTCCACAGTCTTCTCATCACTTGACGCAGCGTCAGGGTTCCGGCAGATCCCACTGGACAAAGACAGCCAGAGGTTGACCACCTTCATCACGCCGTACGGAAGGTACTGTTTTAAACGTCTTCCCTTTGGGATAAGCAGCGCACCTGAGATATTTCAGAGGAAGATGGTGGAGACGCTGGAAGGGCTGGATGGCGTTGCCGTCTACATGGACGACATCATCATCCATGGCAGCAACACCAGCGAACATGATGAGCGGCTGCAGGAGGTTCTGGATTGGCTGGAGTCTGCAGGCCTGAAGCTGAACAATGAGAGGTGTGTGCTGAGAAAGGAGGAGCTGCACTTCCTGGGTCAGGTGATCAACAAAGATGGTGTACGACCCGACCCAGCCAAAGTGTCTGCAGTCAGCAAACTTGAACCACCAGAAAACGTGCAGGAACTAAAGAGAGCACTCGGCATGATCAACTACCTGGGGAAATATATTCCAGACCTCGCCCCACTTGGCCAGCCACTATATGCACTGTTAAAAGCAGACTCAGTGTGGATGTGGGGTCTGGCTCAACAAGCAGCCTTTGAGCGAGTTAAAGAGCTCCTCACAACGTCACCTACCCTGGTGTACTATGATGTTAACAGGAGCACAGTGGTCTCAGCAGACGCAGGCAGTTGTGGGATAGGCGGTGTCCTGCTGCAGCTCCATGGCGAGGACTGGAGACCGGTAGCATACTGCTCAAGGCGACTGAGCGACGCCAAAACCAGATACGCTCAGATAGAGAAGGAGTGCCTGGCGAGCGTGTGGGCGTGTGAGAGGTTTCAGATGTATCTCTACGGCCTACCAGCATTCAAACTGATTACGGATCACAAACCCCTCATCCCACTGATAAACTCCAGGGATCTCGACAATATGCAACTCCGCTGCCAGCGACTCCTCATGCGGTTGATGAGGTTCAACCCGGAGGCTGAGTATGCGCCGGGGAAAACCCTGGTGGTGGCAGACACACTGTCCAGGAGCCCACAGGAAGACAAGGGGCTCAGTAGAGACACAGACGTGGAGTGTTACGTCGCAGCTGTGATGAGCAGCATTCCAGCATCGCCAAAAAAGATAGACAGCATCCGCGCGGAGACGGCAGCGGACGAGCAGCTCCAAGAAGTGATCAGGTACATACAAGAGGGGTGGCCTGAACACCTAGCACAGATAAACACCTGTGTTAGGGAGTACTTTCCCGTTAGGAACGAACTGTCTATGCATGATGGGGTAGTGACCAGAGGGAGTAGAATAGTGATACCAGGGAGATTGAGGTCAGAGATACTAGAACGCATACATGAGGGCCATCAAGGTCTTAACAAGTGCAGAGACAGGGCCAACACTTCGGTGTGGTGGCCTGGCATAGCCACACAGATCACACACAAAGTCGAGAACTGCAGTCACTGTCGTGAGCAGAGGAGAGCACAGAACAGAGTGCCTCTCCTGACAACACCTCTCCCAGACTGACCGTGGAAGAGAATTGGCATGGATTTATATGAACATGAGAGAGAGAGTTACCTAGTCATAGCTGACTACTACTCTAGATACCTGGAGATACTCCACATGCCTACCACGACTAGTGCACATGTGATCTTGAAGCTGAGAGCCACGTTTGCCCGGCACGGAATACCGGAGGAGGTTGTCAGTGACAACTAACCGCAGTTCAGCAGCGATTTCTTCAGAGGCTTTGCCTGTGACATGGACTTTAAGCACACAACCTCTAGTCCCCACAACCCACAAGGAAACGGTTATGCTGAACGTGCAGTTCAAACGGCAAAGGGGATTCTGAGACAAAAGGACCCCCTACTTGCTTTCATGGTTTACCGTTCTTCTCCACACAGCATTACGGGTGTCGGTCCGGCAGAGCTCCTAATGGGCAGGAAAATCAGGACGACGCTGCCCACTCTGGCCAAGAACCTGCAACCAAGGTGGCCGAGCAGACATCACATCAGAGCTCGAGATGCTGCGGAGAAGAGCAAACAGGCCTTCTACTATAACAAGCGCCATGGCGGGAGAGAGCTCAGACCACCGCAGCGAGGAGACCATGTTCTCACCAGACTGGAAAATCAAAATACCTGGTCCACACCTGCAGTAGTGGCAGGTGAGAGTGTTACACAGAGGTCTTATCTCATCGAGACGGAGCAGGGTGCTCTGTACAGACGTAACCGTTGACATCTCCAAGCGGTGCCCGTAGCGAGGCCTCCAGCGAACGACGACACAAATCCCAGGAATAACACACCAGACATTCAGATGAGCCCAGAACATGGCTCGCCTTTTTTTTTTTTTTTAAAAGAGAAAAAAAGGGGGAGATGTCATAGTTATTGATGTGTTGATATTGTTAAAGAAAAGATATCTAAGTTATTGATATGTGTTGAATTGTTAAATAAAAGATATCAAAGTTATTGATTTGTGTTGATATTGTTAAAAGGAAAAAGGGAGATGTCATAGTATTGTTAACTGACTACAAGGGGAGTTGTCATATACGTTACGGCATGTTTACGACAGTTACAGTAAGTGGCGCGAGAGGTAGTCTATGTGGGGATTGATGAACCACCGGAGGGGGCAATAAAGCGTCCTGTTAAATAACCAACTGTTCCGTTGTCTGTTAATATCCAAGATATTACAACCAGGACTGGAGATTCATCAGATGGGGGTCCCAGGAGCGGCCTTTTGAAAAGAGAAGTAAATCCCCCATAGCTTGGCAAATTTTGCAAAATAGGGAGAGAATTAACTTCAAGCATGAATGGTGGGGCTTAATGATTTCCAGGCACTGAGGACATTTTGTTTGGTGTGATAAATGAGAGCTGTTGTTTGACTTTGTCAAAGCAAAGCTAAAGCCCCGTATCTACACAGCTTCCATTATCCTCCTGCATGTGTTCACAAGACAATTGAATCATCTTTAAAGGAAAGCAAAGCATCATCAACATAAAAGGCTCCTTTCAGGGTTAAAATAATATGGTATTTAAGTACTGAACATATTTCTTAAGTACAAATTAGATATTGGCAAAAAAAAAAGAGAATTATTTAAATAGTAAACGTTTCCTTCAGAGTTGTTTTCCTCAATGCAGCTATAAGTTGTTTTAAGTTCCTAGTGTCTCGTGGACATGAGGATGCACATGCTTATGCTTTATAAAGATGACATACACAGTTTACTAGTGGTTTGACACTATTTCACAGACATAATGATGCAAAGATGAGGACACACTTCACTGCCAGCAGCATAATTATGGACTCAACCCTTGTATGGTATTCGGGTTAATGACCCATTTTCATTATTTAGCTATTTTTTCAAACCCACACTCAATGGCCTTGGCTCATTTTCTGTGAAGAACATATATTAGAACACATTTTCAATGACTTGAAACTTTTGTGTTTCTACCCCTGCCATTCCCGCACAAGGTTGTAACATTGTTGATAAATTCAAGCACCGAAACCTGTCTGCTCTCACATTCCCGCATTATGTTTTCCGGGAACCAATCGTTATTTTTTTCCCATTCTATCCCAGCTGCAAATTTGGGGCAAGACACAATAAATAAGCTGTGCCAGTTTGGGTCCTTATCAAGATGGCCAAACTCTGCTCAGAGGGCCTTGCAAATGATTCTGGAAGATTTGATTATGATGTAGAGGAAGAGGAAGAGGTTTCAGAATGTGAGGATCACATTTCTGAGAATTCTGAGTCTGACAGTGACTTTGAAGAAGAGGATGAGATTGAGCATCAGCTAGTTGCAAAAGAAAGACCAGCCACAGGACCAGCGAGTAGCACTTTAAGTCATTAATGTGATCTAACAAATGTAAAAGGGCAAATTTTAACCATATGTGCTGTTTATATTGCTTGTAATTGAGATGAAGTAAAAATCTGTTGAGTATTTAAAAAAAAAAAAAAAAAGATAGTTTGATTGTGTCGAATTGAAGCCCAAAGAGGCAGCGGGTCCACCAGACCCACGAACACTGTAACAAAAGAGTAACACAAATATGATCACCACACAAGGGTTAAACAATGCTAGATCTAAAACACAAAAATAAAATCAGCTTTGTTTCCATGTTTCACGTGGAAGTCACATTTGTTGACTTAAACACTGAGTTATTAAATTAACTTTTTCCCTGGTTGTTTAAAACATGAATTATACAAATGTGGATGTCATAGCATTTTATTGAAGCTATGTTAATTTTTCCTTAAACCCGTGGTTTTAATTTATAATTGAAACTTTCTGAATAAGCTGTCCATTATAATAATTTTAATTTCTTTGCTTAGAATTTAAAATCAAGGTTAGAGAAAAGCTTGAACTCCCAACACAAGTTTCTAAAGGTGTTCATAGTTGTCAGTCCAGCAGAGTAGTACATTATACATTTTAATGTGATTCAAGAATCATAAAGGGCAGACAGTTCGAACTAAGCTTTTTCTTTTTCTAGTAAAACAAGAAAATAATAAATTGATATGTGTTTTTGGTGGTTTCTGAAAAATGCATGCCTATTTTTTCACCCATTAGATTTCAGATTGACTAATCTTAATGAGAAAGATAACTGAAAGGGCTGAGTATCTGTTTTGGATCAGATGACATTCACTGACCTTCTCGTCATTCATCATTTCCCTCACTCACTGAACCAGCTCTCCACCAACCCATTAACTCTCCCTCTCGCATCGTCTGAGACTGTAGCAGCTTTTTAAAGACAGTAATGTTGACCAAGGATGCCCAACACCCAGGCGAGTGTAAGAGGTTAAAATAAAAGGTCCTAAAGTTGTCTCTTTCACTTCATCCATTTAGATCAGGGTGTAACTTGGTCCCAAAATCCTCAAGTGTCAATAAAAAGGCATCTCTCATGGCTGTAAAATCCAATATGTGTGTGTCAGAGGCCAGCCAGAAATAAGTCCTGACATCAGGGGAAAGTGGAGAATAAGCCGAGCTGTCAGTATCTCTGTTAAGGATAGTCGGTCGGTTGGTAGGAATGTGCTGTGGAGAAGCCTCCTGGGTGCTCTCCAGGGATGCATTTGACATAATGCGAGTTAAGGGTGATAATACTGTACATCCTGGATGAATACTGTAGGGTCAAGAGGCTCCACTTTATAATAGCCATATTTGTCATTTTCTCCCCTATGAAGCTCTATCAAACACATATTGTGTCCAAGGTTCAAGGTTCTTTATTTGTCAAACAAACATAGCTACAGTGTAGTTATGCCGATGACAATCTTGTGTCACAGGCTTCTCCAACAGTGCAACACAAAACAGAGATTAACAGAAAAAAATATAGTGCCAGTAAATAGTAAATAGTAATACAAAAATAAAATAGTTTTAAAAAAGTGAAATAGTGCAACAAAGGTCTACTGTATATGCAAGTTATTGATTGTGGCAGCGGGGTGTGGTTAGGGCGCCGGCTGCTGGAGTGAAGGGAGTGGCTCGGCCGGAGGCCAGACAGCTGATCGGAATCAGGTAATCAGTGCCGGAATAAAAGCATGTCGTAACCTGCACTGTTAAAAATGATTTGTTGACTCAACTTGACTAAGTCAAGTCATCTTGTTGCTTTGACTGAGTTAAGTTGTGTCAAGTTGATTCAACATTTAGTGTCAAGTCTATTACCCTTCAATAAATTAGTTGATACAACTTGTAGTCTATTGACACAACTTCATGTGTCAAGTTATTTGGACTAGAAAATATTAGTTAAGATAACTTAAGAAAATGTTGGTTAAACTTATTTTATTGAGTTCTTAAAAATGTGTTAATCAAGTTGGCTCAACATGTACAACTGTGTTTGTTCAACTTCTAGTACCAAGTTAACTTACCAGGACAAGCAAACTAATAGCTACAAAGTTATACTATACATTAACATGAAAACTAGCTTAGTCTAAACTATATTAACACATGACAAAATAGCTGAAAAGACATTTCAATCAGGACTGTTATTACAATATCAATAACTGAAGAAATGAAGAACTCCAACCCACACACTCATTAACTGTTCAGTGTTGCTTTTTAATTCAATAAGTGTGTCAATGGATGTCAACATATCATAAACACCTTCCTTGGGACATGTAGACCAAACAAAAAACACTCTCTAACACACCATTATTTTTGCTCTGGGCTGCTCAAAAACTGAAATTACACTGTCCCATAGATACAACTTTAATTGAGTGACTTGTTAAACAGAGTCCATTCTGAGGAGTAAGTGTTCAGGGTTGCTGCAGAAAAATACAGTAAAACATACATAGAAAATTGTATCTCTCTTAACTTAACTGTCAGTCAGAATATTCGAACAGTACTGACATATCCACTCTGTTCATGGTTGCTGTACAACATAAAATACACACTAGTGTCTCTGACACTTCCTCAAAATAGAGCTATAGAAAATGAAAATAAACTGGTGTGACCCACAGAGGGGCTATACATTTGTTTTCTCCTTAGCACAGTGGACAAATGACAAAAATTTAAGATGCATCCTTTGGGACAGATGCAGAGACATCTTCCTAGGCCATCTCTCTGGCCGTTTCCCAATGTCGAGTACACATGCTGCAGAGCCACTATTTCAAGTATAGTACGTCATCGAGTGGCGCCGAAGGACTGTTTGAATGCATGTTAAACACCCAGCATTCTGCGCTACTCTGTGACGTAGTATACTTGAAATAGTGGCTCTGACGCATGTGTACACGGCATTAAGAAACAGCCAGAAACTGAGAAACTTAACTGTCAGTCAGAACATTAAAACATTCAAACAGTACTGAAATATCCACTCTGTTCATGGTTCCTGTACAACATACAATACATACTAGTGTCTCTCAGACACTTCCTCAAAATAGAAAAATAGAAAAATAGAGAAATAGAAAATGAAAATAAGGGGGCTATACATTTATTTTCCTCTTAGAACAGTGGACAAATGACAAAAAATGAAAATGCATCCATTGGGACAGATGCAGAGACATTTTCCTAGGCCATCTCTCTAACTGAGCAATTTATTCTTTAGAGAGTGGACCCTGGGAGTGCACGAGTCCAACCCAATTCCCATGAACAGGCGCTGAATAACCTCAAAAGTGTATTTCAAGTCTTTTGGATAGTCAAGGTTCAGCATGTACTGCAATCCCATCAGGTTCACAAAAGCATTGGGTACATCACCAAGTTGACGTATGACTATCCTTTCCTCGATCACAAGGGCGAAATCGTTGTAGGAAGCTGGAAGAGGTTCCTTCACATCTTCAACGACTGAAAGGATTCCAATCACCATTCCCTTGATGACGTCCTCTTCAGGATCCGTTGGCTTCATGCAAAAAGAAACAAAAAACAACAACGAAAGTGCTTTAGAGATGCTTTGCCATATGTGCATACACAGACAACGCCTGAAACGATGAGTGTAACCCTGATCATTGTGAACTCGCTTTTGTATCATCTTGAACGACATTTCAGCACTTACCTCACACATCTTCATGATAGTTGAAGGATTCTCCCTCATGTACCATGGTAGGCCCTGCAACACTGCTGCCCTCTTCCTTTGGTTCGATGCCTGCCAAAACACATGATAAATTAATATTGCTCGTTGCTATCAGAATTATATAACCCCCTCACTCCACAAGGCATTCTGGTTATTTGCACTACGTTCACAGCTAACTTAATAGATTCCTTCATATTCCGTGTGTCCATGGCCTGCCTTCTCTGACCCTTGCCTGCCTCACTATCCCTTAAGCCTTTGTACCACCATGTTGTTTATTAAATCATTGAACTGCATCAAGATCTGCCTCAGGCGCCTGCTTTTGGGTCCTTCCCCTGTATCTCGTCGTAACAATTACATTGAGTTTACACGAGAACATAGAATGAATGTGGAAAGGCAGCTCTATTGCCTCAAAGTACTTTAAAGTAAAGAACTGTACTTACATCCTTGTCGAGGCTCTCCATTAAGGATGTCATTTATTTGATCCCCTCAAAGCGCTTTGACCTGAAGAACTGAAGGAATTTCTGCAGGTGGCTGTCCAGACCCTCATAGAGCGAATTGAGGTCCATCGACATCAGCCTGGTGAATTCCTTGACGATCTATATGAAGAAGTGACATTACATCATTTTTAGTGCAGTGGCATTACTGTACATTATTTTAGTCCAAGTTAAAAGTGACTTACGTTTTCACATTTCACAAGCTGCCCAGATGTAATATTTGGTATTGCACAAGCATATATATTTCAAACCATATACAAATGTTGAACATGCAATACATGAAATTGAAGAACATTATTACTTTGTCATACCTGTTGCTACAATCATCTTCGAAGCCTAAGATTTTGCGTTGGTAAAATTCAAAGCAATCAAAGCAAGCAAAAACGTACGCAATTTACCTGTCTTTCAGTAAAAAGCGCAGGCCATCTGACTTTCATTTCGGCCACAGGTGGCTCCTCTTCAACAAGCTCCTGTCTTCTCAATGCATATGTGGTGTTAATTGCATCATCAATGAAGGCCAGGTTTGGGGTTGCTTTTCTCATCTCCTGGGCCATCTTTTCTCGCTCTTCTTCAAGATCTTGTCGGTCTCTTCCCTGGGGGAGATCTGGAAAGAAGTTTGTTTCAGACCGTCTTGGTTTCTTTACTTTGTTTCTCTTCCCTCGCGGACCTCTCTTCTCGGAATTTACCATCAGTTCTTGACAGCCTGCTTCTCTCAATTTCTGCCTGTATATGCCCATCTTAAACTTTAAACTAATTTTCCATCCATACCATCCAGATGTGAAGCCACGTTCTTTTAGGCAAGGGTGTTTTTCAATGAGTGCAATGGCTGCACTCTCAAATTGTTCATCATCAGGGTAAGCCTTGAATGAATACATTGCTTCAGCCATTTTCTCCAGAATTTCAGATTTCATGTCCCTTGAAATGGATCGAAGTGTTCCATCTTTTCTGAAAGCACCATTGCCGTGACTGAGCCTCAGCTCAACGTCATATGAGAAGGTGGGAAGGGGAAAGAGAGTTGGCCACGGCTGTGAACGACCTGCATAGGACTCTGTATGGCTGCTCGATGCAGAGGACGTTGATGGAGATGATGGACACCCTGCACTTAAAGTTTCCAAACTAGAGTCTGAGGAGACGGAGCAAAAATTGACTCTCAATGTAACCTTCTCCTTTGGTAGATCGTCAATACACGTGAGGTTACAGAAGTCTTTGAAATCCTCATCTTCATATTGAAGGTCAAACAAGGAGCATAGCTGAAAACTTTTTTTCAACACAAGTTTCAGGCCATGAACTGAATCTGGAACCGAGTCCAATCGGAGCTTCCTTATGTGCTGTGGTGAAATGATGGCACCTGAACAGGGACATCATGTCGGAAGGAGATACCCCGCTGGGTCAGGCCCTCCAATGTCTCGCTCACATGCAGGAGACCACCAAAGCATTACAGCGACAGCAGAGCGAGGCTCTGCTCGGGATCGCCTCGAGCCAGCGCGAGGACCGGGCTCTCCTACGGGAGCTGCTGCAGCGTCCGGCTGCTCGGGAGGCCGATCCCGCTACCAACCCGGCCCGACCGCCTTCAATTGCCCTCCAGAAATTGACAGCAGAGGATGATCCGGAGGCATACCTGGACGTCTTTGAGGGCACAGCGGCGGCGTGCGGGTGGCCGGAGGAGGAGTGGGCAGTGCGGCTATTGCCTCTTCTATCTGGGGGTGCGCAGCTAGCCGCCCACAGCCTGCCAGCAGCCTCTCGGCATGTTTACCGGCATCTGAGGAAGGCCATCCTGGACCGGCTTGGCAGCACGCCAGAGGGACATCGCCGCCGGTTCCGGGCCCTCCCCTTCGAGGACGCTGACCGGCCCTTCTCCTACGCGCAGCGGCTCCTGGATGCAGCTGGCTACAGCCGGGGGTGCGCTCCGCTGAGGAAGTCGTCGGGCAGGTTGCGCCGGAGCAGTTAATCGCCGGCCTGCCATCTTCGACGGCGAATTGGGTCCAGTGCCATCGCCTCGCCAACCTGGAAGCAGCCGTCGTCCTCGCGGAGGACCACCTCTCGCTTCCCCGGTGGAGCATGAAAGAGGAGCCCCGACCACCAGCCCTCTCAGCGGGCAGACCCGCCGGCCATCCTCAGAGCACCTTTGTGCCCGTTACCATTGATTGAGGTGCCTTTTGAGAGAGTTGGTATGGACCTCATTGGGCCATTAGACCGGAGTGCACAGGGATATCACTTTGTACTAGTCCTAGTGGATTATGCAACGCGATATCCTGAGGCAGTGCCGCTGCGTAATATCTCTGCAAAGAGCAGGCACTGTTTCACATTATCTCCCGAGTCGGGATCCCGAAAGAGATCCTGACTGACCAGGGCACACAGTTTATGTCACGCACACTACGCGAGCTGTATGAACTAATGGGCGTCCATTCAATACGGACTACTGTTTACCATCCGCAGACCGATGGCCTGGTGGAACGGTTTAACAAAACACTAACGGCCCGTCTACACTACAGGCATCAAAAAATCTTGAAGCTGGGCGTGTCTGAAGCTTGGCGATTTTTTGCGAGCAACGCGACCAACAACCAATCACATAAATCTCCCGCCCCCGACATACAAAGCAATAGCAATGTTAAAACGAAGTAAACTGGATATAAACTCTCCAAACAGGTGAAAAACCTACCAGTTTCACCCACTGTCTCTGCCACCTCCCTCCATGCCTGGTTCCTCCGGTTTGTATCCCGGTAAATAGTTCTGGTCGTAAAGAACCGGGTGATTTGCTACCGTAATATCTTGTTTGGAATATGAGGAAATGAACTGCGGTCTGGCTCTCCCAACTTGCAAGAGGTTTGATTGGCTAGCGCTTGCACTGGCGGGATTTGCATAAACGGGATTTGATTGGCTGATGCCAAGCATCGAGCCTCAAAAGTTGAACATTGTTCAACTTTTGATGCCGATAGATGCTCGTGATGCTTGCAAAGCCATGCCATGCTCCCGACAATGCAGTTCGCCGAAGATTAAAAATCTTCTACGTCACCCCATTCAAGTGAATGGGCGAAGCGTTGAAAGCATTTTTCGATGCCTGTAGTGTAGACAGGCCGTTAAGAACATGGTTCGTAAGTTCGTTCACGAAGATAGTCGTAATTGGGATAAATGGCTAGATCCTCTGCTGTTTGCAGTGCGGGAGGTGCCCCAGTCCTCCACGGGATTTTCTCCCTTTGAGCTGTTATTTGGTAGGAAGCCCCGGGATGTTTTGGACCTAGTTAAGGAAAACTGGGAAGCATCAGTAAAAACAAAATACAGCACGTTATGGACCTGCAAGCAAAACTCCACTCACTGGGGCAGATATCACGTGAGAATTTGCTCCAGGCTCAGGAACGTCAGCAGCGCCTGTACAACAGAGGGTTGAAACTGAGATAATTTTCACCGGGAGATAAAGTGCTTGTATTACTCCCATCCTCTAGCTCTAAACTACTCGCCAAGTGTCAAGGACCCTTCGTGGTCACACGACGAGTGGGCCGTAGATTATGAGGTGTTGTGTTCTGACAGGGGGGGAGCAAGACAGATTTGCCACCTTAAACTCCTGAAAGCATGGAGGGAGGTGGCGTCTGTTTCTCTGGCCACCACGGTGATTGAGAGAGATGAGTTGGGACCGGAGGTCATTAAAAGCAACAAATTAGCCCCGATGTGTTGTGGCGACAATCCCTCACCGGGCCAGAGAGCAGACGTTGCTTCGTTGCAAAGGCAGTTTGCCAACGTGTTCTCTCCGCTGCCAGGGCGCACCTCTCTCATACACCACCGGATAGAAACGCCCCTGGGCGTGGCCATTCGTTCACGACCCTATCGGCTGTCTGAACACAAGAGGAAAATTGTTCAGGCGAAGCTTCAGGCTATGCTAGAGATGGGAGTGATAGAAGAGTCCACCAGTGACTGGTGTTGCCCCGTCGTACTGGTACGTAAGTCCGACGGGTCAATCCGGTTCTGTGTGGACTACCGCAGGGTGAACGAGGTGTCCAAATTCGATGCTTATCCAATGCCCCGGGTCGACAAACTCCTGGATCGGCTAGGCACTGCTCGCTTTTACACTACGCTGGATTTAACCAAGGGCTATTGGCAGATTACCCTTTCTCCAGAGTCTAAGGAAAAAACGGCCTTCTCCACTCCGTATGGTTTATACCAATTCATCACACTTCCTTTCGGGTTGTTCGGAGCTCCAGCCACCTTCCAGCGGCTCATAGACCGGGTGCTGCGTCCCCACTCTGCATATGCTGCTGCTTACTTGGATGATGTCATCATTCACAGTGAGACATGGGAACACCATATGCAGCAGGTGGGGGAAGTGCTCGAGTCCCTGAGGCAGGCGGGGCTCACGGCCAACAAGAAAAAGTGTGCGGTTGGACGGAGGGAGGTACGGTATCTTGGGTACCACTTGAGCGGCAGGCAGGTGCGGCCACAGATAGAGAAAACAACCGCCATTTCAGCCTGTCTGGCGCCCAAGACGAAAAAAGAGGTCAGGAGGTTCATGGGGCTGGCCGGCTACTATAGGCGGTTCATCCCGTCCTTTTCGGAGCTGACCAGTCCCCTGACCGACCTGACCCGAAAGGGTGCTTCAGATCCGGTCCAGTGGATGGAGCGGTGTCAGCTGGCGTTTGAGAGGGTTAAAAAAGCCCTCTGTGGTAAGCCGCTTCTGTATTCTCCTGACTTCTCTCTCCCTTTTGTGTTGCAGACCGACGCCTCGAACAGTGGCGCTCTCTCGCTCGGTCGGAGGTGGGGGGAGGGTCAGCCTGCGGCCGGCGGGGTCCCGGCCTGAGTCGGGCGGTGGGGGTATGTGGCAGCGGGGTGTGGTTAGGGCACCAGCTGCTGGAGTGAAGGGAGTAGCTCGGCCGGAGGCCAGACACCTGATCGGAATCAGGTAATCAGTGCTGGAATAAAAGCATGTCGTTACCTGGTTCTGGTCTGTTTTGCAGTAGACCGGATCCTGGAAAGTCGCCAAAGGACCTGGGAAGGTTCCCACACGGGCAACGTTTGAGACCCGTGTATACTTTGTTTGGAGCTAATAAATGCCTGTGATCAACCAACCTGCTCTTTCCGTCCCTATTTGAACCCTGTGTGAGTGGAGAGGCTCACATTGATATATAGGTAACTAGATAAATCATTTAAAAATATGTTTTAAGTAGCAGCCCGATTAATATTAAGGATGTTGTTTCAACTGTTCAGGTGTTTAACAGTCGTATTGCCTGTGGAATGAAACTGTCCCTGAGTCTGGTGGTTTTAGTCCGGATGCTGCGGTAACGCCTGCCAGACGGCAGCAGACAGAACAGTTTGTGGCTGGGGTGATGGGGGTCTTTTATAATCCGGAGGGATTTCTTCCTGAGCCGCTGGGAGTAAAGGTCCTCCATGGATGGCAGCTCCGTCCCGGTGATGTTCTCTGCAGTTTTCACCACCCTCTGTAAAGCCTTACGATTGAGGGCGGTGCAGCTGCCTTACCAGGCCGTGATGCAGCCAGTCAGAATACTCTCTATGGTGCAACTGTAGAAGTTGCAGAGTATCCTGGAGTCCATTTTGAACCTCCTCAGCCTGCGGAGGAAGAAGAGTCGCTGTCTAGCTTTTTAGGTGATGGTGTGAAGAGTCCATGTCAGGTCCTCAGTGATGTCGACCCAGAGGAACCTGAAGCTGCTGACTCTCTCCACCGTAGTCCCATTGATGGCGATGAGGGCGAGTCCCTCTCTCTGCTGCTTCCTGTAATCCACAATCAGCTCGTTGGTTTTGCTGACGTTGAGATGGAGGTTGTTATGCTGGCACCAAGATGTCAGGTTTTCGACCTCCTCTCTGTACGCCGTCGATGACGGTCGTGTCGTCAGCAAACTACACGACTGTGTTGGAGCTGTGTGTGGCCACGCAGTCGTGAGTGAACAGGGAGTAGAGGAGAGGGCTGAGCACGCAGCCTTGAGGGGGCTCCGGTGTTGAGGATCAGGGTGGAGGATGTGATGTTTCCCACCCGCACTGCCTGGGGTCTGCCCGTCAGGAACTTCAGGATCCAGTCACAGAGAGCGCTGTTGAGCCCGAGGTCTCTGAGCTTAATGACCAGCTTGGAGGGCACAATGGTATTGAAGGCTGAACTGTAGTCAATGAACTGCATTCTCACATATGTGTTCCATGGTCCAGGTGTGAGAGGGCAGTGTGGATGGTGAGGGCTATGGCGTTGTCTGTGGACCTGTTTGCTCTGTAGGCAAACTGCAGGGGTTCCAGAGAGTCAGGGAGGGAGGAGGTGACGAAGGTTTTGACTAACCGCTCAAAGCACTTTATGATGGAGGTGAGTGCTACTGGGCAGTAGTCATTGAGGTTGGTGATTTTTGTCTTTTTGCGGACAGGAACGATGGTGGAGTGTTTGAAACATGTGGGGACTACAGACTGCAGCAGGGACCTGTTGAAGATGTCTGTGAACACCTCTGCCAGCTGAACTGCACACACCCTGAGAACACAGCCAGGGATGCCATCAGGTCCAGGAGCCTTGTGTGGGTTAACCCTTTTAAAGGATTTGCACACATCTGCCCTGTTTAAAACAAAAGGGCAGTGCTCCTGGTCCTTCTGTGCCTCCACAGCCTGGCTGCTCTCAAATTGTGCAAAAAACAGTTCAGCTCATCTGGGAGAGATGCGCACGCAGACACTCCCGCAACACCCCCCGCTGCTCCTTTGTACTCGGTCATTGTTCTTAGTCCCGCCCACATGTTCCGGGTGTTACAGCTTTTGAAGTCAGATTCCACTTTGTCTTTGTATTGTCTCTTTGCACTGCTGATAGCTCTCCGGAGTTCATACCTAGATTTCCTAATCGTCTAAATCTCCAGCTCTGTGCGCACTTTCAGTTTGCAACGCACCTCGCCGTTTATCCAGGGCTTTTGATTCGGGAATGTTCGTACAGAAACCTTCGGTACCATGTCATCGATGCATTTCCCAATGTAGCAGATGACCGTGTCTGTGTGTGTGTTGATGTCCTCAAACACACTCCAATCCAAAGATGCAAGGCAATCCTGCAGAGCTGAATCTGATTCCTCACTCCATCGTTGTGTCTTTGTTACCGGTCTGTCCCGTTTAAGTTTCTGCCTGTAAGCAGGTAGCAGCAGCAGAGAGATGTGGTCTAATTTGCCAAAGGGAGGGCGAGGGAGAGCCTTATATCCAAATCGAAAAGGGGAATAAACATGGTCAGAGCCCGCCCGACCCCTTAAGCGACATAAGCGGACGCTCAGGGCCCCGCAGCCACTAAGGGGCCCCCTAGCAAAAAAAAAATATTTTTAATTTTTTAATTTAAAAAATAAATAAATCTCAGTACACCGTCGCCGTGATAATTTTGTTTAATCAATTGTGTTAATATGCCTAGATTGCATACTCTCAAAGTCATGTATTATATTATTGAGTCAATAATATAATACATTAACCGTGCTTTACCTGAACCTCATCATGACACAAGAGAGGACTGCAAGATTGTAATTTCCCGTGTTCAGTGAATGCAACAGAGGCAAGACACCAGACCAACCAGAGAGTTGAATGGAAATAAACATCTGTCTTATTGGCTGACAGGTACCTATCCTGTGAACTGTGACAATGTTTAAAATAAACTGTCAGTCGGACTCAGAGTTTTTGAAGATGGACATAAGTGAACATTTTCTTAAAAAATACGACAATTCTCAAGTGGTTGAGCCAGAGGTAAACAAGGTATGTAAATGTCGGTAAACTTCCAAGTTATGCGAACATGTAAGCAAAGCATAAAGCATAAATTACAGCTACGTTGACGTTACTTTGAATCGCAGGGGTCAGCTAAACTGTTAGCAAGTAGCTATAGCTAGCCAGATATATTAAATAAACACTTTGTCATATAATCTAAATGTAATGTTTTTTAGCGTTACCTGGTGATTTCAAAGAAAGCCCTCTGCCTTACAGTACACAGTTGATCCGGAGACCTGTCAGTTAAAGTGTTTCACAGTTAGCTTAGCGAAGCATCAACCTAGCACTGAAATACATGGATGTTATGTGACAGTATTTCTTAGAAAAAGTCAGCTGAAATGGTGGCATAGTTGCGACTGCCTTACATGTCAACAGCACGTATTGAACGTATTTGCAGCACTAAATGTGGCTGTTTGGCCACTGACGTTGCCATAATAACACCTGAATTTAAATGTGCAACCTCTTTTTGTGGCAGATTTTTGCATGAAATTATAATTCTTCTGAATGATATTCCTATTGACAGCTAGTTTCTATGTGAACATTATGAGATGGACAGCCAGAGAGAATAGAGAAAAACAGTTATGAAATACTATATGACAAAACAAGAATACAGTTTAAGCTATTTGTAAAATATCCATAAAGAAAAATCTGTTTACAGTTCTGTTTCATATGGGTGTTGAGAGATGTATCCATAAATCACTTAATTTTTCTCTCAGAGTGCACCAGATTGATGCTTTTAACTTCAATATTTAAAAAAAAATCTTCCCGGGGGAGCATGCACCCGGAGGTTAGGTCCACGGTGTTTACATGCTTATTTATACAATATGTGTGATTATGCTAACATCATAAAACAAAAGTTGGTTCCGTGTTGTGTGTAGTGAGAACGCGCTCGAGTGAGAGGGGCCCCCAAGCCAAAGCTCGCTTAGGGCCCCCAAAAGTCTAGGGCCGGCCCTTACATGGTCCAGTATGTTTTCCCCGCGCGTCGGGCAGCTGATGTGTTGAAAGTATCTCGGCAGAACTTTCTTCATGTTGGCGGTACTAAAGTCCCCGGGCCAAAACGAACGCCGCCTCTGGCCGTGAAGTCTCCGTACTGTTGATAATCCCAAACAGCTGATCGAGTGCCGTGTTGTTGTCGGCGAGCGGCGGAATATACACTGCTGTGATCACAACAGATGTAAATTCTCTCGGTGAAAAGCCCGGCATGTGATCATGGTGCTCTAAATGAGAGGAACAGTCCGAATAAATAATCCTCACATCTGTACACCAGTTCTTATTTATCATGAGACACACACCGCCTCCCATGAACACATTGTGTGTTTTCATGCGAGTACACATGAGTGAGTAGGACATGATGGTACACCAAACATGCAGTCTGTGTACAAGGCCCTTCTCCCATGATTGATCAATGACAAGGGCTCTTTGTAGTTTGGGGGCAAAGCACATTGGCATGCTGTAGATGTTATTCCCAATTCATAGGGACCACATTATGAAACCTGCTTCAGGGAATGTAGTCCTCATCAACCTTTCCTCACTCTTATAAAAGATTCATGGAACTGCTTGTTTTGCCTGGGCAACGCCATGGGACTAAATGCTATAGGTGATACCTCTGAGAGGCAAGTGGTGGCCTGAATAGTACCCTGTTTGCTTTCCATTGCCAAATAATAAAGTATGATTACAGCAGACGTAGTAAAACTATGCATTGGGTTTGCAATTGATGATATCAATCAATCAATCAATGATTCTTTCTTCTAAAAAATCAACGTGTATCTTAGACCCGATTCCAACTAAGCTGTTAAAATAAGTTTTTCCATTAATTAGCACTTCTTTATTAAATATTATGAATATGTCTTTATTATCAAGCTATGTTCCACAATCATTTAAAGTTGCAGTAATAAGACCGCTTCTTAAAAAGCACAACCTTGATCCAGAGGTTTTAGCCAACTATAGACCTATTTCTAATCTCCCATTCCTCTCAAAAAGTCTTGAGAAAGCGGTCGCAAAACAGTTGTGTGATTACTTAAAAAACAATGATTTATTTGAAGATCAGTCTGGCTTTAGAACACATCATAGCACAGAGACAGATCTGGTTAAAGTCACAAATGACATTCTAATAGCCTCTGACAAGGGACTTGTCTCTATTCTTGTTTTGCTTGATCTCAGTGCTGCATTTGATACTATCGACCATGATATCCTATTGCAAAGACTAGAGCACTTAGTTGGCATACAGGGAACTGCTTTACGCTGGTTTAGGTCCTATCTATCTGAACACTCTCAGTTTGTACATGTCAACGATGAAACTTCCATGCAAACCAAAGTTAGCCATGGACTGCCAGAGGGCTCAGTGCTTGGACCTATTTTTTTCACATTATATGCTTCCATTAGGCAATATTATAAGGAATCATTCTGTACATTTCCACTGTTATGTGGATGATACTCAACTATATTTATCCATCAAGCCTGATGAAACCAATCACCTAAATAAAATTCAAGACTGCCTCAAGGACTTAAAAACGTGGATGACCTTAAACTTTTTGATGTTAAACAAGACCAAAACTGAAGTTATTGTACTCGGCCCAAAGAATCTACGAAACAAACTATCTAAAGATATACTAGTTATGGATGGCATTAATTTGGCCTCCAGTGAAAATTTAAGGAATCTTGGTGTTATATTTGATAAGGATTTATCCTTTAACGGCCATATAAAATCAATCTCAAGGACCGCCTACTTCCATCTACGCAACATTGCCAAAATTAGGCATATCTTGCCTCAAAATGATGCAGAGAAACTAGTTCATGCATTTGTTACTTCTAGGCTGGATTATTGTAACTCTTTATTATCAGGGTGTACCAAGAAGTCAGTCAAGTCGCTTCAGCTGATTCAAAATGCTGCAGCTTGTGTACTAACCAGAGTTAGGAGAAGGGACCACATTACTCCTGTTCTGGCTGCCTTACACTGGCTCCCTATAGAACACAGGATAGAATTTAAAATTCTTCTTCTCGCCTACAAAGCCCTTAATGGATAGGCGCCATCTTACCTTAAAGAACTCATTATACCCTACTGTCCTACTAGGGCATTGTGTTCCAAGAATGCAGGGTTGTTGGTTGTTCCTAAAGTCTCTAAAAGTACAATGGGAGCCAGAGCCTTTTCTTATCAAGCTCCACATTTGTGGAATCAGCTTCCAGTTTGTGTTCGGGCAGCAGACAGCCTATCCGTTTTTAGGAGTACGCTTAAGACCTTCCTTTTTGATAAAGCTTATAGTGATAAAATAAAATAATCTAATAAGAGTGCATTGACGTAGATACGTTGTGCCTCTTCACCTATACATTTTAGTTCTTACTCTTTCACTTAAATCCTAAAAACGTAGATCTTATTTTTAAAACTTTATCCAAACCTTTCCCCTCTATGACCTCTCGAGGTTTATTAGAGGGTAACAGGTTGCAGAGAACGCCTAGCCCGGCCGGGGAGTGTGGAACGTAATCACTGACCCACTCCTACCTCTGACAAATGAAGGTTCCAATGGGGACCTTTTTCCCCCGTGTGTGCCTCTCCACCTCTGTTTCCTACTTGTTACTTGCTACCCTTTTCCCTCAACCTATCCTAAGGGAGTGCATGTACAGTATGTAGACACGTTAGTTTAGCTGCTTTAGGCTTGGACTGTTGGGGGGGGCACCTTACTCGGTCTTTCTGGCTGTTTGTACCTGTGTATTCTCATGTTCCGATTAACCCAGTTTCCCCCAAATCTCTTTTTTGTGTCCATATATACGCCGGGATCCTGAGTCGAGGCTAATCCTGTTGCTGTGGTCGTGTGTCCTGGATCCTCTATCCTGAGCACTGGATCTGAGTCCTGGACTTCGAGTCGTGGCTGAACCTGTCTCTGCGGTCCTGCCAGACTCTCACCATACTACTTCCCTGATGGCTCCCACAAGATTGCTGACATCCTCGTGGATTCATCTTCTTATTATAGACACATGCATATCCAAATATTTCGACTACCTATGTTGTAAATGTATTATCTTTTCGATTTACACATGGCATCTATTGCACGTCTGTCCGTCCTGGGAGAGAGATCCCTCCTCTGTTGCTCTCCCTGAGGTTTCTCCCATTTTCCCCTTTAAACTGTGGGGTTTTCTCTGGAAGTTTTTCCTTGTACGATGTGAGGGTCTAAGGACAGAGGGTGTCGTATTGTCATACTGATATTCTGTACACACTGTGAAGACCACTGTGACAAATGTAACATTTGTGATATTGGGCTATATAAATAAACATTGATTGATTGATATGACAATCAATTGATATTTAACACTAATACATAACAAGCACTCATCCACATTTCGTTTTAAAGAAATTACCTTGATAATGGGAAACTTTACACCTGCATAATATTCACATAAATAGACTAGAGATTGATTTATCAATTACTACAGTCACCATTGATTTGCCATTTAGTTTGAATTGAATGTGTAATGGATTTCAGTTGAGAATAACACGTTGTCATATTCATTTAATAAAAATGTGACAGACTTGAATGGAGTATAATGGAGGCACTGAAGCCGAGCTAAAGACAATATTAGAACATTTTGTGAGTGTTCCCCTTCGCTGAATGCTAAACAAATGTACCTGGTGCTGTTGAAATGAAGTTAAAATTGTTAATACAGTGTCACATTTGCTGTACCAAGGAGGGATTATTGGCACTGAGCTGCATGCTCTCTTCAATTTTGTACATGAAAACAAACAAAGCAGGTGTTCAGCGAAAATATATAGGATCTGAAATGATTCCCACAATCTCTTTTACAAAAATGTATTATTGATCAGACTGAAACAAGAACACAGACAATAGCAAGTCAATATTTAATCAAAGACCAGCATTTCTCGACTGATGAGGGAAAACATATGTCTTCATTGTTATTGCACTGGATCCAGCCTCTTCGTTTGGGCTGGCTTTCATCACACTTACAGCAAATGACAAAAGGGGAAACTTATGTTATTATACCTCCTCTGAATTATAGATATGGTTCTGAGTCCCTGGACATCTGTTTCCTTCTCTTTCACACTGTCATTTTCTTTTTTCCTTTTCTCTTTCTCCTGGGAAGATAGTGAGTCAATCCTAATCAAGAAACGCTAGAGAAGTCAAGACTTTAAACACTGATCTGGTGTCATTGGTGCGGATACATGTTCCAATTGTGGCAGTTAGAAATGAGAAACCTACATTTTGTGAATGGCTTGATCCGTTACTTTTGGCAGCATGGGGAGACATTTTCATGATTCCAAGCAGGCAATTCAAGAACAGGATAAACATTAGACCAGCTACATAACTATCTTGTCCAACAAACAACAAGGCATGACATTCCCTTAATGGCACATGTACTACTTGGCCTGTAGCTGTTGAGCAATGCATGATTCACATGTTTAATAGGGAGTGCATGCGGGAGGGCAATTACACGAGCAGCCAAAGGGAATAAGAAGTATGCCAGGATGTGCCAGCCCGCAGCTACAGTAGCAGCAACACACACATGACCTCTCATGACCTTTCCTCACAGATGTACTCACGCTTCAGTAGAAGTGGAAGGAAGTCTAAAGTGAGTTAGCAGGCCACAACCCGAGAAGTTGTGGAGAGTCCATGGTACATTAGTTCAACCTGAAGCCCTTCAAGAAGAAAAAAAGGAACAAACAGATGCAAAGATTAAGAAATATGCATTTTCTTCCTTAGATAGTTACAATTGATTTGATTATATATTCCCTTTTGCAAATAGCTTGTCCCCCCTCATTTTTTGTAATGTCACACATCAAATTGATCAACAATAATAAGTATTAAGTGAAAAAGTACTCAAGCTTTAGGGGTAAATCCAACATTCATTTGTGTTGAGTGTTTCTCATTTGATTTAGATGGGGGACGTCAATTGCATTTGTTTCCTGCACTGCAGTATCATTAGAATATTTTATGAAATTAAATTGCCCCTGGTCCACATTATTTCAATAGCCCATACTTCTAAAACCCTAATACTTAGAAAAATACCTTGTTGTACTGAAAGCACATTCGTCGGAAAATACACACATGGCCAGTTTCCCAAAAAACACACAATCTCCCTGCAAAAAAGTGTTACAGCGGATACCAACAAGTAGTTCAAGGTCTTTTAAGAACCAACTGAGAACGCACAGTTTAAAAAGATTGTGGCTTGACATGCTTTACATGTTCATGCTGATGTGACCGGAGGTCTTCTCCCTCTGTGCCGCTGCTTGGCACCGTGCCAGCGCACCGGCTATCTATCTGACTGAGCTACACACTGCTGCTAGAGATGCTTTAAAATTGTGGGCCGAATCAGGAAGGCCGAGACAGGGGTCTTTCTTTGAACATAAAAAGTCCACTAATGCCAAATATAAGTATGCTGTCCGCTTCATTTAAAAAAATGAGGACACAATGAGGGCCGACTCATTTGCCAGAAAGCTGCGCAACAATAGTTGCTATGATTTTTGGAAAGAGGTCAAAGTCATAAACAGCTGTAAGACTCCCTTACCGTCTTCCATTGAAGGAGTGTGTGGGACAGGCAGCATCGCAGAACTGTTGCGACAACACTATTATGAGTTGTTCAACTGTGTTAAGAGTGATGCATTTGTGGTTGAAAAGGTTGACTCCACTGAAAATGTTACAGTTAGATCAGAGGAAGTCTACAACCATGCAATGAATCTAGAAAATAACAAAGATTGTGGCCCGGATCTTACCTCAGCTGAACACTTAAAACATGCCAGTCTTAAACTTGCTCCTCTTCTTGCTCTGTGTCTTACTTTTTTCCTTAATCATGGTGTCTTACCAGATTCCATGTTATCTGTGCTACTTGTGCCAGTCATCAAGGACAAAGCTGGGAAGATTAATGGCATTGATAATCACAGACCCATTGCTTTAGCTAGCATTTCTCCAAAGTGTTGGAGAAAATTCTGTTGGATAGGCTGGAAAGGTATATTACCACAGCTGACAACCAGTTTGATTTTAAAAGAAAACATGGCACAGATGTGTATTTTTGCTTTAAAATACATTATAGCAAAATATAGAAGCCATAATTCCACCATGTCTCTGTGTTTTATTGATGCTTCCAAGGCATTTGATAGACTGAATAATTTCAAATTATTTGACAAAATGTGCCAGAGAGGGGTACCCAAGTACATCATAAGGATCTTAGAATTTTGGTATGCACATCAGACTATGCAGGTGAAGTGGGGCAATACTGTGTTTGAACATTTTTATGTTGGTAATGGGGTCAAGCAAGGTGGGATTGTATCTCCTTTGTTGTTTAATCTGTACATGGATGATCTGTCTAGGAAACTGAACTTGTGTAAAACTGGCTGTGTCATCGGTGCTACTGTTGTCAACCACCTTATGTATGCCGATAATTTAATCATCTTCTCCCCATGCAGTGTTGGCTTACAACAGCTTCTGAGGACTTGTTCCCAGTATGGCATTGATTTTAATATTAAGTATAACGCCAAGAAGAGTGGCATCATGATTGTGCGAAGTAAAGAGGATAAAAAGGCTGTATTTCCTAATTTTATTCTCAGTAGCAACATTCTTCTTGTGTGCAGTGAGATTAAGTACCTTGGTCATTATATTGACGACAAAGACATCCATAGACAACGCTGCAAACTGTGTGCCCAGGCAAACATATTAATGCGGACATTTCACAAGTGCTCTGTAGATGTCAAGGTATCACTTTTTAAAGCTTTATGTACACCATTGTACACGGCTCACCTGTGGAGTAACTACAAGGCTAGAAGCATACACAAACTAAAAGTTGCATACAATGATGCTTTACGGTTGCTGCTGAGGGTACCAAGATGGCACAGTGCCAGCCAGCTGTTTGTTAACTTTGGGGTACCTACTTGTCAAGCCCTTTTAAGAAAGTTAATGTACAAATTCATGTGTCGCCTAGAAGACTCGGAGAATCATGTTATCTCGATTTTAATTAACCCTGTGAAGAGTTCCACTCGGTTCTCTTCCATGATTTGGAGACATTGGCGCAATAGCCTATACCAGGGGTCGGCAACCCCTGGCACGCGTGCCAGCATTGGCACGCGGCACCGTAACCAGTGGCACACTAGGAATAAGTGGAATAAGTGTGCAAAATATTTAAATTAATTTTCGGATCCTGAATGCCAGAGCGCGTCTCCCCGTTACTTGCAGAAGGAAGCCATGCACGTAAGGCAGCCCCGCTCTCTTTATCTCCAGGTGACTTTCTGCCGCTTTCCTCCGTGGTGCAGTGCTGATCGTTTCACCACGGAGGAAAGCACTTCACTAATTGCAGTACCCATAAGGAGCTGTACAAATGACGCAGTTTTTGCGTGGCTGTGTTTATTTAGTTGAAAGCCCAGTGGCGATCTGCTCATATCTCATCGAAATAATATGCTACAAAGGGGCGGACTGACCATCTGTGTGTTGAACTTTCCTGTCGGCTCCCAGACCGTAGTCGAGGAGGGCAGAAGCAACAAGCTTCAGGTTCAATAACCCACTTTAGCTTAAATGACTGGAGAGAGGCGAGCTCTACTGGGAGGACGTTGCATTTATTTAGCTGTTCTTCTGTTTCACAAAATACATCACATACCTGTTTTTCTGCTTTCCCGTTTCACTTCCAGAAACATACACACGTTCCCTCACTGTCGCTCTACCATTCACAAACACACATGCACAAGCCGCACCCCTCTCAATCTCTCAGGGACAGCGATCTCATCTCACTCTGCATGACCCTAATATCATAACTTGTGTGTTCTGGAGAATCACAGAACGGACGATCGTCCTTATCATTATGCCGTGTAAACCAATTATTTAAATGTGTTTGTTAAATTCGGCATCATGTAAGTTGCGCTGACAGGTCCACACACTGCTTCCCCGCAGCGAGGCTCCCTCAACCCCCCCCCCCCCCCCCCCGTTGATAATTATCGATCGTTGGCACGCTGATAACATTTTTTTTTTTAAATGGCACTTCATATCAAAAAGGTTGCCGACCCCTGGCCTATACAGTGAGCATGTGTTGTAGCTGTGATTGGACTGATTTTATGTTTTTCATTCTGTTTTGTGTTTAGCTTTTTATCTTATTTATTGATGTGTGTCTTGTCTTTTTGTATGTGATATGGAACTTGAGTCTGAAATAAAGAATATCTAAGCTGAGGTGCCAAACTGGGTACCTCCCATTTCCGCTTCTCCTGTGGTGGTTGCAGCCTGGCGTGGTGACGCAAATTGTTTGGCGTGGCAGCGTTCATGTCCTACTCTCTACCGGACAGGTAATATAAAGCACTGTGCAGTCTGTCATTCATTCATGAGCACAAGCTACACGCTGCTGACACTTTCTCGTCTTAGTGCAGCTGACGTCCAGTGCATTAAAGGAGGCATTTGCTTCGCCAGAGGCTCCGTGATCACAGTAGTGATGGGAATTCCGGCTCTCCTTGGTGAGCCGGATCATTTGGCTCGGCTCACCAAGAAGAGCCGGCTCTTTCGGCTCGCAAACGGCTCTTCAGTTTACCACATATTATACCTTTTATAATTACATCAAATGTAGCCCTGTTTTGACTAATTAATGATGTATAGGCCTATGTGTACACATATATCACTTAAATTAATCAATACATCCTTTGTACTGAAGTATTCAAAAGTAAAAATTACATGTTTAATATAAATGATTTGCTGTGGCCAAATGTTTTCATTGCATTTACAGACCCTTGTAACTCTCTGATACCACTCCATGAATGCACTGACTTGCTTGCACGCTACACAAAACAGATAGCAACACCTAAAATCTATTTAAAAAAAGGGGCTACTGTATCGACATTTTAAAATTATATTTAAAGAAAAGGCCGATTCTGTGAGCTGCAGCTGACCACGCCCCCCTGCAGGAGAGGGGAGCGTGCTCTGAGATCAGCTGCTGGGCTCTCAGAAGAGGGGGAGAAAAAGAGGTCTCCCTCCTCCGTGTTTTATTCTTATAGAAGTAAGAAGAGAAGTAACGGGGCAGAAACCCTCCTTTCTACACAGAGGTCCAGACATAGACATCAAACGGCGACACATATTCAGTTGATATTTACTTTGGCATTAGGGCAGGGATATCTAGATACTTTCCAAGGTTTGACATAATGAATTGTGCTACTTTTAAAGCAAGCAACGATGTTTTCAAATCTGTAATCAAAAAGCTCCTCAAAAACACTATCGAAGCAGTTCCTGCCGTTACTACGTTAGTTCAAACAGTAACAACGGACTATTGTTCTTTAGCGGATGCATGTCAAATAAAATAAATACATACTGTGGTGACTCTAGTTAACCATAATTCACTTTTGGGTTACAGTTCCTACACGGACCTTGTTTAGTGTAACACCGGGTATTTAGGTTGCCAAGCTAGAGCTAGCAAGGCACTCTAACTTGACTCTCATCACTGAGTACATGTTTGATATCACTATGGCTTGATGGAAAATGAAGAGTGGAAATCCATCTTAAATACTCCGTCGCCTTCTTACCGGCACTACAATACAACTATTTTTTAAATCAATAAAATCATTTTCTAAATTTATAAAAGCATTTCAATTAATATTGGGAGTCATGTCGTTACTTTGTTGAGAATGTGTCGTGGCCATGTAATAAGCGGGATAATGTGCACATTGCACATTGCATAATGTGGCTTCATGCCGATCTAGATCCCTCCGCAAAAAAAGAAGAACCGGCTCGTTCGCGGGAGCGAACCGGCTCCCGTCGTTCACTTAAAAGAGCCGGCTCTTTGAGCCGACTCGTTCGCGACCGACACATCACTAGATCCCAGCGTTGCAAACTGTTGGTGAGTGCCGTTGTCTGCTCTCTTTCAATCTGCTGCGTAGTTCCCCTGCCTTATTGACAATTTATGTCACAGCCAGTGGCAACTGGTCATTAGGGGCAGGTGAGGCACAGCCCCACCTAGTGTCAGCAGAAAGTATTAGAAATAATGATTACAAAAAAATGCAAAAAATAACTATAAAATCTATTTTAAGATCATGTTTAATCATCTGATTCGTCTGTACATTGCTGTTTTAGTCTGTGTTCTTCTAATTAGTGTCTACAGTGTGTGCCTATTGAGCTGTTTTGAGCCATGTGGGACAAAACCAACCCGATCATGCCCCCCCCTCTCACGGTCTAAGACTTACGGTGACTGTAAAAACTACACTGCGCATACTCAGAGTATTGTCCTATTTAATGTGTGTGGCAAAACAATAATGACCATAGGGGCACGGAGCTGCCATCCCCACCATACATCATCTCACATAATTCAGAGCTGATTGGCTGTAAGTACGTGTGCCGCAAAAAGTGTGGTGTGTGAAGAGCAGACGAGAGACGTTCTTATTATACATCCATGCGAGAGACGCGTCCTAAAACCCGGAAGTAAGCTGCGCATGGGTTCCCTCCACAAAAAAGCAATGAGATTTCTCCATAGGATTATAGAAAATAGCTCCAAATAAGATCTGTGGGAAACGTACCTGTTAGATAAATGCACGTTTTGTTCAGCCGGATAATATCCACATGTCTACCCTACTTTTATAATTTTCTAATCATAAATCTATCGATTAGATTTATGATAGACTTTTGAAACTACAAGAAGATAAGGAGGACTTTTACAAAAAAGTAATAGAGACTTTTGTCCAGAAGGATAGGCAAATTTATTGAAAATGTGATCTTACTAAGAGAGAACAATTCAATATTTAAATGAAAAAATTACATTTTTTGGGTATCCTTTTGTTGAACTGTCTGTTTAAAATTAATCGAAGCATCAGACAAAAAAAGCTTTTGAAAATAATATTATATTTTGATTTAGGTCAAAATATAATATTTGTAAACTTGAAGAGTTCCCAAAAAACAGTGCATTGTGTGTAATACAACTGTGATTTTTATTAAATTTGTTAGTTTTTAAGGAAGGCCAGAGCTTCAGCTGTGTCAAATAGATTGTTCCCTTTAGTTAACATTATTTAAAAGACATATTCCTATTTGATCATGTCCCCTTTATTGTAGGCTAATATTAGTCATTTAAAAAATATATAATGTTGATAATGATGGTGAAAACCACTCCCCCCACATCAGAATGACGATGGCTACTGACTGTATTTCAAATGCTTTTTGTTTCATAGTAATAATAATCTTTTTTATTATAACAACAATAAACCACAATGAAGTTCGGTAAGGTGTGACGTCACCCCATTCAAAGTGAATGGGCAGAACCGTTGAAGCTTCAACGCACGCCACCGTGGGTCCTTTGGCGTGCAGCTGTGACGCGGCAGTTAAAGGCAATGTGAGCGTCCATTCCCATTGGATAACGGAGGATTTTACACCCGGAAGTAAGTATTCTCCTTACTGTCGATTTATTTTACAGTGATATCTGTAGTACTCATCAACTCAAAAACACCAGATTATCCTTGTTAATTACATAACATTGATTGGTTCAAATTTTGTACAATGCATTTGTAATTTCCCCCTTCGATTCGGAGCAAAAAATATTTTTTCGGAGTTTAGGATGGCAGAAGACACTACACTACCCAGAAACCTCAGCTATCGTTTGGGACTACAGCATTTGCTTGACAAACCCCGTGATTAGTCCTCAAGCTCTTTGATTGGATGTTGAACCCCCCTAGAGGATTTGAGGTCCACCCCTACTTAAAATCACATGGATAGGTTCCTAACTACATTTACCTTTTTTTTTTTAAATAGCAGCTCATGTCCATATTTTTATTTGTGGGTAGTAGATTTAAACTATGTAAGGGTCTGCTAACAAGCGACCAACAGAAAGGTTAATGTTAATCATACTTGCCAACCTTGAGACCTCAGAAATCGGGAGCATTTCAAAACCACCGCGTGGGGTGGGGGGGGGGGGGTTGGTGCTAGTGGATCGCCGGAGCGGTATTAGATATTAACATTAAAATGCTTAATGTAGTTGTAAGTGCACTGTCTTGCGGCCTGAAGCACCATCCTTGATGGAGCATATGTGTGGGCTGGGAAGGAGTGAGCAGAGGGTATAGTTGTCTATTCTTGTTCTGTTTTCTGTGACAATCTTCCTCACCCTCTCAGACTTTCAGTTGCGCGTGCTACTAAAGAGACGTGTTACCATGGAAACCAAACAATGGTGTAGCTGTATTAAAGTCAGAGTGGAAACAGTCGTGAGTAAATTTGATTTTGTCAGAAATCGGGTGAAATATGACCCCGGGAGGAAACTGGGAGAGGGCAATGAAATCGGGAGTCTCCCGCGAAAACCGGGAGGGTTGGCAAGTATGATGTTAATGTTGTTGCACGTCACAAAGGCACGTCACCTCAAAACCCCACCCCACCAGCACCCCACCCAAGTATATTTCAGATCTGTGAGAATCACTGCCTACCACTTGAATTCAACTCACTGCACCCAGTTTTGTTTATTCTGCTGAGACCCTTGAAAATAGACTGCATAGATTTGGACCTTCTGTGAATATCATTTTATGTCCATTGTGCAAGTTCAACAAAAACTGGGTTATAGGAGGACTCAAAATGCCAGTCTCTTATGCCCCTTTCACACCAACGCGGTTCCCATTCAAGCTCCGTGCTTGCGCTCTTCTGGTTCGGAACCGATTCTTCTTTGCAGCCCCCGTTTTGTTCACACCGCCCAGAGCCCGATTGGTGCTCCCGCGGCTGCGTCATGACGTCACCGTTTACGTCACTGATTTTCTCCCCAACGGCGCTCACAACAACAATGGGGGACTGCGTCGGGTCGTTGATCGTGTTGCTTTTAATCATACGAAGTCAGATTAAATTAAATAACTACTTCTCAACCCTTATACTTTTATCCAGTGTGCCGTGGTTCATTGTTTATTAATGTTTTTCAGCGGCATTTACCGACTGCTGCAGTGCTGCCTGCTGTTTGGCATCACAACGCTGTTAAAATGGGTGATGTTAGCATAGCAACCAAAGCTAAACTGACTATTTTGACAACTTGTTGCTATCCTTATGTGGCATAAGCCGTTTTCTACAGGCCCATTTTACCGGTCTATTTGATTTTTCATTATGATTATACTTGTGATAGTCGGACAGGACAACCTGTGCAGCCCATGTATTGATTTCATCCGATAGCTGCTATAATACAAAACAAAACGTCTGCCTGCTCTCCACAATGATCAATAACAGCGAACGGATGGTCAAAGTAAGATGCAAATAAACTGAATCACACGAAGCCTGGTTAGTGTTGCCTGACTTTGTATAGAGTTTTTTTTAATAAGTGTGTGGTTGCGTTCTAGTCACTTTGCTCAGCGCTACTGCTTGTTACAACTTTTATTTGCCGTACTTGCCATAAACTGTTGCTCAGGTTGATCCCGCCCCTGCCCCCGCCTCCGACGTAAGTGTGATATATGCGGTTCTTGCTTCTAGACCGACAGGAGCTTGTTAAGAACCGGTTTTCGGGTAAAAGAGCCGGCTCCGCTGCGGTGTGAACAGGAAAAAACGGTGCTTATCAGGCTCAAGCTCCGAACCGGCCCTGGAACCGCGTTGGTGTGAAAGGGGCATTAGTCTCAAATACCTTGGCATATACTTGATACAAGGAGTAGTGTTTTTCTTTTTGGACAATGCAGACACCCTAGGCTATTTGTCCCTGCAGCAAAATCCTGCGGCTTGCAACTCAGGTCAGGCATGTCAGTGAGTCTAGCTTGCAGTGGGCTCATCCCATTTTCTGGTCTTGTATTTGGTCCACATGAATAATAAAGCTCTTGGCAAGGCTTGCTGGGGTTACATTTGTGGTTGTGAGCACTGAGCGACAGAAGCTATTGATCAGAGACAGACAGGAGACGGTACTGAATACAATCAAGCCAGACCCTGTGTCCTGTCTTTCCCACTTCCTTTATATAGCACCCACTCTTTTTTACTTTTCCCTTTTTATTGTTCACATGCATGCCCCTGTAAAATCCACATTCATAAACACACACTTTCCGTTTGTCTTTTATTCTCTTTAATGTCTCTCTTGCTTCCTCTCCTTTCTCCATCTGTCTTCCCTCCTCTCATCTTCTCTCTCTGCACATTCATCTTTTTTTTTTCACACCACATATTTATTTTGCTGCGCTGATTGAGTCACAGATGATTCAAGATCCACACCTACTTTGCACACCATTGCACACAAACATCTGTACAAACTATTTTTATACATCCTCTTATAACATCTGTGCCATGGGGAAGAGGAAAAGGTAAAAGTAGGCTATATTTGGGCCTGCAGCAGCATCTTAAAAGAAAAAAGAAAGATACCCTGTTTTCATGTCACATGCTGTCTCCACAAAATCACATCAATGTTGTAAGAGATGTACATGGACTGGCCTTCTCATCTAAGTTTGTTCAGTTCATACAAAAACAAAATGTGTGCTTTAACAAACAAAGGGTTGGTATTGATTAAATTAAATCTACAGTGTTTGATGCTTTTCTGTCAATTGTAAAAAGTTTCCTCTTCAGGCAGCTCAAGGAACTCACACATCTGATGAGTTGCAGTCTGGATTTGAGTAGATGCTGCAATACATGAATAAGGAGAAGATGTAGATAAATACTTTCATTTTATGGCCTTATGTTCCACCAAAACCTCCCAGTTGGGACTCGCTGTCATAATTAGAAGAACAAATACATTCATGGCAGCCTTGCTATCGAAAACATATTTTAAATTAGCTCTTGAAATCTAGGACTGAGGGCGTAATTTTTGACATTGTAGGCTGTATCTGATTTGTATGCAGCTTCACTCCCACTCCCCTAATACCACACTAAAACTCTGGAATTAAAGTATTTTGTCGCAACAAATTCTCTCAGGCTGGTCCCTCGGAGCAGCTTTCAGGCGACGGCGCTGCTCTCTTTTGTGTGTCTCAGTCTAGTGATGCTAATGAGATGGTAATCTGAATGAGGGTCAGCTGTGCTAAATGCCACTCACAGACATCAATCACGTCCCCTGAGTAACTGGTGGGCACAGTGCCACATTTTCAAACCTATATTCCTTTCCTTATTGAATTCCCTCTACCATTTAGGAGTCCATCAAATGACATAATGTTTAGAGGGCAGTGTTCATAAATGTGAAATTCACTCTGTTTTCTTTGCAATCTGAGTGGCAGGAGTAATGACTGTGATCCAGAGAAGTTGTTGTGTTACAAATGGACAAGGCGACTGCACTACGGCTTGTAGTCATTGAAGAGGCTCTCTATCCATGATGATAAACTTTCCCTGCCAGCGAGAACTAATAGCCAAGGATACAACAGGAGGTATCCAACAGTGGTGTCACCCAAGATTGATCCCTTTTCCCAGTGGTGCAGACACTGGTAATTACACTGCGGAGCGCCAACATGGCATCCATTCCCGACAAACAACCAGGAACAATGCAGCTGACAGTTCAATTAGTTGGAGCTCTGTTTATTCGCTGCAAGTTTAGGCTGTTAATTAACAGTGGCAAAGGAATGCCACTAATGCTACCCTGTTGTCCTCTCTCAGTGTTTGAATTAAGAGCAGTGAATAGTGAAAATATGGGGTGTCCTTAGAGGGCTATGTTGGCACAAAGAAGTGCAAAAATTAAGAGGTTGTGTTCATTAGAAAGAAAAAGCAGTAGCCATTTGTACATAGGATTCAAAAGGGCCATTTATATGTTTGACTGGCAAGTGATCTTTGGCAATTGTAGAAATAATGTCTCTCCTTTCTCAGAAGTGAAGGCAGAAGTCCATCGACATTGTTACCCTGCTGCAAAAACAACATAAAAAGAACTACTTTTTGTGGATATTGGGCAACAAAAACACAGGAAATTTCAAATGGTTTTCCTTATACTTCTCCATCTCCTTCTAACAGTACTTTTTTGTTGTTGTATCTTTTAGACATGAGTGTAAAAGTTGGCACTGAGTTTTTGATGCCATAACATAAAAAGACCGTTACCACAGAAATTGCAATGGACATGCACTTAAAGGATTGTGTTAAAAAAGTAATGTGGGTCATACTGAAAGGCATTAACAAAATAATGTAATTTCTGCTGTCAAATTGGAGACCGGAAATATAAAAAACGGCAAAGAAAAACAACATTTAAATCCACAAATGCAAATGATAAATTTCGTTACACAGGATTGTCAGGTCCATCTGTTTATAATATTCGGAGTTATCACTTTTTTATCACTTCTCTGAGCCATTTACACACTCAAGTCTTAAAGTGTAATCAGGATGTTTGGAGAAGATCTTTCCCATGTCCCCTCTCAAAATACTGACCGGCTTTGGGCGGGGATTAGAGTTCAGTACGCAAGATGTGCCAACTGACAATGTCCATGGATTTGGCAAAGATTTGCGTTGCATGATGTTCTTTGTCAGGGCAGCTAACACAGAGCCATGATTTGAATCATGGCTCTGATTATAGAGAGCAGCTTGTGAAAGCTTGATAAATCCTATAAGTATCCGATCACAGCTAAATCCAGAGCAATCTATGGCTAGCCCCAACAAGGATCAAAGCAAAATACGTTGGCGTTCTGGAAACCCTTGAAACAGCAAAAAGCATGAGCACATCCACACATGGACCGGATTGGATTTAAAATTGGGAGAGTGAGAGATTGTATTGCAGGCTTACTGACATCAACTGTTGAGTTTGGAGATGTTGACACAGTTAGTTCAACATCTGCTACAATTAGTTCCTGAACTACTGCATCTAAGCATTTGTGTCATAGCCAGGGCCGCATCCAGGATTTCCTAAATACCGAGGTCCAAACATGCTTTGGGGGTTCGGGGGTATACCCCCCCTGAGATTTTTGGTATTTTCATGACCTAGTTAGGTGCTTTTTAACTCCAGCGGGGGGTCACATATTGGATAATATATTGATTTCAAACCATGTCAGTGAGCTGCAGCATACATTACTTTTGAAAGTGTAATGCATAAGAATCAGTTGATTGTTACTATTAATGATCTGGACATGCAGAAGAGGCTAAAATGATCACAAAACATTGTTAACATTCATTTTCCATGTCTCTCTCCTTTCAATAACCTGCCCCCTCTCTTCTATCTTCTTTAGTCTCTCTGTCTTCTTCCTGTTCATTACTCTCTCTGTCCTCTACTCTTTCTCTTTGTTCAATTTCTCCCTCGTTGTTCACTTTTTGCTCCTCCTCATTTGTCACTCCTGCCAGTGAATTAAAAGCAATTCAGCAATTTAGTTAATTTCACTTGTTTGTTTGCATTATCTTTTTATTAAAAATCTGTTTTGTTTAATTCTCAAAAGAGAACGAAGATGTTATTATGACATCATAACTGCAATAGATGTATGTTGTTTTAAAATTATGCCTATTGTCTATGTTGTAAATGAAGACGATTGTTATAGATGGATAGATAAATAGATAAATAGATGGGGTTATTAAGCCTACATTCTTTTGTGTGACTGTACCTGCAGTTCCACCCTGATTTCCATCACTTTCTCTCTCTCTCTCTCTCTCTCTCTCTCTGCCTGTCCTGTCTCTTCCTTACCAAAGCTGAGCTTCGACTGACGAAGTATTTTCATTATATCTGAGTCAGTGTAAAAAGAAAAAAATACAATGTTATATCTTCAATGTTTTACTCAAATTGAAATGAAAGAAAAGCATTACAACGTTTGTTAAAAGGTAATCCTTCTGACATTGGACGAATGCAATTAACTTTATCTCTCTAGCTAGTTTATTCTCGCAATTTAAACCAACGTTTAGCCTATAGTTACAATATAAGTTAGTGTGCATGTTGTCGGACGTCCACTGACTAACGTAGAGCGTTCACACAGGATCATCTGGTCATATGATGTCCTGATGAACAGAAACACAAGCAGCCCGCTGGACTCAGATCTCTAGATACCTCATCACTCCTCCGCTGCTCCGGTTCAAGTCCGGGCTGCGGTGGTTTGTTGATACACGTTGTCTTTTTCTGTCTGCTTTAATCGAGGCTACGTAGTTATGCAGCACCCCCATCAACAGTATATGGAAGTACTGCAAAGAACCCCGTTTAGTGCAATTATTTCACAATTTTTGTTATATACACAGCTCGAAAAACATTACCAAGGTCCGGACCTCGGTGACCTGAATGGTGGATACGGCCCTGGTCATAGCTAAAATGTCCCAGAGCAAAACAGCATCAAGTGACTGCCTCAACTGGAGAATCGAGGGTTGTTGCAAAGACTTAAACATCAAGGTCTTTAGATCATTTTTTCCGACTTTAAGATAATTTCAAATAGAAGAATTGGTTTGTCAAAGTTGCAAGAGAATGACTCCAAAGGAATCTACAAAATACTTAATATCTTTGGACTGCAGTGCAAGGACCAATCATACACAAAGGAACCCGCCAGCAGCAGAGACTTTTTTCATGTAACTGTATACTTTGTCAAATATTTTAGAGGGAACAGAGAAAGTGAGATATAATGCAAGGCATGATCCTGAAAACATGCCAAGAAGTAGGGACCATTAAGCAGAACTCAGCAAGAGTCCCGTTATATCACTTGATTTCGTGCTAGAGTATCTACCTTTTTAAATCTCCTCCACACACATGATCAAGGTCCTTTTTGTTCTGCACCAACACACCCTCAAATCAGTTTTTCCCATAGGAGGTCAGACACTTTTTTATCTGGTGCCCTTTAAAGTACATGTACTTCCTGTTCATTAATCCCAGCGAGGCGATGTCAAACATTAGGCAACTGCTGCCTTGTCACCAACACGAGGCCTAAGGAGGACTGGTATCCTTCACATTGACTGTGACTTTGCTCGTGATTGATTGCGTGTCCATTTCTTGACAGCCAATATTCTGCAGAACTGCAAGGCGGGATTGCCGCCCCCCCATGCATGTTCTCCATTAACTGCTGAAGCATGGGAGGGAGAGATGGGAGCTTGTATTTTAACCTTCACAAAGTCAAGCTGAATTATGGTTAAATCACCCCATGTGGATTAGCACAGTACTGCTATATTGTTCTAACTTGCAAACATGTATTCCACAGTGACTTCCTGTAATGGAGGGTTGTGCATACATTATGTATGGCTGTATAGCTAGGATAAGAGAGGATATACAGCACAAAGGAATATGAAGGGTAAATGAAGATGTTAATATAACTGATTTTGTCGCAGCAATTAAGGGATAAATGGGATTTTGATTTTCAGAACATGCGGCCCATGAGATGGAGACAACAGATGGGGAGTAGCATATGTCAGAAAAGAAAACCTTTTGGAGGGGTGAGTTTGAGGATAACATGTATATTAAGTTTCAAGCGTTGTCAACACACTTTTTTTTTTTAAAACCAGCCCCTGTAGGAACACATCAATGCTTTGTTAGCAAATACACCTGATCTTATTAGTTTTCTCAGCTAGGGAGTCTGATTATTTTAACAGAAGCACTGAATGGAAAGTAACTCCTACACAGTTTTCATTTGATTGTAATAAACGGTGTGTTCATTTGAGAATAACTTTAAAACTCAGAATGTGGGTTATTGGTTTGTGTCTATCCACCTACATGCTCATACATACCAGCACAATGAAAAAGCACTTAGATGTTTTGGCTATTTTTTTATTTATAGCCTTTAAATGCGTTATGTATAACATGTTAAACACAATTTAAACAAATCGAAACTGGAGTGAGTCAGTACTGTCTATTTTAGGTGACTCAATTCAGCATTATTTATATTGCAATCTTTATCAATCTTTTACTATAAAGTCGTAAATCCTCAATTGTTTTACTATAGATTTTATTTTTTTAGAGTAGTAGCTACTCAGCCTGCAAAAACAGATGTCTAATGGCTTCCTGCAACTCTGGGGAATGATTGTTCAAGTCTGATAAATAAAACCTTATTCATGGGGATTATGTGGGCTTGGATTTCAGGTTATGGATTTATAAAACGGATACTGTATTACAAATTGAGGGCCATTCACAATGACCAAACAGAGAGTTTATAAGGAAAATATAACGCTGGTTAAACAATGACAATTGTTTTATTCAGCATTTTTGGTGTCAAATCTTATATTTATTATCCGTCTCATGAATCTTCCAACGTTAGGAAAGAACAATGCAACATTAATGGAGCATCATTAAATTGTATACCAAGTTTAAAGAAAAGAACAATTCTTGAGATGTGATTTAATCACTTAATGCTCAAAACATTACATTTAGCGGGGCTGTTTGAGATGATTAGTCACATTTGATTGACAGAGACCAAACAAGAAAGATTCAAATTCAAAGCCTTGATTACTGTGAGTTACTTTTTCTAATCAGTTTGCCCATACTTAAAAACTAAATTAGGACAAGAGAGCAACAAAACAAGCCTACACAGAATTTCCTCATATGATATACCCCAGCAAAGAGTTTTAATGTAATTTCCCATTGCCTATGGTAAGAAGCTGATTCACCACGAGTGTCCAGGGACCATAGTAATAATCATACCATAATCCATAGTCCATTTTGATTTACATAGTAACATACTAATCGATAAAAAAAGACTAACCTAACACTTAGGAGATTAATAAAGCATTTAATTAGTTCATACATGTGAGGTATATCTTTTTAAAATATTGAAGAATTCTGTTAATAATACCAGAATTCTTTGGCTTAGAACAACCTTTGCACTAAACAATTCAGAAGCAGCGCTTCTTCCCAACCATTGTTTGAAAAAAGAAAACAAAAAAACCCTCAAAACCTCTTATTGGTATTGATCAGCAATCTAAAAAGCCTTGTAGATCACATAGTTTGGTCAATAGCTTTGAGCACAACAGTTGCCCTTTTCCTCCACGGATTAATACACCCAATAATATAGCAATTGTAGAGAGTTAAGCACTGACACTTTTATTACTTTTGAGAAAAAAGCTAGAAATGTAGACATCCACACCACTTTTTTCTCTTCTCTTTGAAACCCTCTTCCATCAACACATCCTGCAGTAGGGGGCAGAAGAGACGAAGCCGTCAGCACTCCTCACAACACAACAACTCTTTACCCGATATCCAGCCTTCCCCGAGAGATTACACACAAGCGGTGGGTGGGATGCTTTGGCATGCTGCATTCCCATTTCCTTCTCCTCCCTTCCTCTTCTTGCTTACTCTCCCCTCATGCATTCGTATCTCCTTTACATCTCTCTGCTGCATCAACTCCCCAGGGAACCAGCTCTGCTGAGGGGACATACCTCTAAGTTCCTATACAGGCCCTAGAGCAGTTAATTGCACCGAAAAGATATATAATGTGCAAAGCAAAGGGCCAGCGCTCACACTAACAAGCAAGGGGTGGTGAAGAGGAGATGCTGGAAGTAGTGGTGGGCATCCTCTTGTGACTACAGACCCTCTTTTAACACCTTTCAAAACAATAAAGCAAAGTATTGGGTGTTTCTGAACATTCCTTTTAAGAGACAGCCGGTGAGACAGATGTAGTCTAATATTGCTCTTACGTTTTCCGGCATTTCCGTCTACTCCATAGTGCTGCACAGGGAGAAAAGCAACTGCAACTGTAAAGACGCTTCTGCACGTCCTCTAAAAGGTGCATCGCTCCTCTAAGAGCTTTCCATTGCCCACACTTTATCTACGCCACTTATCTCCTTATCCCTCTCTACATCTCTTCTTGTTGCCTGCCTCCCTCCCTCGCAGAGATACAGAGCTTCTTCCCTCACGTGTTCCTGGCTCATGTCAGATGGTGGTGCTGCAGCTGGTAGCTCTGGCCTTGTGCCGCTCTGCTGCCGGCTCCTGATGCTGCCCTGCCTAGACAAGTGGTGGCCTGGGGGGTCGAAGAGAGGCAGAGTTCAGTGAGCTGTCCACAAGACCTCTGGTATGTCCTTTTGTTGACTGTGCAGAGCGCCTGTGTGGAGTGTTATCAGCTGGCTGCCGAAAACACCCACCTACCTGTCAGCCCTGGAAACAGCTTTCCTGGTGTTAATTGAAGTGGGATATGGCACAAGCACCACAGTAAATAATGTCCTCTCTGAAAGGGGTCCTTTTCCCTGCACTGTGTTTGTGGATCCATGATGAGAATCTATATATTGGATTAAAGGATTATTTTGCATTTTAATTGACTGGAGGCCATCTGCTGCTTAGATGATTTAATGAGTATTAGGATATGATCAAAACACAAGGAGAAAGGTTGGATTCAAGTCTTTAATTTATGTGGTAACACACTTTAATGAAGATGTTAATGCAGTGGTGATTTTGCCATAATTGAAGATAATAAAATGTATTAGAGCTTTGATTATGTTCAAAACCTAATGAGGCTCGGGTTTTATTTCCCTCCATCTTGGTTACCACTACAGTATAAGTCCAAAAGTAAAACATGATTTGAAAAAAATAATTATCTAATAATTTGCTAAATTCAAAACATGTTTTTAGCTCACAACATATTCAGCCTTAATCCATATCTGTTGGTGTTTGGCCTTTTCTCCCCAAATTCTAATCAGCTCAAGTGGAGGTTCGTGACAAAATTGATTAAATTACTTTAATTAGTTCATGTGACTTTAGCTTCGAAAGAATGGGAAAGACACAAGTTCAGTGATCTTAAACTTTTACACCAAAATGTATTCAGTTCATCCTTGAATCTAAGTGATGGTTTATGTCAAATGTTAAGTGAGGTTTCTCAAGGATTGAGACATGGGATAACGTGAAGACAAGATATATCTATTTACAGTGGAAATCAGGACTTCATTTGACTTAAAGGTCCCCTATTATACTGTTTTTCATCAATATATTATATAGGTCTCAGATATATACAAACATGTCTCTGAAGTGTTTGGCTCGAAATAGCAAACAGATCACCCATAGTAGCATCCCATAAACCCCTCTGGGAGATATTTGGTTAAAAAGAACACAATGGTGCTCTAGGAGGAGCTTCAGGTGATAAGGTGGCAGGTGTTAGCTTGGTTGGTTATTGACTAATGGTTACACAAGCTGTGATGGCCACAGCCACACAGGGTAAACCAACTACGCTGCATCCTCATCTTCAGTAGTTTTGCTTCACTGCAGCTACAATAAAACATGCCAATTAACAGCACATATTTGCTTCAAATGTTACCATGTCCATTGGGGGAGGTTACTTCCTGGTTCAGCAATGGTCATGGCCTAGTGCTGAGGACTCATAAATACTGCAAGGAGCCAATTGGGACAGATTGGGACAAACCACCTGCTTCCATGTTAAAGGGGGGATTTGGGTTTTGTCAGTGTCCTTTGTGTATGATGTGACTATTAATTATCCCTTGGGTTCAACTTGGTGTGGCCAAGCCACTATAGGTTCCTTGGTTTTTCATTGTAGCAGGTCAGTTTTGTTGAGTTAACACCTGTTGTGTTTCTTTGAGGTATTTTCTGTTGACCTCTTTATAGGCCTATTTTTTGTATGATGTTTTTTGTGGACTTTTGGGTAAATAAAAACCCTAGTTTTATTTAAACCACTCCTGTGTCCTGTTGCCTTACTGCTTGGTCCCTGACACAAGCCAAAACATCATTATGACATCATAAAGTGGCCAAAATCTGATCAGCTCATTTTCAGACAGGATTTTATATAAATGGATAAGGAGAAAAAGAGAGCAAATCTTTTTTCCTGAAACTTTCAGAATCTCTTTACACAGAGGGGACACGAAAATAATGAAAATAATCTATTTGTGTTGGCCATATTAAAGCTCTAATAGTAACAACATGTCATTAACCTTGTGTTTTTATGGTATTGATTTTAAGTGCTGGAGATCAAAATATGCAGGCGAACATTAATGCTTTTATACTTGCATGTATCACCCCCTTCGTAGCCCACACACAAACATACATAGTCTCTCTCGAAACACACACTCGCTCAGACTGAGAGCTCTATGAAACCACCTATCAAGCTATTATGCACACGGCAGGGTAAAGTGATCCATTACAAGTGCATTGATCTTACCAGCCTCATTCAGTCTGATGAAGACCCAGGCCTAGTGATAACATTTCACAGCCAGACGAGCTGCTGCTACAATACAGCTCACGACTGAATGGACAGTAAGGAGCTGACTCACTGTGTTGGTAGCAAAAACAGCAGATCATAGTCTGATCGAGCTGAACATCTCAAGGCAATTGAAGAGAGCTTCAATGGGCTCTTAAATAAATGTTACTGTATAGCAAATCAGTGTTCTCTTGGAGATGATTACAGGCTTGGCTGCAGTGTGAAGTGTATTAAGCCACACAAAATTGCAATCTAAGCATCTCTTGATATGTCTCTCACTCACATCGAGAAACACACTCCTTTTTCAAGAAGTACAACAGCGTGAGATTGAAAATGGTGTGGATATCCAATGACGGTGTTTGGAGGCGAGGCCCAAGTAAATCTGGTTAATGTTTTCCTTTTATCAAAGTTGACTTTTTATAAATGCCAAGGAAAGGCGGCCACATCAACATTTCTCTATTCTTAGGGAAATGAGCACTGAACTTGTCTTGCATCTCACCATAGGAAGTAATTTTTTTTAAAATCTGACTGCATAAAAAATGTAAATAGGCAAGCAGGACCTAGTTGCTGTCACACGCCCTTGGATGAGGAATATCTGTCTTGCAGATAGTCGCCCCTGGGTGAACCTGGCATTTCATGTAATTTGTCTGTTCCCAGGGCTGAATAGACAATAAAGTTGGCCACTTTCTTGGTCAGCTCTCCATCAGAGTGTCTGGCTGAGTCTTTTCTGTCGTTAAAATAGTTGGCATTGAATAACTTCATTAATACTGAGGCCTCTCTAGATGATCAAGAGGAGTCTCAAGATCACAGGATTAGAGAAATGTAGTCACCATTTGAGCAACTGTTCAAAATGTTGTCTAGGGTTGAATACATCAGGCTATAGAAGTGTTATTATCTTGAATAACCTAACTTAGCTTAAATCTTCGGAGCGTTAAGCATAAAAAAAAGTACATCCGAACAAACCTAAAAGATTCGATTTAGAAAATATTTGACCACCATATCTTACCACATGCCTCAATGCCTGCTGGTGTAACCACACATTATATAACACACATCACAAATAAAGCAAAGCTCTGTTTGCAAATATAACTTCAAAACCTTATTTAAATGATCTAATAATGATTTATGTTTTTCCCTTTAAGATTTTTACAGAGGTTGCCCGTGACATTACACTCTCTGATCAAAGGTGCTTTGTCAGCACTGCAGACAGCTGACACCAGGTCAATGCGAAAGGTAGCAATAATACATAAGACGTGTCTCAGTAGACATCATTCCCCCAAAGTTCCTGCACAACAATTTGATTAAAGCTGTATATTACTGGTGGAAGGAACACAGGGAGGAAATCAATACCAAGTCTGCAAGCAGGAACTCTGAAACAACAGCCACTGTCAGTTTAAGACTTATATCTGGGGGCTGGGTAAAGTGGGATGCAGTGTCCATATAGGCTTTCTTGTCATCGCGAATGTAGGACTTGAAGAAGCAATTACATGAGGACTGTGGGGGGATATTTTCATTTATGAGACTTTTCAAGAGGGCAATGAGAGGCAATATTTGATCCAGTCTTTTTTTTCTTTGAGCCACACCCTTTACGAATATTTAGCAAATAAAAATTCTGCTTTAAGAATAAGATGGACTTTTATTAATCCCTCGTGGGGAAACACATCCTAGTGTTAGGAGCAGTGTGCTGTCATTTTGAACGGCGCCCGGGGAGCAGTATAGGGAATGGTGCCTTGCTCAGGGACACCTCGGTAGCACTTGGTCTTGCCGGGACTTGAACTGGTGACTTCACCACCACCGCCCCAAAAGGAATACAGGAATGCATATGTTTCTTGCCAATATTTGGTTGAAAATATTCAAACTCTTACTCTTCTATCCGTCCGCTAAATATAAAAAATACAGCTTGGTTCTGTTTAGTTTAGCGTGGCATAAAGAGTGCTGAGTTATAGCCTGGCTTAGTCCGAAGGTAACACATTTAGCTGTTAGCCCCTTTTGGGCTCACTAATAAATACATAGGCCTATTGTTTAATTAGAATTGTTTTATCGGTGCTAAAAGCGAAGAATAACAATGGGGGCTTCGCTGGGGATTAGTATCTTACCCCTGTTTACACTCTTGATGCTAAGTTAAGCTAACTTCTGACTGTAGCTTCATATTTAGCAGACTAATACCAGAGTGGGCACTAAATATCTGCAAGAAAGCAAATAAGCACATTTCCTATATTGTGGAACTATTCTTGAGATAAGAATTGAGTGAGGCTATAGTATCGCACAACCCAGATGTGGTTTAGCATAAAAGGGTAACTGCAGACAAATGCAGACCATTAAGCTAGATAATGGGTTTTGAATAAGATAGCAAATTGTGTGGATACATGGCCACATTCAGAGTAAACAACGTAAATATCTGATTAATAAAGACTTAATGCTATACCACATTAATAACACTCACCCCATGCAATGAATCACCCATCCTTTGCAGGCTTTGGAGCATAAGACACATAATCATCTGCAAGGTCAAAAGAGAACTCAGGTCAGGAAATGGCGTAGGCATAATAGGTCTTTTATACACAGAGATTAATCAGAACCCAAGATGTGGTGACACTGCTTTATGAGTGTGTCTGCACTCAAGGAGCAGTGCTGAAACACATCTGTAGTCCTCAAAGGTCGACTGCAGTTTAAGGAATCTTTCACAGTTACCCATAAATTATCCTGATGAGCACTGTGATGGTGGGAGCCAAAGGGGTGGCTCCCGCAACCTTATCAAATATATTATGCACAATAAAACAGGTAGGGGCCATCATTAAAAATGGAACCAGTCAAATCATGCTCTAGAATCAAATAGAACATCATAAGGTCTTGTAATAAAAAAAAAGAGATCAACATCAGTCACAAATGCTAAACTATAATGCATCACAGAAGGCGGTAGAATTAATCAGCTCTAGACGGAGGAAGTGAGAAAAGTGTAATCACTCATCTAGGCACAGACAATGCTTTGTCATAGATGAGTTACATGGGCCCTGTTTTACATGGCAAAGGTAAATGTTGATTGTTGATAAAGTAGTTACTTGATGGATTGCAGCTTTGTATAATGTATAATAAATAAGGCAGACAATTAGCATGCTAAAGATAAACACAGGAAATGACTGGATCGTTGAGCAGACAGGGAAGTTGATAAGAGGAGGATGTTATGGAGAGAGTGGCGGTAAATGGCAGAAGGCGATTGACTGATGTTGATGGAAGTTTGCTCAGAAGCTCTGAAAGTGAGTGAACATGATGTGATGGTTGTCTTGAATTGGTGGCATAAAGCGGTATATTATCAATAAACCTTATTTAATAGGAGGAAATCAAATATTTCCCAGACCCTTGTTTACCCGAACTCATTACACATTGGGCCTTGTGATATTATTGACTTGAAAGTGAAACATCTGAATTGTATAAGCGAAGAGGCGTTTCAGCTCACAATTAGGTAATATAAACTGATCCTCTTTTATTGGAATTTGCCTAGAGAACAAAAAGTAATATGAGCCAAAAAAAGTCAGAGTTTTGGGTCCTGTACCAGAGGTAGATGCACCTAAATGACAGTTTGAGGGTTATGCATACAACAATAACAAAGGAATGAGAGTAAGTAGCTGGTATGGTGGTAGTGACCTATACTTTAGTGTCTCCAGACACATTTGAGGGATCTGATAGATAGATAGATAGATACAACAAATTAGCACATTCACCATCTGATTTAGTGTGGCTCTACACCATCTTCAGGTCATTTTTTACAAACAACAATCAGCCTCTTCAATAAGTAATTGAACCACATGGATCCTGTTTAATCACCACATCTTAACATCCAATTCACTTTCAGCAAAACTGCTCTGAATACTCTACATTCAGTAGTCATACTCACTATGTTATCTGAATGTAAATGTAAAGGTTTAATTTCTTAAATTTTACTGCCATTTATCATCTGTCAGAAAGTTTTGCAACTCCACAATGTTGACTAAGCCAAACCGTTGCGTGGCTGCAGCTTTATCCAAGGTTTTTTATTCTGTCTGCAACAGACACAAACTTGAATAAAGAAACCAGACACCAGACTTTCTTTTCAGCATCACATGCTGTCAAATCAGCTACTTTCTATGCAATGAATCAACAGCACACAAGGACACAAGTCTGGTGTTGAAACAAAAGCTAGTCAGCCATCCCACATGACGATGAGAAAGATCAGATCGGCAGAGAAGAATGGTGCTCATCAAATGGTTGGTGTAATAAAACGTTTAGGATTTGGGCCTATCAGCATACCCTGACCTGATTATTGAGAATACACTGCATCTGCCGAGTCAATCTCACTGCTCTTGACTCCAGCATTGTTAAATATTGTAGCCTATGCAGAGAGGAACAGAGAGAGTATTCCCAGCAGCATGTCTAGCGTCTGAAATGTATTTCAGATCCACCAGAACTGTAATGTGCTTCAATGGGATTAAAGGTCATTTGCAGCCATGAAATATTTTAGTGCGGCACACTCAAACAGTTGAGGCTGTGTTGAAACAAATGTTCGCAATCGTCTTGCCAGAAGCAAGAAGGTTTCTTTTTCATTTCAAAAGCCACTTTTTGACATCGGATATTTACTTTTTTTTAATTTTCATTTTTTTCTTGTCACACATAACGATTTTAAAAGCAATGTATTTCTATTGGTAGTATGTTTCGTGCCTGCACCACGTATTTTTGACCAGTCGGGTCTTGGAAGACCAGAAGCTGTCTGGCTCATAAAAACATGTTCTTGCTCAATATCTTACCCTAAGCCTAACCATAACCCTTTTACCTTAAATGGTATAATATCTGAGTGTTTTTGCCGTTCGTGAGGAAAATAAATGGGGCTCAGAGCCTCAGAATACTGAAATCTGTATTTAGAAATAAATAAATGTCCTTCTAATTTGTTATTATTTGGTGCAGGCACGAAACATACTTCCAATAGAAATACATTGCTTCTAAAATTGTTCTATGTATGAATACTGACATTTAAAGGATTTGTATCTCTTTTTCCTTCAAATTTGTTATTATTTACATTGCTTTTAAAATCGTTCTGTGTGACACAAAAAAAATGCGAAAATCGTGTTGGTGAACACGAATCAATAGATTGATTTTGTGACTATAAAACGAAATGCCGTGAGACTGTGTTGTTCCACTACAGCGCGGAGCTCGCTTTAAGCGTGCCGTGCCGTGCACGGCCCGTTTTTGGTTGCGTTTCCACTTAGCGTAGTACCGGCTAGCTAGAAGAGTACTGTCACCGTTGTGATCATTCTATAATACACAATTTAAGCCCGGGGGAGAAATGCTAACGCTAGCATCGGCGATCGCCGATCTTTTCTACTTCATAATATCTGCACAAATGGTTGACATTAAACATTAAAAAGACCAGGCAGTTCAGAGAGAATCAAAGGAAGGCAGGCAAGCAGCTTTGCATGACATTATTCTGGACGTGTTTCATTGTGGTGATAGTGAGGGTAGTTAACCATAGTGATGTGTCGGTCGCAAGCTCCATGAGCCGGCTCTTTTAAGTGAATGACGGGAGCCGGCTCGCGCCCGCGAACGAGCCATTTTTTTTTTTTTTTTGCGGAGAGATCTAGATCGGCATGAAGGCACATTATGCAATGTGCACATTGTCCCGCTTATTACACGGCCACATTCTCAACAAAGTAATGACATGACTCCCAATATTAATTGAAATGCTTTTATGGATTTAGAAAAAAATTGTTGTATGTATTTATTTAAATTGACATGCATCCGCTAAGAAAAATTGTCCGTTGTTACTGTTTGAACTAACGTAGCAACGGCAGGAACTGCTTCGATAGTGTTTTTGAGGAGCTTTTTGATTTCAGATTTGAAAACATCGTTGCTTGCTTTAAAAGTAGCACGATTCATTATGTCAAACCTTGGAAAGTATCTAGATATCCCTGCCCTAATGCCAAGGTAACTGGCAACTGAATATGTGTCGCCGTTTGATGTCTATGTCTGGACCGCTGCGTAAAAAGTAGGGTTTCAGCCCCATTACTTCTCTTCTTACTTCTATAAGAATAAAACAAGGAGGAGGGAGATCTCTTTTTCTCCCCCTCTTCTTAGAGCCCAGCAGCTGATCTCAGAGCACGCTCCCCTCTCCTGCAGGGGGGCGTGGTCAGCTGCAGCTCAAAGAATCAGCCCCTGCAAAAACAGCGCTGGAAAGAGCAAATAGAGCTAAATGAGGCATGGCTAAAATGCAGGATCTTTTTGGTATTTTGAAAAAATATATATATTTATATACTTTATATAGGTATGGCCCTACAATATATTGTTCAAATATAGCATGATAGGTCCACTTTAAGTAATACAAGACGGAATGATGACGATGATGATGATGATCTCCGCGGATGCTGCTGTTTTGAGCATTGCAATATATTTATTTTCACTATGTTATTTATTTATGATTATCCTTAGGCTCAGCAAAGATTTGATGTCAGCTGATGCTGTCTTTTTTTCTATAGCTAATAGTTACTGAAATAGAGCCCTGCTGTTTTGTCAGGGCCTTTTCTTTAAATATAATTTTAAAATGTCGATACAGTAGCCCCTTTTTTTAAAATAGTTTTTATAGGTGTTGCTATCTGTTTTGTGTAGCGTGGTTCTACAAGCAAGTCAGTGCATTCATTGGGTGGTATCAGAGAGTTACAAGGGTCTGGTAATGCAATGAAAACATTTGGCCACAGCAAATCATTTATATTAAACATGTAATTTTTACTTTTGAATACTTCAGTACAAAGGATGTATTTAATAATGTAAGTGATATATGTGTACACATAGGCCTATACATCATTCATTAATCAAAACAGGGCTACATTTGATTTAATTAAAAGGTATAATATGGGGTAAACTGAAGAGCAGTTTGGGAGCCGAAAGAGCCGGCTCTTCTTGGTGAGCCACCAAGAATAGCCGGAATTTCCATCACTAGTTGACAAGACAGTAGTGACGGCCATCTTGGTGACGTGTGTTGTTGTGGGAGACCAGAGATGTAGTTCATTGAGTTCATTTCACACAAACAAATGTGTTTCTTCACAGTTTTAGGACACTTTTTTTTTTTTTGACTTGCAAAATGATCTTTTAAATTGACAAACATCATATGTGTAATTCGTGGCACAATTCAAACAGGATCGAAAGATAATCTTTCTCTCTCCATTGACTTCAATACATAATTTTTTCGAAGTAAGGTCCCATGGAGATCCACCGGAAGGGGAGGGACTTCGCCACTCTATTGAAGATAACGTCAGGGCTCCGCCTACACTGCGTTACTATAGATACTACCCCAGTTCCTAAACTGTAATGGAATTGCGCCATAAAGTGAGCCAGTCCTAACGAGGCCTAGCCATACCGAGCGAGGCCGTGTAGTGGAAATGCGCCATAAATTATACAAAGAGATTAGGCTCCAAACAATCAGGGATTATCAACTAAAGTATTAAAGTCAAAGATTTAAGTTGTAACACTGCAGGCAAACACTTTGTTTTATTCATGCATTGGTCAATTTTGAAAGTTTTGGTAATTTTTCTTCCATCAGTATGTGGAGTAGTGCGTTGAGAATATAAGTAACTTAAGATTCCTTAACAGGGATCTTTTACAAAGATGCACTATATAGTGATTTTTACAGGAATGTCTGTACATTTATACTATGGTTCATACAGTCACTGACGGGGTGCTAGCAGTTACCAAGCTAGCTTAGCAACCACTGTCTTGTGTGTTCATATCAGTGTCAAATAAGTCAAAGCTGTAATTTCTTAAAACACAAATGTATTTGTGTGTAATTAAACAAGTTTCAAATTGATTAAAAACATGTTTTTATATATTTTATGTTTAGTTGTTGGCGGCAGCACTCGGTTCTTGGTTTCGGCCTTGTGTCGGGGGGGGGGGACCTGGGACTCTTTGTACAAATGAAGTCAAAAGCACAAGATGGCAGCGCTCATATTCTGGATATGTTTGCTTCATCTTACAGTTATAAGAATTGGAGACGTGTAATACATTTTTGTAGAAAGCCTATCTTCAAAACCTTGATTCTGAGATGTCAACAAAGGAAAACAAGACATTTTAACTGGGAAAGTTTACATTTCTGTTCAGAAGATGTATGCAAATAAGCCCATTATTATAAAATAATGTGTACACATATGAGAATATACTGTACTTTTCGCGACTTTAGGCAATACTATACATGGTGTATTATTAATGGGGAAACATTTCTCTCGGTGAGGAATTACTTATTCTATGTAGTGAGTGGTGATGGGGTCGTTGGGCTTTTGTTAAGTTACATCATAATGCTGTGTTCAGTGAAGTCTGTCAGTTTTTCAGTATAGATATTTTCTTTATAACATTAGGTTATTGTGGTTGCTCTTCCATTTTCATGGAAGGAGTACCTATATTGGACATTGGTTAAAGATTTCATAAATGACTCATTCGGTAATTTCAGTGATCCTCAAAGTAACCCCCACTGCCAGTAGATGCACTTCATGCACCTCTAGAAGTGCAGTGGTTGTATACTGTAGGCAGTTGTACTAAAATATCCATGAGATGGATAGCCATGGTCAGAATAATAGCCTTTCAAGATCAGCTGGGATGAACATTAATAATGTATAATCATTAATCAACGTTGCATATTAGATGCAGGATTGGAGAGAGACTACACTGCTAAGGTGTTTACTATATGTAACCCTTTACTCCTCTTTAACTGGACCTTGAATGGAAATATTATTTTACTTGGCTCTGATGGGAAGGTTTAGCAGTTTTAAGGCTCCTCTGTTATACATCACTAAGCTGAAGTCTTTAAAAGGTTTAACTTCAGTGATTTTGTTCCTGAGAAAGTGGAACCAGCCTCCTGTAACAATTTGTTAACAAGCAGGGCTGTCAATATGATAGGAATCATTAGATTGAACATCACATGGCGTTATATATCGAGGTACTCTCAAAGAAAAGAGATTGAGAATACCTTGAATTTGATTTCATGTCATGCACTACAGCCATCTATAATTAGATATATTTAAAGATTAAGTAAGAAATCTAAGGTAAAATAATATATATTAATCAAAACATATTCAAATGTAATATGTGCAAAATATTGAACTTCCTTGATCATATCAAAAGCCAAGTGAGTCACTTCTAAGTACTAAGAACAAAAAACATGAATTCATGAAATGTTGAACCCTTTTTGAAAATACCAAATGAAACAATAAATAATGGTTTATCCTTACAGTTTGTCAACAAAGACCAAGGTGCCTTTTGTTGATCCCACACCCATCTTAGGTAATTGCACTTTTAAATTATTTATAGTGCTTTACAAGTCTGGTGTCAGCTTACCAGAAAGTAAAGAAAAAAAAGACTAAGTAGTCAGATGTAACCTTTAATGAGGGTTAGATTAGTGCTAAAAAAAAATCATTACAGATCTCACAGTTTAAGGTGTTAGATTTAGTGTTGAAGATGCAGGATGTGAAGAGACATGCACGGAGGTGGGCGGTGACATTAAGAGTCGACATACGTGGGAGTTCTTGCAAAGCTTTGAATTGAGACATAAAAGAGAAAAGTTGATGTAAAAAACACTGAACAAGAAGTTGTTTGATCTTGTGATTTATTCACCCTGCTGGTGGATTATTTGTGGAAATTAAAGGGTATCCTCATATCAAGGTTTTTATCCGAGTGAAATACATTTGCATTTGTGTCTTTACGTGAAATAAGTAGCTCATTTTATGACACGCGTAGTGGATGATGTGCTTGCACACCCAGCCCCAATGCACAAACAGGAATCCTATTGCGTAGGTCCTAGTGACTGTTTGTGTATGTGGGTGATTCCTGCACAGCCCACTGCATTTCAACTAGCAGAGAATGGAAATAAGTGCTGCGACGGCCACTAACACCTTCAGTATATTCTGCTTTATAAAGGCACAACGAGTTACAGCGGCAAATGTCTCCCATTAAACAGAATTCCTATTGTGCCTCGAGCTTGAATGTTTATGTCCGTGGCGGGAGTTGGAGGGTTACGATATGTGCCCTCTCAGATGCCCTTATCTAAAACCTCTTTGCAAAACAGTTTTATGGATGAATGCTTATCCATATTCCAGCGAGGTAAGCGATGCGATTTCACTGTTGATTACCTCTGCTGATCGGTGTTATTGGTTTAGTGTTAGGTAAATATAGGGGACCGTTGAATGGAATGATAATACTCCGTCGTGTCAAGACAAACAATGCATGGATTATGACGGTGGGAATCACAGGGATAAAGAGAGACTGATTTTAATAATCCTGATGAGCTCTCAAACTACTGACCCTGCAAGGTCAGTGTCTGACGTTAATTGAAGCTAATCTCAAGTTGGTTTCGGTGTAAAGTTTCACCTCATCCGGCGGGTTATTTCGTGCATGTTATTTTTGCAGGATTAACATTATACCAATCTCCTGCCTTTAATCTCCCAGTAATTTAAACCCAAAATTGATCCACATTTCTAAATGGAAGTTTTTTAAAAGTCTGCAGCATATCGGATGTATTACCTCAGTGAGGCACTTCATCAGAACAACTCAGAGTCAAAGTGACATCTTGGGCAGCGTTGCATTTCTGTGCCTGCCCTAAAAGGCTCTTTTCCATCTCAGTGTTTTAGGGGCACTGACAGGGCAACCCTTCCGCAGCAAGGCTAGCGGCCAGGCAGTCTCGTCGGTGATACATTAAGCATCAGATTGCATATGAGCACCAATCCAAACAACTTGTCATGGAAAGATATTTACTCCTCAGTTCAGACATTATTCACACACTACTATGCCCTTGGTGGATAAGGAGCCGTCTTGGGCTGAAAGAAGAGTAGTGCTGTTCACCTCATCTGTCCCAGAGAGAAGGAGAGACAGACAAAGGCGAAGAGGGAGAGGTGAGTGTAGTGAGAGTAGAGAGGTGAGGTGGAGAGAGGGGGGATATAGAGCCAGAGAACTTAAGATGGAAAAGTAATTGAAGTGAGGAAATATACACAAAGAGGACAGTTGATGTAAATAGAATTGAGGTCAAGGAAAGTTGTTGTTTGACCCCAAGCCTGTTTTTCAGGTCTCAGGCTCGAAAATGACATTTCCAGAACTAATGACCATAACTTCACTTCTAAAAGGGGAACATTAATAATCTTTTTTCTCAAAGTAATGATAAACCTGTGAGTTGGATGTAGAAAAGTCAGAATCAATATAGATGTTTTTTATTTTAAAGAAAATTCAGATTGAATATAGTAAAAAACTGTAAATTATAGTGTCCGTCCAAAAATTATTTTTTACTTATAGTGAAAACTACCCTTGGATGATGGTAAGGTAGACTAAAAGCTTTAGGAATCCAAAGTACAACATATAATAAGACTGATGCAAAACAAGTGACATTTGACCTTTTTAGAGACAAACTCCACCTCTGGGGTGATTTCGGTGGAAATTAGCATTTTTACCGTTTCTCTGGAACCCATTGGTCGATTTTGGTGATTGACATATCTTCCTGACGAGAGCCAATAGAATCAAAGGGGGGTTTTCACATAGACACCAACGTTAACACAAAAAAGGTGGGGGCTTTGCGCATGTAGTTTTGCATGAGAGTGAATCTATCTCTCGCTCTGACATCTGGAAACGGAAAAGCAGGTTTATTGCTCATGGATTTGAAATCATTTCAAAGGGACACAGACACATAGTATTAAACTATGGATTAACTTCAGCAGCGGTTTTATCGTTTTAATGTCATTGAAGACCACTTTTGACCAGACAACGACCATGTTAGCATTTTTAACTACCTAGCGCCACATGTTTTGATGTCTGTCTTTGTTTATAAATAGTTTTTATCATAGAGTGATAATGTATGCACCAAACGATTCTGTGTCTTCTCACGATGCGAATCGATGGGTTAAACGTGCATAAAAGATTAATAATAAGGGTTTTATGAGTGAGTTTCTGTGCAGTAATCTGTTAGCATTTTTCGCTCGTTGCTAGTTCAGAGGCTCAGCGTTAGCATTGTGGGTTTTTAAAAAAAAGAAAGAAAATAAGATCAGTTTCTTCCCGTTATAAGGACATAAAACATTCATAGTTTATTACATCTTAAGAAGCCCTCAGACACTTTTGCTTGCAGATGTTGTGTTTTATATCAAGGTGTTTTTTACAAAGCTGCAGATTCACAATATAACATTAACAACAGATCAAATTAATAGGAAATTAGAACCAGACCGCAGTTCGCCTCAGCTTTTGGAGCATTTTAGCATCTTTCAGGTCATGATTTGGTATTACAAAACTTTTACAGCCAATTCATTTTTCAGCGATGGAAGGCAGCTGTTTTCGGTAAACGGCCAATTTGCTGTTGGTGCTTGGCAGCAGACGGATAGAGTTAGCGACTGGTGAACATAGTGTAAAACAAAGCCTTTGGTTAAGCTTAAGGAAGAGTTCGTTTGGACTTTTTTGACCAGAAGAATTTAGCTGTTGTTCCACTTTGTCTGCACAATGTGTATTTATACACCTCATACTAACGCTAATAATTAACAAAATAATTTATTGTGTTGATACATTGCTCTTAGCTTGTAGCACTGCCTCAAAATCGCAATTATATCACATAAATTATAATTATTATTGGGGTAATATGCAACTTGGTTTAAATCCTATGGTTTTTTTCGGACTTGAAAATAAAATGTTTAATTATCAATGGGATTGATGGCCCACATAACAACCAGAATACTAACATCGCATGAACATCAATACAATAGCCATCTGGACTTGGGTTACTTTAAACCACATAGACAATGCAAGACTTACAACCATTCATGCTAAGACCCCTTTTAAAACTCAACCAACCACGGAACAGTGGTCAGTTTGCTTATAGGCTCTCAACATGGTCAACATGGATTTAGCACTTTTGATGGTGACAGCAAGGCTATGCATTTGTGTCTACCACTCTCTGTGTGTGTGTTTGACATGCATATATGCTCTCCGCCTGTGTGTCTGTGACAGAAGCTCAGTGGTAAGACAAATGTTTCCTCCCAGTTGACCGTACATCCTGCTGGTGTAAATCCTCTCTGTCACTCAACGGCAATCTTACATGCAGAGCCTCATTACTCTAACCACACAAGAGCCCCCTCTCACATGCAGCCAGGCATCTTAGCTGGTGCACAACTCCCAGCAGATGCAGCCTCTATCCCCCCCACGTAGAAAAATATCCACATCCCAGACTCAGGCACTTAAGCAAGTAGTTGCACACACATTAATATGTAGATCCACAATCATGCAATTCACTGTATATGTCTCTTTAGGGACAGAAGCAAAACATAACAACATATAATAGGTCACTGAGGTGTAGCCACCTACCCAACTTTGCTTTGGACTTCCGCATAAAAGAGTTGTAAAAAGCTCTCCAAAGCAAAGTTAAATTCAGGATGGCCTCACCCAGGGGTTGGCAACCCGCGGCCCTCGAGCCGCATGCGGCCCTTTAAGCCCTCTGCTCTGGCTCCCTTGAGCTTAGACAAAAGTAAGAAGGAAATAAAATACAAGTATTTGTAGGACTATTTATATTTTGTTGCATGGTTGAAAATGTTTCGTATCTTGTATTTTGAGGTGATACTGTGACACATAAATAAAAAACAAAACAGTTTAAATTAGGCCAACTAAAATATACGTCACATCCTGCTACGGTCCCGCGCTAGCGCCTTTTCTTGCAGGCGAGGCGAATAACCTGACCCCCAGCTCCATGAGCGAACTATGGATAAATCAAAGAAAAGAAAAGTACCGGAGGAACACAGGATTTAATTCTGCGTGGACAGAGTTATATGCTTTCACAGCAAGTGATGCTGGTTTACCGGTATGTTTGATATATGTAGAGAGAAGTTGTCAAAGGTGCTGCAGCCTTTACGTATCGAGGAGAAAAACGGAAGAGGAAGACAGCTGACGATCTTCACTCATAATTCAATGGGGTATGTAATTTATTTCCGAAAACACTTTTTGTTATATTCCATGGAATGCTCTTAATGTCCCGATAGCAATGAATATATTAAATGCTTTGACAATAAATACATACAAAAATTCATCTCTGGAAGCCGTAGCGCTGTAAAAAGCACGACCCAGCTAAAATAACTGGAAGGCCTACCTGCCTGTCAGCCTTCCATCTCTGTTCCATCTGTGCACAAACTTATCTCGTGCCCTCATAGAGAGGCGAAGTCCCTCCCCTTCCGGGAGCCTCCATGGGACCCCGGAAGCGGAAAATTATACATTGAATTCAATGGAGAGAGAAAACGTATCTTTTGATCCCGTTTGAATTATGCCACGAATGACACATATGATGTTTGTCAATTTAAAAGAACATTTTGCAAGTCAAAAAAATTAAAATGTGTCGTAAAACTGTGAAGTAACACATTTTTTTGTGTTAAGCCGCTCAGTGAACTACATGTCTCTGGTCCCGCACAATACGCGTCACCAACACAAAGATGACCGTCACATTGGCACATTTCACCTCATTCTTTCAGAATGAGAATAAAAGTATAAAACGAGGTGAAAATTACTACAAGTCTGGGCACGTTGAGAGCTGTACATACACGAAAGGGGAGTTAGTCGGTTCTGTAAGAGCCAGCATGCAGGACCGGCTTTACAAGGTTTCGGTGAGTAATATGAGTGCAATGTTTAACGTTAATGTCAGTCAATAAGGAGGAGAATGAAAAAGAAGATGATGAACCACAGACCCGGCATATAATGACTGCAGTGTGCAGGGCTGTGTTAATTTATGTTACTGTTATCAATAGCATTAGTTGACTGAGAAAACCGTCAAGAAAAAAAGTTTAGCAATGTTACGAGTCGACTAGCATAATATGAACCACGGCTGTGATTGACAACCTGGACAGCCAGTCAGAAGCTAGAATGCCAACCTAGAGAGCCAATCAGAACCTAGAACGGGTGTACTGTATACGGGTGTGTATGCTGTGGATAACATTAGTGTTCACAAGAACAAGGTACACTCCCGTGTTTTGTTTTAGTTGCTCTTCAGATTGAAGCGGCCAGTTTTATATCGACTATATGTGTGATCTCCTTTTTACATCTCGTTGTGTCATTTGAGTTTATTTGCTGTGTGTAGATTCAAGGATTTTGGTTATCTTGTCAATTTGTTTGGTTATCTAGGCACAGCTGTGTGTGACTCCCTCTGGTACACTGGTATGTGTTTTCCTAATGTAGAGAGCATTGATTAATTCATAAACTACACACTGAGTCTAGATCCTGACCAAATCCTTTTTTGTTGATCAAATGTTTTTCAAAAATGTAATACACATTTAAAAAAATACAATGTACAATCACAACCAATACAACACAAATTACAAAAAATTCAGAAAAAACAAACAACAACAATCAGACAAGAGGACAAAACTATGGAAAAATAAACCCTCCCACCCCCAGATCTGGACCATCCTTGTATTGCTCATTCAATCTATTATAGCATGTTAACAAACATGGTACTTACTTTATTTGTACAGATCTACATGGGAGAGGATGGCGCGATGCAGAGCGCTGTCTGTGGTTGTGCATGGGGGATGTACAAATGCAGCCACGCTGCAGCGTTGGCAATATTTACCATGTGGCAGATCAGCTCCACAGAAGTTGAGTGCCAGTGGAGGAAGCCCGGCACTTCAAAAGTAGTCCAGCCGGTGTCTCAACTCTACCAACAGCAAGAGGAGACATACAACCCACTGGCCAGAGACATCGCCACTGAGGAAGTAGACTGGTTCAGGTCTGCACTGAGGGGCGCAGCGTGGCATGGCATGGCTTTTGTCACCTGAGCCAGAGCTGCAGCCTCAACATCAGGCCATTTTCAACGTGCCGGAGCTGGTGAAGGAGCATGGGGGTCGGGGGCTTGAGGCAATTCTTGCCTCAATGCGACTGAGCAGAGACCAGCAAGCTGCCATCCAGACAGCCACCGTAGGACAGCAGACAAATCCTCAGTGGCAGTTACAAAGGCGGGGCAGGTTGACAGCCAGCAATTTTGGTGCTGTGCTGAGGTCGGGACTTTCATCCACTCCATGCGCGTCCCTCATGAAGAGGGTGCTTGGGGGGTACAATTTAGACGGAGTCATGGCTGTCAACTGGGGAGTTGTAAACGAGGTGTGTTTGGCCAGTGTTTGGCCTTTTAAGTGTGACACATATGTAGTGATAAATGCTGCACCTGACCACTGTTCCTAAATAAAAAAAGTTTTCTGCATCGTCAGTCATTTTTTCCAAATAATTACCAATATTTCACAAATTCTTCATGTCAACTTAAGAGCACAGCTTTGTGTCAGCTTTGCTTGGTTCATCTTACTTATCATTTTGCAGTTGAAGGCAGAATTTATTTATTATTGACTCAGAATGAAGCACAACTTCATGTCATACAATACATTGACTTTATTTGTAATTTTGTAAAAACATATGAGCATTGATTAGCAAGCAGGACCTGCAGGAACAGAGAACGGTGATGGATGGAGCTGGGAAGAGAGAAGAATAAAGAAAATAGATCAACTTTATTATCGGATATTAAAAATTCAATTTCAAAACAAGTTGCCGCTCCTACAGTTTTCTAGTATGGAAAGATGATTTCACATGACCAATGCAAAATATCACACTCAATACATGTGTCTCTCTGGGGGGTGCATTGTGCCTTTGATGTATATAAATAATATACCATAACCAAATACTATTACGTACAGTGGAAATCAGGTTGCCAGAGCAGGTCAGTGTGCATGTTCCTCAGGGTCTCAGCAGTTATAGGTGAGGTAAAGACAATAAAAGAGAAAAAGGTCAGTAACAACACTTTAAAGTAACAACACTGAATAATTATCTCTTTGAATAATTTTCTCTCAGTAATCACTCAACTACTGTCTTTCCAACAAACAGATTGACTCACTCTCACTATCATCACAATGAAACACGTCCAGAAGAATGTCATGCAAAGCTCCCTGCCTGCCTGCGTTCCTTCGACTCTCCCTGAACTGCTTCCTTAGCACCCGGTGGAGGGCGCAGTTGGCTACTCTTCAAATGTTTCACGAAATACTTACCATGATGACTACTCTTACTGTTTAACATTTTGGTTTACTTCATGTAATAAAATAATAACTTCATGGTAAGGCTACTAAAAATGACAAGGCTAAGTAATGTAATGCTAACTAACGTGCTCGCTACTCGTCGCTACTAGCTAGGTAGCTAACTTGACTATGTTCCATGCATAACATGTATATTACTTATGATATTACCTGATATGTCTGATCCAGCGACTCCTGGTCCTTTCTTAAGACGGGAAGCGATAGAACGAGCAAGTGGTATGATCACTTTTGTGATTACAACATGGTACAAAGCACACAGGCATCTTGTAAAAGTGAATGTATTGGAGCAATCTCTTATATTTATTGGAGGGAATAAATCAGTTATGAAATCTTCTTCTTCGCTTTAATTACGAGTCGCAACCACTTGGAGCATTATCGCCTGTGACAGCACATGCGCGACCCAGAATGGGATTTGGGATTTGTAGTCTTTGTAGTCGCGTATTTTTCATAGTCTTATATTTCAACAGTTTTACGACACAATTTGACTTTTTTGACATGGAAATGATTGTTTAAGATTGACAAACATCATATGTGTAGTTCGTGGCACAATTCAAACGGGATCAAAAGATACGTTTTCTCTCTCCATTAAATTCAATGTATAATTTTTCGCTTCCGGGGTCCCATGGACCGGAAGTAGATGGGCGTGACTTCGCCGCTCTATTGGTCATGTGCGCGTTCGTGTGTGTTGGAGGAGGGGCTCTGTAAAGAAGTCTGAAGGAATTGGCAGATTTTTTCCGGTTGTGTATTTTCAAATTCTAGCGCACTCAAGCTGGTTTCTCCATTCTTACCTTTTATATATACAGTCTATGATTCTTACCTACCCTACCTTTAACTCTTTTTAGGGTGCAGCTATATGTTTTATTTATTTCAAAGTGGGCCCATTTTAATTATATATTTTTTCCTTCAAATGTGCAGAGGACTCCCCAAGTGCCGTGTTTAATTTATTTTAAAGTAGGCCTGTGTATTATTTTTAATTCTCCTTATAGGAGTTCTTTGTTTCTTATTAGAGGTTAACAGTTTTATATAATGTAATAAATAGCCTAATAAATGCAAAAAAACTAGTTTTGGTCTGATATAACAATAAATACAACTTTATAAGCTATCAAGCTATGAAATATGTTTTGCGGCTCCAGACAAAAAATGTTTGGGGAAAAAGGAGCAAAATGGCTCTTTTGGTCAAAAAAGTTGCAGACCCCTGGCCTCACCTAATGCACGTGTAATGGTGCCGATTAAAGGGCCCGTAAACACTGCCTAGCATGTGGAATAAGAGAAAAAAAGTATTTGCACTGACATTGACTTATTTGTCACCTAACTTCAAATCTTCTTTAGTTAATTTAGCCCAAACAACAAATTATTGTTTTTATACCTAACTTTGTGGCTTTGTTGTGTGAAACTAATTGCTTCCTGTGAATTTTTCGAAAAAATTATGTCCATGTAATAAGCGAAAAAAAAACACATTTTGCCGCCAACCTGATCTCACCAGAATTTGTGACTCCACCACGACTCCTTAACACCGCATTGCTGGTGGAGTCATGAACATTGCTACATTTACGTGTCTGCACCATGGTCTGTACCACTCAAACAACGCCAATGTAAAGTGAATGAGGCTCCTTTGTCGTGGTGCACTCACACATTTCTACAACGTCCTGCAGTGAGCTTTTTATTCTATAAAACGTTTTTAAAATCGACTTTATAGCTTGTAGTAACTCACGGGAGGCTTCTTTTCTTTTATTTGTATTCATAATAATTTGTATTTTTCGTCAGAATGTATTATGGCAACCCTCCTAAAAATTACGTTCCCACAGAACTAAACTGCATTCTCAATTACGTTTAGCGAGAAACGTCTTTTTTCCCTCGTTACGTTCATTATGAAGGTATCTTAAAGAAGTTTATTTTCTACATATCTTTGCCATTTATTGTCTTGCTTATAATAATGATAATAGTCATTTAAAAATATCATTTTAGAGCACACATTTGAAATCAGTAGGCAAGGCTGTAATTTCGCCAGCTGTTACTCTCATGAGCGAGGCAGAAAATAATAGTTTTAACATGCCAAAAAGCTGCTGTCGTTTCTTGCACCTCAAACATTAAAACAAATCCAGAGTTACGTGTTTCTGTACTTCCTCTAAGAAGAAAGGACAGTAACAGAAGGTCTCTGTGACGCCAGATGCGGTGTTGTTAATGCGATATCATATCCGGAAAAAAATTCAGTTTAGGATGGCCGAAGACACTACACTTCCCATAATCCCCAGCTATCGTTTGGGACTACAATCCCGTTGACAAACCCCGTGATTAATCTTCAAGCTCTGTGATTGGATGTTGGAGTGGCAGTGCGCCAAGGTTACGCCGAGCGTCAAGCTCTTTGAAATGGAACAAAACCTAGGCAGACTATTCAAAACTGGACTCGAACGCCCCCCCAGAACTATACATGTTCTCTATGGCACGTCTCTACTGGGAATTGTAGTTTTAAAAGACGTTTTTGTTTTTCCCAAAATTAGAAGTTGACAGTATTAAACTGTGTGCAGCCCTGGAGGTTTAGGCGATAGGAAACACATTGGTGTGTACAAATTTAAAAGATGTAATTACTACATGGGTGAAAATCGCTTGTATCCATAATGGGCAGCATTAATATATACCCACATGACAGCTCATTGTTACTTTGTAATTCTACTCCACTACAATTCAGAGGTTAACCTGGTATTTTTACTCCACTCCATTTATTTTAGATACTTTGCAGATTCTGACTAATGATGTGAAATATAAACAACCCTTAAAGCAGACTGAGTAAAATTCAGGGAAAGGTGACTGTCGAGTGCAAACAATCAGGAGAGATATTTGAAAGTTGGTGCTTGAGAAGACTAAACATTTATCTGCAGATCTCTATAAAGTATATTAATTACTCGTTATTCTTTACTAATAGTGAATTAAAAACTGTATATAATTGCTATTTTGCACATGCCTTTCAAGATTTCCTAAGGTTTATTGACATATCATATACACAACAGTGTAGCTATGCAACTGTGCATTACAAGACATCTATCAATATGTGTGTATACCTCCACCATTAAACTTTCAAATTCTGCACATTTCTTATACTATCTACATTAGGCATGGGCGGTATAATTTTTTTCATACCGTCATACCTTGCTGACATCATACCGTGGTATACGGTATATGACGGTATCAGTCCCAATTTAAGGGGTCATTTCTCCCCCACAATTTTTTTTACTCACTATATCAACAGCCCCACCAAAAATATTTTTCACCAGCCGCCACTGACGGTATGACTTGGGTCGACTTGAGTGAGGTGGCGTTCGGCGGCAAATAGATGTTTCGAACGGTATATTATATGTTCGGTGTAAAATGCAGCCCGAGCCGGTAGACGCTCGCAAAGTGCCGCGACGTGCGCGCAAGTGCAAAACAAAGGCTGCATACATGACACATTGTGCAAATGGCACATTTTGAGATCGGATACAGGACGCGTTTGTAGATGTCCGACGTTGTTTACATAGTGAGCTAAGTTAACAATATATCATCATACATAAACATTTTCCGGGAGTAAATACTTGACTTATTGAATAAAGTTTGCTATATTCACTAACTAGTTTGGCAATATTATTCCGTGCATGTATTAAAAACCTTATTTCCATTTGATTCATTGGATTACTCGCGTGAATGTTTAGCTCGTAAATGCTTTCGTTTTTAAAACCGTCTGACCTCGACTACAAAACCATCAACCAGTTGCATAGGATTAAAAAATGTCAACACTCACTCACCCCGTCTTAAACATTCCCAAAGAAGTGCCTCTGTCTCTCGTTGTGCTGGATGAAGTCACTGGCGACGAGTAAACCCAAAATAGTCCCAAACAGGCGCAGAGGCATTTTTCTTTTTTACTAGTTATCCAAGTTCGGGGCCGGCAAATGCTGCCGCCATCTTGCTCAGCTCAGCTCTGTGCTGAGCTCTGAGAGCGGGAAAGACGGACTGCCCTCCCCTGCCCTCTGCTGGCGCGTGCTGTGCATTACAACCAATGTCGTCCTTGTCAAAACTCCGTGTCTGTGTAATAGAATGAAACGCATCTGTGATTTGGCGCACAGTCTGACGTCACGGTATTGAAAATCATACCGACGGTATTTCGAAATACCCTGGTATACCGTAATACCGTCATACCGCCCAAGCCTAATCTACATACATAAGAGTACAATTAATGTGTATAATATCAGTTAAAATAAGTGCTTCAACATAGTTAACATTGCAGGAAATCAATATGTTAGACGTTAAGTACTTTGTCAGGCTTAATATATCTATCTGTAGATAGATACCCCCAAAGCTTTTTTCTTATTTGAAAGAAGACCTTAGCCTAAAGTATTCTTAAATGTGTTAATAAAGGTTAATTAGTTTGTCTGTTTTGCACATCCTCATATTAATATCTTTGCAAATCCAGCACTAAACTGTTTTATTGTAGAGATCACTTACAGTATCTTCTCTATTTTTTATATTTTATATTTCTATCATTGACCTTCTACTTTCCCTTTTCTATTTTTTTCATCAAATAACATTATTCAACAAAAATAACATTATTCAACAAAAATAATTCAATAACGTGCTTTAACCACTAGGCGGTGCACACAAGGTACACACATCATACTAATAATAACTTTGTTTTATTAGTGTAGGACACTTATGTATGTATAACATCTGAAGATGTGTAGTTTAATAGTTTTATTCATGTTTTTACATAATTTTACAGGATATTGCAATACTATTTCTCATGTTTTACTTCTACACATTAATATCTGATTTGTAAAACATAGACAGAAAGGTAGATCCGTCATTTAATGGTAAGCTATTGCAATTGTGATTCCATATATGTATCTCCCATCACCCAAATCCCCTGAATATTCTCTCAACTCATTATTTACATTCTTATATTCAAAGAAAATCAGTAATATCTTTAAAAACTACAAGTCCTTTTCTATCAGCTGTGCACAGTTATGGTGTAAATATAATATCTACCAATTGGATCAAATATAAAAGTCAGCCGAATTACTATTGATACTACAAGGAGACGTATTGTGTGAAAAGAAATGCAAGATGTTGTTTAATTGTTGATATATTTATGTTCCATGTCACATATTCAGTTTTGGCGGCAGTTCTCCTGTTTGTCCAGAAGTCTTCTAATCAGGGCTCTATAAATAAAAAACTACGGCAGATGTGTAATATTTAATGCAGCCGAACCGTGTATTACAATGCCGTTATGTGATTACTTTCAAAGAGAAAAGCAAGAACACTCGGAATAAAGTATTATTTTATTTTCGGATATCATATCGCATTAACATCATATCCCAACATGCATTGCGGCTAAAACATCCAATCAAAGAGCTTCATGCTGAGGATCTTGGGTAATCTGTTCAGTGGGTGGTTTGTGGTGTGTATCGCTCGAAATGTCCCGTCTGTTTCCGATGACTTTATTTTCGGCTAAAAAGCATGCTAAAAAGCCCAAGATAATAGAATTAAAAGAATAAATAAAAACAAGGATAATTGTGTGTTATTGTTGAGTAAATAACAGTGTGTTATTTAGAAAAGAATAACAAATTAGATGGAAAAAAAGATTTTAAAAAATACAGATTTCAGTATTTTGAGGCTCTGAGCCCCATTTCTTTTCCTCACAGACGGCAAAAAAGTCAGACATTACACGATTTTAAAATAAAAAAAACAAATAAATAAACAGATAAAACACTGGCATGTAATTCACGTTAGAATAAATAGAATGGTTTTGAATAATATATGAGAGTAAAATCTACGTCACTTTACAGCCCCGCCCACTTTTGGGGAAACCAAAACGGCGATCAAGCCTGAAGCCACAGAGATCTTCTTTTACTGTCCTTTGTTCTTAGAGGAAGTACAGAAACACGTAACTCTGGATTTATTTGAATGTTTCAGGTGCAATAAACGACACAGCAGCTTTTTGGCATGATAAAACTATTATTTTCTGCCTCACTCATGAGAGTACAGCTGGCGAAATTACAGCCTCGCCTACTGATTTCAAATGTGTGCTCTAAAATGATATTTATAAATGACTATTATCATTATCATAAGCAAGACAATAAATGGCAAAGATATGTAGAAAATAAACGTCTTTACGATACGTTCATAACGAACGTAGCGTGGGAGAAAATACGTTTCTCGCTAAACGTAATTGAGAATGCAGTTCGTAATTTTTAGTAGACAGGGTTGCCATAATACATTCTGACAAAAAATACAAATTATTATGAATACAAATAAAATAAAAAGAAGCCTCCCTTGAGTTACTACAAGCTATAAAGTAGATTTTAAAAACTTTTTATATCATAAAAGCTCACTGCAGGACGTTGTAGAAATGCGTGTGTGCACCACGACAAAGGAGCCTCATTCACTTTACATTGGCGTTGTTTGCGTGGTGCAGTGGCGGTTCTAGACCAATTTGACTGGGGGGGCCACTGGGGGGCCAGTTATTTTCTGAGGGGGGCACAATAAATGCAGGACGAAAAAGAGAACTAGACAGTATAAAGTAATTGCGCATAAGAAAACAATGCAATACAGTTATTGGTATTTGTTTCAGTACACTTATTTATTTCAGATATATCTTATAGTTATTACTGTTAGCTTCAGCTTAAGTTATAGTACACTTTTTGCACTAACACCATATCATATTTATATAAAAATAAAGGCTGCCACTCCAACATCCAATCACAGAGCTTGAAGATTAATCACGGGGTTTGTCAACGGGACTGTAGTCCCAAACAATAGCTGGGGATTATGGGTAGTGTAGTGTCTTCGGCCATCCTAAACTGAATTTTTTTCCGGATATGATATCGCATTAACAACACCGCATCTGGCGTCACAGAGATCTTCTGTTACTGTCCTTTCTTCTTAGAGGAAGTACAGAAACACGTAACTCTGGATTTGTTTTAATGTTTGAGGTGCAATAAACGACACAGCAGCTTTTTGGCATGTTAAAACTATTATTTTCTGCCTCGCTCATGAGAGTAACAGCTGGCGAAATTACAGCCTTGCCTACTGATTTCAAATGTGTGCTCTAAAATGATATTTATAAATGACTATTATCATTATTATAAGCAAGACAATAAATGGCAAAGATATGTAGAAAATAAATGTCTTTAAGATGGACTGTACTTATATAGCGCTTTATCCAGTCTTTAAGACCCCTCAAAGCGCTTTACATACTACATGTCATTCACCCATTCACACCCATTCATACAGAGCAGTGTAACTTACTCTATAGGACCTAACATTCATACACATTCACACACCGTTGGCCATGCCATCGGGAGCAACTCAGGGTTAAGTATCTTGCCCAAGGATACATCGACATGTTGACTGCATGGGCTGGGATCGAACCCACAACCTTCTGGTTGAAAGACGACTGCACTCCCTCGCAGCCACAGTCGCCAAGATACGTTCATAACGAACGTAACGTGGGAGAAAATACGTTTCTCGCTAAACGTAATTGAGAATGCAGTTTAGTTCTGTGGGAACTTAATTTTTAGGAGGGTTGCCATAATACATTCTGACGAAAAATACAAATTATTATGAATACAAATAAAATAAAAGAAGCCTCCCGTGAGTTACTACAAGCTATAAAGTAGATTTTAAAAACGTTTTATAGAATAAAAAGCTCACTGCAGGACGTTGTAGAAATGTGTGTGTGCACCACGACAAAGGAGCCTCATTCACTTTACATTGGCGTTGTTCGTGTGGTGCAGTGGCGGTTCTAGACCAATTTGAATGGGGGGGCCACTGGGGGGCCAGTTATTTTCTGAGGGGGGCACAATAAATGCAGGACGAAAAAGAGAACTAGACAGTATGAAGTAATTGCGCATAAGAAAACAATGCAATACAGTTATTGGTATTTGTTTCAGTACACTTATTTATTTCAGATATATCTTATAGTTATTACTGTTAGCTTCAGCTTAAGTTATAGTACACTTTTTGCACTAACACCATATCATATTTATATAAAAATAAAGGCAATGAACAGTTACATCTCTACTTTACATCTACAATTATACAGATAAAATAGTTCAACTCACCTTCAATTATCGTGGTAGTCTCTCGAAACGTAGGTTTCAATCAGTCTTTCTTGGATGCAACAGCCTCTGATGATCCGAGATGAAAAGTGTTTGTTTTTCGCCGCTTCAGCCGGACAGTGAAAGTGAGTGCACCGCTGTAATGGGTCCTGAGTGCACCGCTCTAATGGGTCCGAATAGAATGACGAATAAGGTTAGTTCCGCCTATTCCGTCATTCAATAAATCTTGTAATAAATCATACATTTTTCATTTTTTTCACTTTTCATTTTTAGGGGGGCCACAGGGGGGTCAGAGGTCAGTGTTAGGGGGGCACTGGCCCCCCCTGCCTCCCCTAGAACCGCCCCTGGCGTGGTGCAGACAAGTAAATGTAGCAAAGTTCGTGACTCCACCACGCAATGCGGTGTTAAGGAGTTGTGGTGGAGTCACGCATTCTGGTCAGATCAGGTTGTTTGCCGCCCATACAGTATGTGTGTGTCTGCGTGTGTGAGGCATTAAGCTTTGAAAACAGCCCAGAAAGCTTGTGAATGTTTTGGGAGCACTTGGGCTGCCGACTTTTCCTCCGTTTAGCATCAACTTGGTAATTGTTGATGCCAAAGACATCTGCTCTTCATTTATAAGTTAGTATGGGTAGTTTGGTCGTGATACTGAAAATAATATATCTCAGGGAGCCAAGACAGACCGTCTGCTATGAGACTCATCTTGGGGACCTGTGGGCAGAGGAAAGGACACCGAAATAGCACAGCAAAAATATATGTTCTGTACTTCCTTCCTCAACCTTTCCTCAACCTGCCCTCAAAAGGGATTACGTTTTGGGCCTAATGTAAGCAAAACTCTACATTTTCAAGGTTGTTAAATTAGCATATAAGCGCCATGAGGGAACAATATAAGCGTCTGTGGGTTTAAATGTCGAAATATCCACACGTTTAGAGTTTTTAACTTTGATTTTTAGGTGCGTGACTGCCTGTCTTTGTGTGTTTTTCTATATCTGCCCTTAGCCATGCAGCATGCTTGGGGAAACTCCCATCTCACCAGCTTCGCTATTCCCCGCAGCCTTCGCTCTGTACAGCAGACAATGTGAGGAGAAGATGTGACTCATCCTCCCTTCTCTCTCTCTCCCTCCTCACCCCCCTTCTATTAATCAGTTATCTGCTTGTGTGTCTGGTTTTCTAGTCTTGACTGGTTGACTTGAGAGTCAGTGGCACCGTTGCCCCCAGGCCAAAACAAGACTTGATGAGCGAAGAAACACTTTTCTCCCTCTTTCCCATCCCAGATGAGTACCACCTCCCTGTGTGTGGTCTCTGTCTACCTATCACTGGAAATGCTGATTGGGTTTCTGCTGTGGATGACTGTTTATTCAGTTAGATCATGCAAAGACAACCTTCATCAGTTTTCTCCTGGAGCCTGAAAACACACCTGAGATTTCATTTGAGGGAAGCTACCAACCGTAGACGCTCTCTCGCTGTTATACATCAATCCTGATGTTTGAAGCAAAGCAGGAGTCTATCTGTGAGCAAAACATTGTAATAGACTTCCTTTTGTGTGAATAGTTTTCTAAAGCCTGATTTTCTGCATTGACAAACTGACTTACTTGATTCACTAAAGCCCTAACTTGAGTTTAGCAAACAATTCAAATATAACAAAATACAACAGGCGGTGATTATTATTATTTTGTTATGGTTATTGATTTAGGTAGGATTGGTTTAAGGGAGGCTGCAATTTGGCACGTCATGCTAACAAAATGAAATGCTTATATTTAGCAAGTTTAATTGTGTGTATCATGGTCATGTGTTAATATTAGGGCAGTCAGTCGATTCAAATATTTAATCGCATGATTGTCCATAGTTAATCGCGATTGATCGCAAATTAATCGCACATGTTTTGTCAGTTCTAAATGTACCTTTTATAGGGATATTTTTCAAGTTTTTAATACTCTTATCAACATATGAGTGGACAAATATGCTTTATGCAAATGTTTGTTTATTATCATTGGAACAATGACAAATATTCTCATCAATATTAAACACAACAACCTCTGAGCGTTACAAATATTCGCCTCAATTCCACCTGGAACCTCTCTCCTACAATACAAAGTGTGTGTGTGTGTGTGTGTGTGTGTGTGTGTGTGTGTGTGTGTGTGTGTGTGTGTGTGTGTGTGTGTGTGTGTGTGTGTGTGTGTGTGTGTGTGTGTGTGTGTGTGTGTGTGTGTGTGTGTGTGTGTGTGTTCTCCGTGCTGAGTATGCCTCCCGATGGCCTGCAGGTGAGCGTGGAAGTGTGGGCAGCAGGAGGGGGGCTGTCAGCATCAGCTTATAGATGGTATTTTAAACTCGATGCGCTCTGAAACTACGGGGCGGCCGACGACAAAAATGCACATGCGTTAATCGCGTTAAAATAATTAGTGCAGTTTTTTTTGCGTAAACGCGTTAGTTACGCATTAACTTGACAGCCCTAGTTAATATGTGTGGATGAGCAATAAAAACGACTGAAGCTAAAGCTGATGGGAATTTCAATGTGCGAGTATTTGTAACCAATATAATTAGAATTTTATATTTTCACCTGGTGAAAGCGCCAATCCAAGCAACTGTTATAATTTGGAATATTGTATATGACAACCTGCAAGAGGAATTACGAGTTCAAATATGGAGTCTAGGTCACCCTAATTAAGGTCCATAAATTCAGCCCAGTATTTGTCATTATTATAATTTGTTAAGTCAAATCTGGTGGCTCCCATAAATGAAAGAGGTTGAAAATGGTGTCTGGAGAGGTTGTTATGGCAGGATGAAGTGAAACAAGTTTACTAGACATAAAGTACTGTTTTTTTACTTCGGAACCACACTTAAGTGTAATACGTGCACAATGATGCCAACGCTGTCACGTCAGTGGATCTTATATTGTCCCACTAAATCATGATTACCCTGAAGGTGCTGTTGAGGCAAGCCATTTCATGTCAATGGACTATTTAATGCCAGGCTAGGTAATTAGCCTTTTAGGACAGAGAGGATTGACAGTTTAATTGTTTAAGGGTCTGTCAATGAGGCTTCTACTCAGGTTTGTCAATCCTCTCTCTTACATCCAGACACGAAAGGTGAGATTGCCAGCACGGCAGAGCTGTCGGTCACATAAAGAGTTTGCCGCCTCTGCGTGTTGTAGAGAGGCCTCATGCAGGATGGCCCTCTTCGCCACTAATTCTCTCAATTAAGAGCCTCCAGCACATTGCTGCTCTTTGTACACAAATCCCCTTTAATTACAGGATTTATACATCAGCAGGGTGCAAACATGAATAAATAACTATATAGAGCATGAAAGGCAAACACAGCCACTCAATGCTCCTATGGAGCGTGAGATTTTGCAAGGTCACCACAGATAAGATGCACGGTTTATGACATGCATCTCAAGTAGAGCTAAATATTTCCTTCCAAGTGGCAGTTTTAAGTGTATACTTTGCAGGAAAAACAGATAAAATAGGGAAAGTGCTGCTGTTAATACAATAAACATACAGTATACTTGTGATGCAGCCGAGGTTGAGTAATTTCAGAGTGGTGATGAGAAGCAATGCAGTCTAAAGTAGCACATAATGAATAGAATACATTTGTCACGTTGTTATGTCTAATACCAGCAGCTTGAGGTAAGCAGACCATGAAGGACACTGGTTCACTGAACCGACTGTGTGCCACATAACTTCACTGTGCATTGTACCACTGGAGGAGACTATTTAAGATCCCCGGAGAGTGTTAGACAGAGAATAGCAAAAGCCTTTTTGTGTCCATGAATACCCGGGCAATCAATGCATCAATTATTCAAGCCGCATGCAGAGAGAAACCATCGCAAGCTGTCCATTGGAGCTCCGTACCAAGACTCCTAATGTTGCTCTGACAGCAGTGGAACAATACAAATGCAACAGAGCCATTAGAAGCAAGGCATTGCAGAAAAACTGCTGCAAAATTAGAGATAAGACGGTCCAAACATGTCAATGACATATCCAATTGTGACTTGGTTTAATAACAGTATATTAACAAGCAGGCATTCAATAGGCACAAGTGTTGAGGAAATTCATTTTATATTGACCTCAAGCCCATATGTGTAGAATCATTCACACTCAACCTCTCCACAGTGAGAGCAATAGATACAGAGTGAATCTAGATACTGTAGTCTATTTGTACTTCGTCCCTTCTCGACACAAATAGCTGGTTAGTACTTTGAGGTATGAAATAAACATTTAAAATAAATGTTTCATGTTTTTTTTTAAAGCTTAAACAACCATATAATACATCTGTTGTGACATGTTGTTCCAGAAAACAAAGAGAACAGTGACTTTTGTTGTAAGTTGTAAGTCAAGCGCTTACACACATTTCCTATAAATGCAGGTGATGACAGGAACATCAATACAGCATCGATATGCAAAGTCTGTTGTTATTAAAGTTACTTTGGATATAAATGCAGTGTTGGATATGAAGTAGATAGGAATCACAGCCTCCACAATCTTTAAAAAACATGGAGGTTTGTTTAGTTTCTAAAGACTAAATCATACTTTATTCTTATGTCAATTTTTATGACATGCCCTTTGCACATGAAGTTCCTAACAATGGGAAATTGATTTAACACTAAAGGTTTTGTTGTGGCAATTCAGCGCTCACAACAGGAAATAATTAAACCAACCAGTAGACGTTTTACACAGGCATATAGGTTTCTAGACCCGCGCTGATAACCTAGACAACCTCATGCCTCCCCAGCCTGCCACCAGTCCTCCAACCCCCCACTTGACCAATTTTGCCCTCTTCAATATCCGGTCACTCAACAATAAAGCCCACATCCTCCACAAACTAATTCTGTCCATCGACTTCCTTCTGCTCAGTGAAACCTGGCAACAACCCAATGACTTCTTCTCCCTCAATCAAACATCCCCCCCTGGTTTTAATTACATCACTAAACCCCGCCCCTCACGCCGTGGTGGTGGGCTGGCTGTCATCTACAACCAGAACATCAGGACTACAGAACTCACCCTCCCCTCCACCATCCTTTGAATTCCTCGCCTTCAAAGCCCCTCCCTCACTGACACTTATCCTCATTTACCGGCCCCCCAAACCACACCCCTCCTTCCTCTCTGATCTCACTGAACTCCTCACCATTGCTTCATCCCTCTCCCCACGTATGTTACTCCTCGGTGACCTCAACATCTACATGGACTCTCCCACCTGCAAACTCGCTTCTGAATTCTCCTCCCTTCTGGACAATTTCTCATTTACCCAACATGTCACCTTCCCTACCCATGACCTTGTCTGCTCCACCAACCTCCCAGTACTCGACCTCCACCCCTGCCCCTTTCCCCTCTCTGACCACAAACTCATACAGTTCACCATCGCCTCCCCCGTCCGCCACCCCATCCAGGAACATCACCTTCCGTAATTTACGCTCTGTCGATCCCCAGCACCTCTCCGACCTATCCGCTATCCTCTACTCTCCCCCTGGACTCGAACCTCAGCTCACCCGATGAACAACTCAACCACCTTAATTCCACCCCACTCGCCTCCCTCAACAGCCTGGCCCCCCTCAAAAGGAAAAATGTCACTTTTAAAACCTCCTCACCCTGGTTCACCCCTGCACTCCGTAAGTTGAAGCAAACTGGCCGCCAGCTTGAACGCCTAACCATGAAATCATCCCTCACAGCTCACCATGAATCCTAAAAAACTCCATCTCACTACCTACAGAGACGCCTTCACTGCCGCAACATTTGCTTACCTCTCCACCATCTTTACTGACCCCTCCCGTAACCCCAGGACCCTCTTCTCCACGTCAACATGCTCCTCAAACCCCATGCTGACACCCTCCCTTCCTCCACTTCCACTCTATGCAGTTCATTCCTCCAGTTTTTCTCTGACAAAATCACTGCCATTAATCACTCCCTATCCACTGCATCTGACACACAGACATCTCCCCCAACATCCACCGCCACAATTTCTCCCTCCATCTCCCTGGACCTCCCGAGCCCTCCTCCCCACGGCCGCCTCTCCCAGTTCACTCTGGTTACCCCCCCTGAAATACTCAAACTGATCAGCTCCTCCAAACCCACAACCTGCTTGCCTGACCCTCTACCCACCCCTCTACTGAAGTCCTGCCTCCCGTCCTTTGCCCCTACCTCGTCAACCTTTTCAACTCCTCCGTCCCAGGGAACCGTTCCCTCTGCCTTGAAAACTGCTGCTGTCACTCCCATCCTCAAGAAACCCGGTCTGGATCCCTCCTCCCTTAGTAATTACCACCCCATCTCCAGCCTCCCCTTTCTCTCAAAAACAATAGAACGCATCATCTCCAAACAACTCACCTTTTTGAACCTCTTCAGTCTGGTTTTTGTCCCCACCACAGCACAGAAACGGCACTCATCAAAGTCCTCAATTACCTCCTCATCTCTGCTGACACCGGTTCCCTCAATATCCTCATCCTCCTCGACCTGAGTGCAGCCTTCGATACCGTGAGCCACACCATCCTGCTCACCCGACTCCAGGATATCGGTATCGAAGGTACTGCACTCAGGTGGCTCCAGGTCTACATCTCCGACAGATCCCACTTCATCTCCCTCAACAACCACTCCTCTGCCACAGCTTCAGTCACCCAAGGTGTTCCCCAAGGATCAGTACTAGGCCCCCTCCTATTCATCATCTACATCCTCCCCCTTGGTCAGATTTTCCGCCACTACAACCTGGACTTTCATTGTTACGCCGATGACACACAGATTTACCTCACACCGCATCCATTACAAACTCCTGGTCTTCACCTACAAAGCCCTCCACCATCTGCCCCACCCCCCCCTACCTCACTGACCTCCTCATCCTCTACCCACCCCGGTCCCTCAGATCCACCTCAGCCGGTTTGCTTTCCACCCCCAAGGCCAAACTCTGGAGCTTTGGGGACAGAGCCTTCTCTGTGGCAGCCCCGAGCTCTGGAACTCCCTCCCTCAAGACCTCCGTAAGTCTGAGTCCCTCACCCTGTTCCAGTCCCGCCTCAAAACCCACCTCTTCAACTCTGTTTATCCATGAGCCCCCCCCCCCTCTCAACCAACTTCCTCCTGACTGCCTTTTCTGTTTTGTTTTGTTTTGTTGTTTTTGTTTGTCTTTGCCTGTTTTTGCCTGTCCTTGTTTGTCTACCCTCCCTCATAATGTAAAGCGTCTTTGGGTTCAAGAAAAGCGCTATAGAAATATAATGTATTACTATTATTATTGTAGTGTTTTGTGAAATGCTGTAGTGTTTTTTGAAATGCTGTGGTGTTTCCTGAAATGCTGTGGTGTTTCCTGAAATGTTGTAGCGTTTTGTGAGATGCTGTGGTGTTTTGTGAAAAGCTGTAGTGTTTTTGAAATGCTTTGGTGTTTTGTGAAATGCTGTAGCGTTTTGTGAAATTCTGTGGTGTTTCCTGAAATGCTGTAGTGTTTTGTGAAATGCTGTGGTGTTTTGTGAAATGCTGTAGCGTTTTGTGAAATTATGTGGTGTTTCCTGAAATGCTATAGTGCTTTGTGAAATGCTGTGTTGTTTTGTGAAATGCTGTGGTGTTTCGTGAAATGCTGTGGTATTTCCTGAAATGCTGTGGTGTTTTGTGAAATGCTGTTTTGACTTGCACTTCAGGGCCACCATACATAGGACAACAAACCAACTGAGACCTGTCTGTCCGCCGCATCTATATGCACACACACACACACACACACACACACACACACACACACACACACACACACACACACACACACACACACACACACACACACACACACACACACACACACACACACACACACACACACACACACACACACACACACACACACACACACACACACACACACACACACACACACACACCTACACACTGTAGGCCTACCACACGCACCTACAGCTCCTAAAGCATATACTATATATCAGGATACATCCGTTGTGTATTTTATTATGTGAAGCACAAAATGGTTTTAGACAAATATGGACTATTTGTTTGTAGATCTACTAAACTAAAGCAAATAAGGAGAGTAATGTAGGCCTGTTATACTGAGTGATATATATATTATACACACTGCTCTGCTTTCTGCACGGACCTCACAGCTGGTCTCACTGTAAACATTGCGTCGCGATGAAAGCACTTAATAGAATAATATCCAGGGGATGCATGCAGAGCTGTCATTGGCTGAGATAAGTCCGGCCTTGCGTCACAACTCTTTTAAACATCACTGATGCCGGAAATGCATCCGTGGAGGATCCATCAGTGTATCCTCGATTATAGCTCCTCCAGAGAGCCTCCTCGACGCTCAATCCTCGGTCCTTGAAGTGCATTTAGAGAAATGAGTGTGCCTGTAAATCCAATACAGGTATGTATAGTGCTGCGTACCGGTACGCCGAACCGGTACTGGACTTGTAAAAAGTTTCGGTTCAAGTCCGGTTAAAACCGGAACGTCGGGAACCGGTACTTACGTATATTCTCCTTTTTGTTCTAAACCATCTAAAACCTTCCATAGATCGAAAAATTTGCGCTGAGAAAAGACGAAAAACATTGTTTTGGCTTCTGATATGGCGGCCATTACTGAACTCACGAAGTCTCGCAAAATATCGCAACTGCTCGCGAGATCTGTGTGACGTCAAGGGAAGCTGGCTTAGACATAGTGGACACTGACAGCGTGGGATGCTGGTTGCCATATATGGTAGTGTAGCTAAGCTAACTCCTTTGTATGTATGGTGATATAGTGTCTGCCGAAAGAGCAACACTTCACCCAGACAATGTCAATATGCTGTTGTTCTTGAACAAGAACACATAGATTTGTACTCTTGCATATTGAGTCTTGTATGTACATCACTATGTATGTAGTTGTGTTGTGTAGTTATTAACACATGTAGAGCTCTAGAAAAGACATGGTGTAGACACAAGTTGGAAGGGGGCACAATAAACCTGACGAGTTTGAATTTGAGTTGATTATGAGTTTATTTTCAATTGATAATTAGCTAAAAATAAGTTAACTTTAGTTACTGTTAACTGTGTTCGTTATTCTCTCGTCCAGGAGAGAAGCTTTAAAAGGAGACTAAATGGAGTCTCTGTGAAAGTTCAATTGGGTACTTTAATTAAAAAAGGCGCGGGTTGGTCACAAGCATGATATTGTTCAGTCAGACAAACAGCTGTGATCCGCTCCTCGTTAGGGAAGAGAAGAGCCTCGATCTCTCCTCCGGTGCTGTTATATATCCTCTGCTGGCTCCTCCCCGCCAGCCGGCTCGCCTCGTCTCCAATGTCCGTTATTGCATTTAAACAGAGGATTGGTTCTTTTCACATTCAATATATGCTTAACACGCCTTTTCTCCTCATATTCTCTTTCATCACTTTTCATTTAACACATTCTAAACGCTGTAATCAATACTCTAAAAAATACTTCTCGGCTCGTTTGGTTTCCGGTCATTCCGGATGTTGTCACATGCTCCTCTCGTCTGTAAACAATAATGTATTCAAATAAACTGTACCTTCATTTAATATTCAGCATGGTAGTATCTCGACATCTATAGTTGTAGTGTTAAATCAGTAGGCTTCGGTTTGCACCACTCCATATCATTTTGCTACTAAATTCACCTCTTTAGGAAATCGTATATTAGCCACATGCTAAATGCTAACCGTAGATGAAGGATTTTCAGAATAAAAGCTTAACTGCTTGTGCACAAGAATTTCTGGTTTTTCAGTATAAAAGAGCATTAAAACTGACGGCATGTTTAAACTACATTTCCCCATTAAAACATTGATTTTAATTTCTAACATTACTCACACAACTTGACACAAGTCCGGACTTATAAGTCCGGACCTGAACCTGAACCTCTGGACTTGAGTCCGGACCTGAACCTGAATGTGAGTCCAGGTACACAGCACTAGGTATGTACTGTATGTCCTTAGTCATCTCAAAATCCTCTGTTATTGATCTCAATAAAGATTCAGTTGCTCCTGTATCAGCCAACATCTCGTAGGTTTTGCCGTGAATTGTTATTTTGAACATTGGAAGTTCTTCAGATTTGTAGCAAAAAGAAAGGTAGAACTGATTAGTTATTTCAGAAACATTTCTTTGGGAACTTTTACTATCTTCCTGTAGAATGGCAGTAGAATCTGAGGCTTCCCCTGTTTTTTCGGATTGTAGTTATAATTTTAATAAATAAATAAAAACACTTTGTTTAGTTTCGGAAATTCTTCTTCGCTGTGTGTTGCTGCCGGCCCGTCTCTCCCCCATTCTCATTGAGTATTTTACAAAGAGTGAAACAGCGCCCCTCTAGATGTTATGATGAAACCAACCCAGTCTCACAAAAAAAGTGTAATAACTACGTTGGTCCACAACTTGGGACGTAGTATTTCTACAAAAAAAATGGTAAGATCCCTACGTTTTTTTTCACAATTAATTTCCAATGGCTGGCATCTATGTCACGTGATCTTCAAATTTCTCCCTGCAGAAAAAAAAAACATGGCCGACATTCGTTTTATTCTCGGTGGAAAATGCCTATTTTAAGGTTAGTTTGGCCATTAAAATGCGTTTTGATGTCATTTGATGCGAGAAATATGAGTTGTTATTTCAGATTATGTGTGCAGTGGATGTACATGATCTTTAGTTTGCTAGTTATTACGAAGATTACTTCAGGAAATTGTGTCCATTCAACGTTTTCATTGTTACCAAGGTGGTTGCTAGGGACGCTGCTAGATACGTTATTTTCCCCTGTGCAATTCTCCATTTACTCAACAATAACACATAATTATCCTTGTTATCCTTTATTTATGTTTTTTGATTAATAAACACAAGTTGGAGTCCGTCAGGACCGAGGGTCGGAGCAGCTCATTTGCTTTTAGAGAATATTACACCCGGAAGTAAGTATTCTCTCCGCTTCGCTTGACAAACCCCGTGATAGTCCTCAAGCTCTGTGATTGGATGTTTGGGTGTGCGCCGAAGGTCACGCCGAGTGTCGAACAGCACTTGAAATGGGATGGAACCACGGCAGACTGTCCAAAACTGGATTTGAACGGGTCCACCCCATCCCCCCCTCCCCACCCCGTCCCCAGAACTACACATGCTGGCTATTGTGTTTCGCAACATGTTCTCTATGGCAGTGATACTCAAATGGGGGTACGCGGACCCCTGGGGGTACGTTGGGGTACTGCAGGGGGTACGTGAGATTTATAATAATAATAATAAGGATAATAAAAAAATAAAAATAAAAAGGTTAATTAAAAAAATACCATGCATGATTAAAAAAATAATCTTACAGTAGTACAATAAGTTAAATAGAAAACACAATTTTATGTCATGTGTGTATTGTATTTGATTGGTTTGTTAAATATATTACTTAAATTGAAAAACTCCTTGGAAAAATCTGTTTTATAAAAGTGTTATGTTATTCTTTTTTCATGCATGAAGATGAAAATATCCTTAGTTTGTTGTAATGCAAGCACGAGGGAGTTAATAATAATAATAATAATAATAATAATAATAAATAATACATTACATTTATAAAGTGTTTTTCCTGGTGCTCAAAGCGCTTAGAAGCAAGTAAAACTAAAATAATAACAAAAGTAGAAAGTGCTAAGGTAGGAGGAATAAGGGCAAGGAGTTAGTTGATTAGGAGTTGAAGGCAAGAGTGAAAAGGTGAGTTTTGAGGGATTGTTTGAATGATGTGAGAGTGATGGCGGATCTGACGTGGCTGGGGAGGGAGTTCCAGAGTGTGGGGGAGGCTGCTGCGAAGGCCCTGTCACCCCAGGTCCGGAGCTTTGTCCTGATGGGCTGCAGTAGGCTAGCTTCAGCAGACCTGAGGCAACGGGTGGGGGTGTGTCGTTGGATGAGGTCACAGAGGTAGGGGGGGGGGGGGGCAAGGTTGTTGAGGGCTTTGAAAGTGAAAAGTAATATTTTAAAGTCAATGCGGTGTTTGATGGGGAGCCATTGGAGGTCATGGAGGATAGGGGTGATGTGGTCGGAGCGTCGGGTGGAGGTGAGCAAGCGGGCAGCTGAGTTTTGGACATATTGAAGTTTTTTTTGTATATTATATTATTATAATATTAATTAATTAATTATTAATTATCATTAAATCATTTAATTAATGAATGATTTAGTATATATATTATTAGTATATATATTTAGTATTTTAGTTGAATACAAATCAAACACTGATGGAACATCATTATATTGTAATTATTTATATAGGCTTTTTCGATCAAAAATGTTCGGGGTCGGTCAGGGGGTACTTGGCTGAGAAAATGTTTCAAAAGGGGTACATTACTTAAAAAAGTTTGAGAAGCACTACTCTATGGCACGTCTCTACTGGGAATTTTAGTTTTAAAAGAAGTTTTCGTACTTCCCATAATAAGAAGTTGCAAGTATTAAACTGTGTACATCCCTGGAGGTTTAGGGGATAGGAACACTCAATGTAAAACATATAATTAATAAATGGGTGAAAATTGCTTGTGCCCATAATGGGCAGCATTAATATATACCCACATGCCAGCCAAGGTCAGAAGAGCTTTATTTAACAGCTGGTCTTATGTCTGTGACCCCTCCTGTTGTACATTGATAAGCCTGAAACATGCACTTGTCTAGGTTCAGAGGCACATTTTGCAAATATGGCAGTAGCCATCGATCATCTTAAGATAAGATATAATGTACTTTATTGATCCCAAGTTGGAAACATTTGCGTTACATCAGCATGTGTAACAGTTGTAAATATGCAGTGGTGTTTATTTGTAAATCATTTAGTATAATCACACAAATTCTATGTTTTATATTTAATAATTCTGTGTTCTTTATTTATTGATTGTTCAACACTTAACAAGGTCGGAGATGAACAACTTGGGTCACAGGTTCCTCAACAGTGCATTACAAGACATCTATCAATATGTGTGTACCTCCACCATTAAACTGTCATATTCTGCACATTTCTTATACTATCTACATACATCTTATAAGAGTATAATACATATGTATAATATCAGTTAAAATAAGTGCTTCAACATAACATTGCTGGAGGTATACACACATATTGATAGATGTCTTGTAATGCACTGTTGAGGAACCTGCGACCCAAGTTTTTCATTCAATGCATAACTACACCGTAGTTGTGTATAATATGATGTGTCAATAAACCTTAGAAAATCTTGAAATCTTGCAAGGGATGTGCAAAATAGTCATTTTATACAGTCTTTAATTAACTATTAGTAGAGAATAACGAGTAAGGAATATACTTTATAGGGATCCTATTAATATCTAATAATACAAATAATGAAATTCAATAACATGCTTTAACCACTAGGTGTCCCTTTATATCAGCTATGTTGTTTAATTGCTGATATATTTATGATCCACGTCACATTTTCAGTTTTGGCAGCAGTTCCTGATGTTTGTCTAGAAGTCTTCTCATCAGGGCTCTATAAATAGAGAACTACGGCAGATATGAAATATGTAATGCAGCCGAACCGTGTATTACAGTGCCGTTATGTGATGACTTTCAAAGAGAAAAGCAAGCACACGCGGAATAAAGTATTATTTTATTTTTAGAAAATGTTTTCGGTCTGTTTCCGGTATTTGTTTATGACAATGTGATGTGAGATGTGAGACTGGGTTGGAGAATTGCACAAGGGAAAATAACGCATCAATGCCACCATTTTAGATGCAGATTTTGTTAAAGTAATACGTTTGCGCTGTGAACCAACACTATAAATGGACGGGGAAGGGGGTAGCAATAAAGATAACACCATTAAACTGTTACACAACATAACAGAAATAATATCGATAGCAGCGTCCCTAGCAACCGCCTTGGTAACAATGAAAACATTGAATGGACACAATTTCCTGAAGTAATCTTCGTAATAACTAGAGAACTAAAGATCATGTGCATCCACTGCACACATAATCTGAAATAACAACTCATATTTCTCTCATCAAATGACATCAAAACGCATTTTAATGGCCAAACTAACCGAGAATAAAACGAATGTCGGCCATGTTTTTTTTTTCTGCAGGGAGAAATTTGAAGATCACGTGACATACTGTAGAGCCATTGGAAATTAATGGTGAAAAAAAACGTAAGGATCTTACAATTTCAGAGGCGTTTTTGTAAAAATACTACGTCCCAAGTTGTGGACCAACGTAGTTATTAAACGTTTTTTTGTGAGATTGGGTTGGTGAAACAGTAGATTGCACTCACTGTTGCGAGAGGAGGCCAGCCGAAATTTGCTTCCCTTTGTGAAAGAAAATGGAAGGATTAACCAATCAGACAAGGCTCACGTCACGCCCCTGCCAACCTGTGATTAGTCAGAGCCATGGCAAGGGAAGCCAGAGGCGGCTGGCTTCCCTTGCCTCACAATCCAATCAAATCGCATCAACTTGGTGGTGCAGTGACGCGTCCTAAAACCCGGAAGTAAGCTGCGCTCGCGTTCCCTCGACAAAAAAGCAATGGGATTTCTCCATAGGATTTTGGAAAATAGCTCGAAATAAGGTCTGTGGAAAACGAACCTGTTAGATAAATGCACGTTTTGTTCAGCCGGATAATATCCACGTCTACTCTACTTTTATAATTTTCTAATCATAAATCTAATCGATAGATAGATACAGTGGAGCAAAAAAGTATTTAGTCAGCCACCAATTGTGACACACCGCCCGGGCAACGAAGGAGTGGCTTCGTAAGAAGCATTTCAAGGTCCTGGAGTGGCCTAGCCAGTCTCCAGATCTCAACCCCATAGAAAATCTTTGGAGGGAATTGAAAGTCCGTGTTGCCCAGCGACAGCCCCAAAACATCACTGCTCTAGAGGAGATCTGCATGGAGGAATGGGCCAAAATACCAGCAACAGTGTGTGAAAACCTTGTGAAGACTCACAGAAAACGTTTGACCTCTGTCATTGCCAACAAAGGGTATATAACAAAGTATTGAGATGAACTTTTGTTATTGACCAAATACTTATTTTCCACCATAATTTGCAAATAAAGTCTTTAAAAATCAGACAATGTGATTTTCTGGATTTTTTTTCTTCTCATTTTGTCTCTCATAGTTGAGGTATACCTAGGATGAAAATTACAGGCCTCTCTCATCTTTTTAAGTGGGAGAACTTGCACCATTGGTGGCTGACTAAATACTTTTTTGCCCCACTGTATATATATAGTAATCCCAACAGGCCACCTTGTTTATGGTTTGATTCAGTTTTAGTAGAATATAAAATACATGAATGAATGATGAAATGAGCACTTAAAGTGCAGACATACTATAATTATATTGAGGTACTTGAGACTAATCCTGCAACTTTATAGTTCTGCTCCACAACAGTTCGAGAATGAAGAAACCATCACGTATGAAAGGCTACATGTGAATAGACGGGCAGAAAACCGGCTTGCACATTTACATTTCAATCTTGAACAATGAACAGCAGTAGACAGTATCTCATTTAGTATCATCATCCTGTGCTTCGCCGGAGGCCTTCGAGTGCTGAGTGTGCTTGGCCTCTCTCCGAGCGGTGCCGGTGTGGTGCAGATGGTGGATTCTACCAGGGGAGTGCAGGGCTCAGCATCAAACTGGAAGGACTCCTTGGTGGTGCTGGTCGAGGTTTCACTGCTGGTGCCACGGGGGTTGATTCTGTAGCCACCGGACGTTCCTTAATTTTTTAAAAATAAATTCACAGTTAGTTGGATTTAATACCATGGCTTCTTAAAACTGTTTACTAAGCATTCATAACAAAACAATACCCTGAAATGTGTGTGCCATTAGTTTGGGGTGTGGTCAAGTGTGAGAGGTACATTGTAGACACATTGTAATGGCTCTATTCAGATGCTAAAGACATACTTCTAGAAGGTTCAGAACACTACAAAATATAATCAAGACATATTTTATCATGTATTTTTATAGATTAAGATAAAAGTGTTATTGATCCCATAGTGAATTTCATAAGCTACCCAGCAGTATATCATGTAATTTAAATTAGCTCCTCCTTTACCAGCTGCAACATTAAGGTGATGAGCACATCAATAATTATAATACTATAATATATATATTATTCTGTTATTGTTATATTTACCACTGTAACCACCAAATGAATGAAAATAATGTTTTTGTAAATGAAAGAAACAAGAAACACGTATTTGTACTCAACAAATAAAATAGTTACCGTGATGGTGAGGTTCGAAGTACTCTCCTTCCTTCTTGTGTAGGGCTCTAAAAACTGCAGCCTGGTCAGGATCCACTGCTGTGTGCCAGTCCTTTGTGCTCCACAACTACCTGAAGGGGCAAGTTTCCTGTACCGGGTGTACTGGGTTTGCAGAGAATCCCACTTGTTCCTCAGCTCTTTCTCTGAAGCACACAAATAAACGATGTAAGCATTTTGGCTAGTTAGCATGTCCAATTCATATCTTTATGCAGTGCCAAACTGCACAGCTAGCAACAGCTAGCAACAAGATAACAACAAAACACAAGGTTGAAATAACAAATTACATTTCACGTTAACGTCACTGTAGGCTGGCAAACAAATGAAAAGCCAACAGTATCTGCAAAAGAGCTCAATTGATGAAAAAGATAATCTTACCCGAGAAACCAAATTGCGTTTCAATCTCTCACCAGAGTCCGGTTTTCACTACTCGGTTCGAGTACCTTTTCTCTGTGATGTCGTACAGAGCTGGCCTCTCCTGGATCAAGGTGATGAGCAGGTCTTCGTTTCCGAAATTCCAGATCACCATGATGAGATGAAAATGAATAGCAGTCTGTGTGTGCCTTCTTAAATCGTTTGTTTACGTCCCTCACTTCCGTTTCGCTTCTCATGCAATGATTCGCTAGCTGAACAGCCAATCAGAGTGATTGCTTGGTCCGACTGTTGAATCGGCCATGCATCGGGTCAGGCAGTCCAAATAAGGCGTGTCACGGCCGACGGTGCGGGACACACCAAATTGAGTTTGGGCGACAGGACACGCTTCGTCTTCCGACTAACGAAAACAGCTGAAATCGGCCTGGTGTGTCAGGGCCTTAACAGTCAACTGCATGAAGAGTTGGAAAGGTAGTAAATAATATCTTTAAAAACTACAAAAAAATCCCTTTCTATCAGCTGTGCACCATTATGGTGTAAATATAACCTATATACCATTAAAACCTCTGAAAAAAGAAAGGTGTCTCTCAGAATCAAAAGAGAAAAACACAAAAGCATTGTACACAATTTAAACCAATAAATGTTGTGTAATTAACAAGGATAAACTGCAGGGCTCGACATTATAAATGGCCCGCTGGCCCGGAAGCACTATTTAGACACCCCGGGCCAGCATAACGTACTTTCCACTTGCCCGTTCGGGCCACTAAAAATATTGTTTTAAAAAAAAAATGTTTCTTGTGGTATTGGTATTTTGACTAGCAATTTTGTTTCGTTCTACAACATAGCGTTTCGTGAGTCGCTTGTCGTTGTTGGGTGAAAAGCAAACAGCTGTTTGCTGCGGAGCGCAGCGCGAGCAGGCTCCCGTGAGCGGGAGCGCGCTCCTTCACTACAGACTATCGTGCCATCTAACCATTCGCCAAAATGTTTTTAATACCAGCGGTAACCGGCCAAGCGCCGGGCAAAAAACTATCTTCAAATAAAAGAAAGTCACCGGAGGAGTTCAAGGAGAGTGACAGGGAGCATGAGAAGAACAGGGGAGAACGTTTCAGCCAGCTTGATCGATGGAAACCCTTTTATAATCTATCGATTCGATTTATGATTCGAAAATGATAAAAGTAGGGTAGACATGTGGAGATTATCCGGCTGAACAAAACGTGCATTTATCAAACAAGTTTGTTTTCAAAAGATGTTATTTCCAGCTATTTTCCAAAACCCTGTGGAGAAATCCCATTGCTTTTTGTCGAGGGAACCAGCGGGTTACTTCCTGGTTTTTGGACGCGTCACTGCACCTCTCAATATGATGACAATATAAACAAGGTCTTCTGTCGGCTCTGTACATCTATGCTGACAAGTAAGTGAAGAGAATATAAAGGTATTGGCTATAGGGAAATGTCCCAGCAGGTTAGGATAATGAAGGTTCTAATCTAATCTATTACATAGCCATTACATTTCTAACTCCTGATAATGACAGGAAGGCAGAAAGCGCATTATACAAATAATAATACTCATAATAATAGCAGACATTTTTTAACAATGACCACAATATAATTATTTTAATAAACCAAATATATAACAATTGAGGAAAATGAGGAAGAACTGATTATTCAAATGTTGTAGTAATGTAGTTAGTGCATAAATTACTATGGCAACAAATGTGTTAGTTTTCTTCATTATTAGTCGATTTTCTTTTGGACGAATGCTCCGGGCCAGTGGTTACTTAAGATACAATTCCTCCGGCCCGGAGGGCCAGTGGCATTTTACCCTTAATGTCTACCCCTGAACTGATGTTTTTAAGTTGATGAGTACTGCAGATATCACTGTTAAATCATTTGATCATTGGTTTTATTATGAAAACGTTGAGACCGGAAATACTGTTTTCAACCCGTAACTTTACATGGAGGCTGCCGCATACCTCAAATCATCTTCGTAATATCTATCAAACTATAGATCCTGCATATGGACTGGACGTGGATTCTAAAAGTACAATATACACTTCTCGCTAGAAATCTTATCAAAAAGCGTTTTAATGGCCAAACTATCCTACAATTTAGGATTTTACAGAGAGGGTTATTTGTGAATAAACGACAATCTGTAACGTTTGCATTCAACGGGAGCACTAGAGGGCGAACACTTTAAAACGTAATTATAGGACGTATTAAGCGCTTGAACAAACTACACATTTGGCCGTAACAAGGGCCTGAACAATCGGCCTATTTGGTCGTATGAGTTGGAGGACTTGTTGCTCTGTTTTCACCTCTTCCTCTGCCTTCACCTCTTCCTCTGCCTCTGTTTGCTGCTGTTTAATAATAATAAGCAAGTTGAACCATCTGAAGTTTCTCAATGTTGACTTTGGTTTTCTTTGCATTGTGATTATGATCATCCTGAAAAATAGTTTCAGCATGTGAGCAGTATTTCTTTACATCAGTCAACCTGGCACCCTGCCATGCAATGCGATGCCTGACAAAAAGAGCTCTTATCTCTGGTAACAATCCATCCACCAAAGTCTGGACCAATTGTCTTTCCCATACTGAATCATTAACATCAGTGAGTGATTGTTCATTCCCACTGTGTGCATTGAACACTTTAAGCCTTCTTGAGCAATAATCATCAAACATTTCCCCTGATTTTTGTGTACTTGTGTTCACAGCCGTCATATTTATCATTGGCTTGTATTTCATCTCTAGTGACTGGCGTAAAGCTGCAAGCTGAGTCTGATAGTTGGAAGCATTGTCAGTACTCTATGCAGCATTGGCATCCCAATTAGCAGGTCGGACTTTGCCCCAACCAAGACCCATCTTAGACGAGCAGACATGCTCTATTTCAGCTGAAGTAGGTCTGCAGTGCATTGTGTCACAATTTTTTCCAGAGCGTTGGCAAATGCTTTCCCATTATTCTTTGGTTCTGGAAGTTTTTCAATAATGGCTTGTAATTCTGCAACTTTCCATGGTCTGTAAACATGCTATATGCGTCCCGTACCCTTTGGAAATTCGATCATTGGTACAAGAATCAAGTCATTTGCTTTAGATTGTTCTTCAGGTATTGATAAGAAACCAAGCTGTGGTGGTGAGCCGGGCTAATAAACTATGGGCTCAGAAAAGTCTCATAATACACACATGCACACAGAAGGATTCACACTTGTATTTCATGATTCGCAAAAGGATTCCCACTTGTATTTCCGGATCCACACTTGTCTTTTTCAATGCACACACAAATGTGTTCCGTTTCATATACATGTAAATAAAATCCAAACACAGAAAAAAGTTTTACATATGTATTTTTGATCCACACATATTTGTTTTCCGTTTAAAACCTCTGAACCTGCAAACACAAACCGCTTTCTGTGCACGGATCGCTGTGAATTCGTATGTGGGTTTTTTGAGACTCCCCTGACGGTCAGCCGATTCATACTTGTAATTTCTCTCATCTATAGCCAAACAGATGTCTCCTCCAGTCTATGCCAATCACATGAGCGCGCCCCCACGAGGGTAGGATTTCTTGCGTTCATGACGCTTCATATAGCCTACGCATTTTGCGCTGTCCGGTCAGCTCGCTAAACAGAGGGCGGAGCATCAGGTGATCATGCAGAGCTGCGTGTCTCCGTCAGATTCAGCAGCTGATCTGATCTCTCTCTCGCGTCCGGTTATACTTCACTCGCATTTATGTCCATATCAATCAGATCCAGCTCTCCTGATCGGCCTTTAAAGAGAGCACCGATCAAACTATTAAGAGGGAATATCGGCCGATAATGACCGGCGGGGCTCCCCACCGTTGACAGTTCACTGTCTAGCACTGGCTTCGTAGTGCACTGATCGATTAGGCTAAGCTAACCTGTAGCTGCTCCCTCCACACTCACAACAACTTCATACAGACATAAATAAAGCAGCTGTATTCGCCATACAGGAAACACACATTTAAAACGGTTTTGCCTGCCGTTTTTGTGTAAACACAAGCATTCATCAATGGTTCGGAAAGTGGCGCTGTACCTTAATAATATAAAGGCTTGTATTTGCGTGCATTGCTGTTCGGAAAGTGGCAATGTACTGAGAGTGGAGGTGTCCTGAGAGATTAGCGCCTGCAGGCAGGCTCCATGGACCTGTCAGCTCCGGACTGCACAAAATGCGTACATGAAGCGCTACGTCATGAACGCAAGAAATCTACCCTCGTGGGGCCGCGCTCATGTGATTGGCTTAGAATTGAGGAGACATCTGATTGGCTATAGATAGAAAAAATTACAAGTACGAATCGGCTGACCGTCAGGGGAGTCTCAAAAAAGTCTTGGATTTTATTTACATGTATATGAAACGGACAAAATTTGTGTGTGCATTGAAAAACATAAGTGTGGATCCGGAAATACAAGTGTGAATCCTTTTGCGGGTCATGAAATACAAGTGTGAATCCTTCTGTGTGCATGTGTGTATTATGAGACGGTTCTGAGCCCATAATAAACAGCTCCTGGTCTTGTCTTTCCATTGTTTGGAGTAGTTCTGGCCCGGAAAGGGAAGGGGGAATTTACTGTGCTTGGAGAAGCAGGCTGCTTTATAGCTTATTCCAGCAGGACCCCGTATGGTGGGGGTGACAAAGCCCCAAAGTTATTCGCAGCAGTCTCAGCATTGTATAAATTATCTCTCCCTCCAGCTCCCCCTCCGTATCCCATGTCCATCAGCGGATGTGGTTGCTGTGCAGCAGGCAGAGCTCTGTTAATTGGTTGTGGAGGCTGTATTGGACAGTCCAGATCAAAGTCAACTTTGTGAACACTGACCATTGTTGTTTTTATATGTCTTCATATTTACAGCGATGATGTACCATAAAATAGTGCTATAAATGCCAAAAAGAAAGATTTTAATTGTACATTTATAGCACTCTGTATCTCCACCTTTGTTCAAATAACCTGCAGTCTGGGAGTGTATTCAACAAGCTGGCAAGGTGTTGTATGCAAATGGTGAACATACTTTGAATAATTGTGGTTTACAGATAGTCAGGTTATGAAGTGATTTGGACCTTTTCCATGTGGACAAAATGAAAAACTAAACCGATAGAACACATCTTTGATGAGCATTGTTTTATGTGTTGTTGTTAAGTATATCGTCTCAAGAAATTGCACAAACTGTTGAGGATTCGTTGTTCAGTGTCTATGATAAAATGTTAAATAATTGCATGTTAATCTTTGAATTACACATTGTGCTTTTTTTGTATGTAATTTCAGTTGGATGAATTATATATATTTTTTCTTTTTATTTGAAATGTACTTTTTGCCCAGTATTGTTTGATTAGTGAAGTGTCTTTAAAAGAGGAGGGACTGTGAACGCTGAGGACAGCACTCTTTTTGCTAATACTAAATCATCAATATATTTGTGCCTCCATGAGGTTGTTGCACCGATGATGTATAATGTAATAACGGTTGCATGGAAAGTTGTTTTTTAAGTGAACAATGGAAGTACTTTGTATTCACTTCATGTCACTGTTGCCGTTTTTAGTCCTCATCCCTCACCAATGACATTTGGGCAGTGTGCCCCGATAAGTTAAAAAAACGCCCAAGTAATTTTCTCTTTTAGATATATCTCAGCTGCCGTGAAGCACTAAGCTGGCACTTTAAACCTCATATCACCTGTCAGCTCAAAATATATCCGGCATGCAAACAAATCTTCAGAAATAAACATCTAAGTCAACAAACTATTTGAATAAAATGTGGAGAGTCGTGCCGTTGCACTTGTGGCATGAAGTCACCTTGAACAATGCAAATATTATTTACAAAAACACAGTACAAAGACGCAGTAAACATCTCATATACTTCTCAGCTTTTTTGCTTAAACTTAACCGTACACTATAAACACCAACATACAGTTTATGACAGATACCTCGGGCCCAGCAGTGCTTCTCTTCCCTCCACACTTTTAAATATAAAGTTTCAGCAAACATCAGTACTGTTGGTTATTTTATTTAAAATTTGTAATAAAAATTAAATGTCCTTGATTGCTTTAAGGTGCGCCTCAAATTACCTTGGTGGTCACTTGCAATGAATCCAATTCACTTAACCCCACTATGGCTCAACTGCAAGTAGAGAGTAAACAATATTAGGCAGTAGGACAATCCAGGGCTAGCCAGTTAGCATCAGTAGATATCTCTGCAACACAATATAGAGATGTCTTTGACATAATGTCAACACTGTAACCTTTACGCATTTATAACAAGCGTTAATAACGTTTGATTTGAAGTGTTCCAATATAATTTTGGACATACCTTAGTCATTCCACACAGACTTACTGTATAAAGTGGCTTCCATATAATTATTGGGGTGTGACGGAATTTATTTCTGTTTTTCGAGGAATAATCTTTAACATTTTATAAAACGTAATTGTTATTATTATAACAGTATTGATAGCTATTTATGTTTATTCATAACAAAACTAAACAGGTGTTCTTGCCTAAATGCGCGTCAGAATAATGATCAGGATGAAAATGATCAAATGTTTTATGATGTGCTACAATAGTTTCTAAGACACAAAATGAAATGTTGTATGCAATCCAGCATAGACAAACCTGAAATAAGAAAGTAAAACACGGGTGACTCTATATAAAGTAATTATTTTGTCTTGATTAAAACTACAGGTATAAGGAGTTCCACCACGTATGTCACACACTGCCGTGCTGCACTACTTTACTCTGATGATGAACAAAATGGGAGTCTGAAAAAGCAATATTGGTTTCAAAATCTAATTTTCTTTAACTGCCAGACTCTTAAAATGCCTGACAAATATCACTGAACCAATTAAAGTGCACATCTGTTTCATTAGGGGGGCCCATATCCATCCATCTTATCTGTCATTCTCATCTCTCAGTACCTTCGTGGAACTCATCTGATGTCTTCATGCGTGCGCGCCTGTGGAGATTAATTGAGCCAATTTAACATCATTTCAGGGGAAGAGAAAAACTTCATGCTCTGGATTTTTAACTTGATACTCAGTTTTATTACATCTTAAAGCAGTAGCGTAGGCAGACATTTACTTTAGGGCGGGCTTGTATAAAATAGTCCACAAGTCTCTTTGTAGAGCGCTGTGTCAGTGCTTCATTATCAAATCCATTCCACTTGCTTATTGTGAGAATGACCAAATCAATGAAACTCCGTACCATGTTTTCACTGCTACTTTGTACCAAGGCAGATTCTCAGAGCCGTACACATGAGCCGTACACATGCTGCGTGTTTTGCGTAGCTGTGTCTTTAGTTGTAAAATTATGCATGCCACAGTTTACCCGCTGCGAGGCTCCGGTGCTAACAGTTCACGAGCATGCTGCACTAGCACCCGGATATAAGGCGCTGTTATTAAAGAGGTGGAGGGAGAGCCCTCTCCTGTCAGACTGAGAGGCTGATAACTACAGCTCAGTGAGGTAAAGGACTCTTTGAGTGTTTGGATAGTTCACTTTAGTCTAAGTAGTGGGTCTCAAACGGTTTGGTAATCATTTATGTAAACAACTATTTCCAAGGCACACTTTCATATGATCATTATAGTTATAAAAAACAAGAGAATAACAGGTATGAAATAATCTGTACGTTGCCGTTTTAGTCTGTGTTCTTCTAATTAGTGTCTACAGTCTGTGCCTATTGAGCTGTTTAGAGCCATGTGGGACAAAACCCGATCATGCCCCTCCCTCTCACTGTTTTAAGTTAACGGTGACTGTAAAAACTACACTGCGCATGCTCAGAGTATTTTCCTATTTAATGTGTGTGGCAAAAAAATAATGACCATAGGGGCACTCTGCTGCCATCCCCACCATACGTCATCTCACATAACTCAGAGCTGATTGGCTGTAAGTACGTGTGCCGCGCAAAGTGTGGAGTGTGAAGAGGAGACGAGAGAGGTGCAGTGACGCGTCCTAAAACCCAGAAGTAAGCTGCGCATGGGTTCCCTCCACAAATAAGCAATGAGATTTCTCCATTAGAAAATAGCTCGAAATAAGATCTGTGGGGAACGTACCTGTTAGATAAATGCACGTTTTGTTCAGCCGGATAATATCCACATGTCTACAATACTTTTATAATTTTCATCATCATAGACTTTTGAAACTACAAGAAGATAAGGAGGACTTTTACAAAAAAGTAAGAGATTTTTGTCCAGAAGGATAGGCAAATGGTCTACATCTTCAAGTCAAGGTAAGACCGCAATTTTATTGAAAATGGGATCTTACTAAGAGAGAACAATTCAATATGTAAATTATAAAATTACATTTTTTGGGTATCCTTTTGTTGAACTGTCTGTTTAAAATTAATCGAAGCATCAGACAAAAAAAGCTTTTGAAAATAATATTATATTTTGATTTAGGTCAAAATATAATAGAGTCAGTGCCTCACCAACCATGAACCTCACTGCACGTCACTGCAGAAGCTTATAGACATCTAATTGTTTTGTGCCCCACCACTTTTGTACATATAAAAACGCGACTGCCTACGCCCAAGCCTATAATAATAATAATAATATATAATAATGCCCATTGTCACGCATCGTTGTAGCATTTCCCTCCGAATAATGGTCGAAGACTTGACTGATAATATACATTTATTGAAACCTCCAATATCAACGTAAGAGCTATAAAGACACACAATTAACAAATACATTTAGGCTCCATCCGTATTAGAATCATTTAGCATACTACCAAATGTTAATTGTAAACAGACAGCAAAGCTACAAAACAGCATAGCCTACAAACGAATTAGGACACAACCCACATTTTTATATTATAGTTAATACCAACCTTGTGCCTCTCCGGGGGGTGCTAAACTTAAACATAAACTTTATCCTTTACTTTCTCCGTCTTTATATGTAGATATACATTTTCTCCTTTAATCTCCGCTCCTTTTCTGTTGTTTCCATAGCAACAACAACTTCCTGTCAATAGCGTAAACTCGCCTTCAAGATAAAGGCATCTAAATAAAACAGGAAGTTAACCTAAATTACATTTAAGACATACAACTGCAACAAAAGTAACAAAAACAATGTAATATCCTTTTCAGTTTCACAGAACACAAATTGGGTTATTTACAATAGTTAGGTAACTCTTTTATTGCACTATAGCAACAGCAACAATAGGTTGTAGCATTCAAACCTGCTCATGGACTTGCAGTGGTCCTCACTTTTTGTATGTCTCTCCAATGAGTTACGCAGGTGCTTCCATTCTACATATCCATCCCTCGTAAATGCACCTTCTGCTCATGGGCTGGAGAAATGTCTGCACATTTTACAGAAAAGCGCTGTATTCCACCCAGGGAAAATCTTCATACCACCTCGATGAGAAGCACCTTGCTTTTTCATGATTAACAGTGTAGGGGAACTTCTTCAGTTTTGGCTTTGAAGGCAGTTCATCAAGTGCAGACAGATCAGCGGGTAGGCCTACACCTGCTTCATGCTGACGATCGGGAGCGGGAGGGAGCACTGCTAGTGCCGTGGAGCAAGCGGCTGTAACAGTCTCCGGAGTCGGAGAGCCTGGCCCTGGATCGCTGCTAGATGAGAGCATCATTTGCAGGCAGCTCTCTCACGTTACTAATTGGGCGCGCGCCGGAACCAACAACCAGTTTTTACCGGAAATGAGTTCCGTTCAGAGGATAAAACACATACAATATTAATCCTACTCGGTATTTGTTCACTTACATTTAACTTTGAATGCTTGGATATTCTCAATGGGTGAAAAAAAAAAAGTATAATAATAAAAAAAATACACCGAAGCTTTCTCAGAGCGGGCCAATGTGTAAACTGGGCCTGGGCCCGCCCTGTGGTGGCTATGCCACTGTCTTAAAATCACATTTGCTGCACACACTTTTATTCAATTATAACCTGAGGAAATAGGAAATAAATTGGGGCAAGAATAGCTGAGTATACAATAAACTGCGCTCAAATAATGATTGAATGTCATGCTATTTTAATGAGGTTTAAAAAGTGACACTGCTTCATATCATATTTCAGGAGACACACAAATTTGGTGACTCAACTTTACAATAGCATAGCAACATTACATACATGCAGAGTCATTATGTATTCAAAGTTTCAAAATAATAGTGTTGTGTCTCCCAGTTGGATTTCAATATATGCTGTGGGCAGATTCTGAACATGAACCCAATATAGGCCGTTCACCTCCCCATAGGAATAACAGACACAAATCCACTTTATGTGTCTTTTATCTTTGTTTTAAATTGGATTGTGTCAGTCCAGACGTTTACAAAAACAACAGGTAAAGAAAATATTACCTGGGGTTTGTTTCCTTGTATTTTTTAAGCAACTGACAGTGATGTGAGAATTGTGTCTGGGGTTGAGTCAGTCAACTGTCAGTCTTCGGGAGGCTTGTTTTTTTTTCTTCCTCAGCCGACTTGAGGTGTGTTTTCACTCTTGTTTTGTTTAACCTGACTGAAATCAGCAATGCTTACAAAACACAATGTTTCCTACAAGAAGCATCTGCCTTAATTGCTTGACTCTGAGGGGATGTGAACAGCTGCACTAAGGCATTTCTGTGGCAGTCATGAAATATTATTCACTTACCATATACACAAACTTTTGCAACTGATCAAGAAAATGAGAGCAAATTGCAATTTCTCATCTAAAGTTTGCATTCCTGCTATGTTGGGAGGAAACCATTAGCATGTTTAAACTAGACGTTGAAAATAAGAATAGTTCTGCTGTTATAAAAGATACGGCTACACTTTTGGCTGACCCAGTATATTACCGGTGCTAGCTTAGAGCATCATCTTTATTTGTATACAGTGGAACAAAGGTGGCTGTGTGTGTTCATATTCTTTGGCGTTGCTTTATCATGGCATCATCCTTTCTACATCTTCAGAACAATGTGTGCTTTGACAAAGGTTGCAGAAGCACAATGAAGATGGAGGAAAACTTTATTCCCTTAAGACTTTTTTCAAATTGTCAGAAGTATACATCATCTTTCGGTCAGTGACACATTTCCACTAAACGCACCAATCGTATGTTTTGCATGTTGATAAATTATAACAAATCTATAAAACTTTATTATGTAATCCTTGCAAAGCTTGTCACATAGCAGCACATGACCAAATAAGTGTGCCATGCTGTTGTTAAATTGTAATCACTGCCCAATTGAGCTCGATCAGGAAAAGACCTGTGAGTCAAAAAAGCCAGATGTTGGTTGGGCGTTACATCTGTGCTATGCTAATTAATTAGTTTGATGTTTTGGTAATATTACTTTTAAACCTTGAAGCTTTTCCATACTTGGACAAATGCAAAAGAATAGTCCAGGTAACCAGGACCATTTTGTTGGTTGTCATATCAACAACATTGTATAAATTGTTTACCTTTAGTATAACTTATAATTAAAACGGAAAAGAGGATATGTCAGTTTGTAATTTTCCCATTCCTGCTTGACAGATAGAGGAAATGTCACTTAATGTCTGCCTGCATGGCCTGATTAAGTCAGAATGTCTTGTGCCATCTTTTGTTCAAACAGCATTTGAAACTGTGGACATATAAAAGGAGACAGAGTGGTAACGGAATGGCACTGAGTGCAGCAGAAATACAGCGGGTGAGTGTATCCAACATGCAAAGTGCCCTTTTTATCTCCTGCATTTTGCAAGCAACAATACCTGCAGATTATACCAACCTTTGTCATCGTTGTGCTTTTGTTTTTGGAGTCCTACCATTTCTCAAGCTGCTGTATACTGAGGTTTCACAATTCTCTGTAATAGTATTTTAGCTGACTGTCAGCAGAAGTCGACTTTTAGGAGAGCAATATTGTTCTTTGTTGCTGTTTAACTCCGGTCCCAGTCAAACTCAAGAAGCCACATAATTATCTGGGAGCTGCCTCCCACTTCTGTAACTAAAGGCAAGTAGAAAAGAAGAAAATACGATAGCCAAAGTCCTTTTTCTGAAGTGTTTGTGCATGCATTCATTAATTTGGCTTTGTTGCACTTTTTTCTGTCATCATCAGAGAAATACCATCGATTAATTTAGATGAAAGGAATTTGCACAGAAACGCAGAGCCCCCGTCCTCTCTTACCTCATTCACACCAACGCTGTTTCATTGCCGGTTCGGAGCTGGACCTTGAAAAGCACCGGGTTTTCCCTCTTCACACCGCAGCGGAGCAGCCTCATAGCTCTGGAATCCGGTTCATTTCGAGCACCAAAAAATGGTCCGGCCAGGGCAAAAGCACCACATACGGCCACGCTTACGTCAAGGCGGGGGCAGGGGCAGGGGCAGGGGCAGGGGCAGGGGCAGGGGCAGGGGCAGGGGCAGGGGCAGGGGCAGGGGCAGGGGCAGGGGCAGGGGCAGGGGCGGGATAAACTCCTGAACAACAACAAAAAGCCGGCGTTTTATCCAGTTTGTACACAACGATGGAGAAACTTAACAAGCAGCAGTGGTCCACTGAAAAGACCAGCTACCTACTGGGAATCTGGTCTTCCGAAGAGGTACAGAGGAAGCTGGAGCACAATCGGCCATTGTTGTTGTTATCGGTGTCAGCTGTGAGGGGTTTCCGCGCGGTTTGGCTTTATGGAGCAGGCACGCAAACGGTTACGTCATGACGCAAACGATGACGCAATGACACAGCACCAGTCGGACTCTGGGCAGTGTGAAAAGAGCCGGAGCTAAACCGAAGAAACGGTTCTGAACCTGAAAAGCTCTAGCACGGAGCTTGAACCGGAGTTGCGTTGGCGTGAATGAGGCATCTGAGAATCAAAGGCCATGGACTCAGTGTTCTCTCAATGGTGAATGCATTCACCGGAAATGTGTAACATGAAGCACCACTGCTCGCACTAAATGTTCTGCATCACACTCTATACTGACATAATACAGCTTTGATGTTGAATGTAAGAATGGTGTGTGTTATGTGCTTGCACTGCGTTACCACAGCAGTGTTCACCTTCAAGTGTGCAGATACAGTGTGAACCAGATTGCATCATCAGCTTAGCAAATGATGACATTTTGTACTTTTCTTCTCATCTCAGGAAAAATTAGTCTTTATAAATTAGGATAAATTAAATGTAGCATTTTTGAGACTGTGCGTGCTGATGTGTGAACATATCTGATGAGTATTATTAATGCTGGCTGATGGTATAATTATTAGGGCTGTCAAGTGAACGCGTTAATAATGCGTTAACGCAATAATTTTTTTAACGCCACTAATTATTTTAACGTGCGATTAACGCATGTGTATTTGTCCTCGGCCCGTCCCGTAGTTTCAGAGCCCAAAGGCTTGACATTGTTGTTGTTGTTCTTCGTTGGATGGTGGGAGATTCTAGCGAGAGATATGGATACAAAAAAAGGTTTTTTCAACAGCAAGCCAAGCACACAGCTGATGCTGACAGCCCCGCTCCTGCCGCTCGCTTGCTGCAGACCACGCTTTAAAGTTTGCCGGGGAGACGCGTGGACACGGCGTCTACGAGCAGCAAGCTTTGAACAGCGATAGCTAAATGGGTGGCTGTGGCTATACAGCTTGCAGGACAATTAACATTGTGGAGGACGAGGGACTGTGTGAGATAATTCGGATCGCATCCAACGTGTCGACTGCACATCACAGCGCATTATTTTGACCCTAGGTGGGAACTTCAGTCTCATGCTTTGACTTTTATGAAGACAGAGGAGCGGCATTTCACCGACAACTGTAAACAGGCTTGTCTGTTTGAGCAACTGGCTCAGTGCAAAGAAGTAGACAGGGTTGGGAGAGAGTGTAAGAGAGAGAGAGAGAGAGGTTCCAGTTTGTTGTTTTGAAAATATTCAGGAGAATATTTGTCATTGTTCCAGTGATAATAAACAAACATTTGCATAAAGCACATTTGTCCACTCATATGTTGATAAGAGTATTAAAAACTTTAAAAATATTCCTCTAAGGTACATTTAGAACAGATAAAAAAATGTGCGATTAATTTGCTATTAATTGCAATTAACTATGGACATCATGCGATTAATCTTGATTACATATTTTAATCGACTGACAGCCCTAATAATTATGTCTCAGTGTGAGCTTTGACAGCTAATTTGATTGGCATGTTATATGTGATCATGATTTAAGTGAATTAACCTTTGGACGTGTTATTATTCAGAAGTAACATGTCAAAACTGTAGCATGATCACAACATGAACATTTTTGATGTAAAATTCTACTGTGAACATTACTAATCAGTAAATAGTTTGAATGATTGTCACTAACTTAAGGGCTTTTTTTCATGTCCTGAAATGTCATACATTCTTCTTCTTTTTTTTAAACACTCAAAACCATGTCACCTGTCAGAATTGATGGATAGCAAACACAACACACACAGTAATAATAATGTGTTCTCAGTGGTTGGTGGATAAATATACAAATGCTAAATGATGTTTTTAGACGGTGTCTATAATTTCTTTGCTCCCTGGAATTAAGAAAAAATATGGCATTTGAATGTCAGAAGTTGTATTTGAATGTCAGACACATGAATATGCTTAATTATTAAATAATTACATGCGTTTCCCAGAAATTGTAATTTGGTTATAATGGGAATGATCCCTTCATTGACCTGAGCTCCAGTTTCCAAGTGTGTAGCAGGATGGTCTAATGTTGATTTCTGACTATTATTCACATTGAGTCAACCTTTCGCTAAAGGTAATATCCTTTTAAGAAACCCATTATGCTGCAGTTCAGTGGTATCTGTTTCTGCACACTGGGACCAGTGCTGGTGTCTACTCGCATTTTATCATTGACATCTTCTCGGGAAGGTAATCCAAGGCTGTTGAATTCAAAAGTATGTTATCGTCTTATTTGGACCTATAGTTTCCCGGATTCCAAAATAAGCTCAGTTTCACTGGAAAATATCTTACTTGTTGTCTATCAGTGTTTCTGGTCATACAATTATTTTTAACCATCTCATAAGAACTTTATATTATATTTTTATTTAATTATTGATAAAAAAGAAACCACAGCCATTATACACTGAAAATACATTTAGACTAAAAGTTTAGTTTACAAATACTATTACTATTCATCTTTATTCTGTTCAGCCAGAACCACCTACCATTATTTGAAAGCCCCGGAGGGCTCAGTTGGTATTACTTTGCCAATCTTTCCACAGTAGTAGTACCAGTAGTGTTGTGCTTAGCGCTGCCCAAGGTGATAGTCATTTGTATAAAGAAATACAAACAACTCACATCATTTGTTTTGTTCCTACCAGAATGATAATATGTAGAGCCAGACCTTTCGCTGACACAGCATCTGGCAACATGATATTAGATATTTACTTGCTTTTTGTCCGTGCCTCAAGTTGCCATTCTAGTATTTAGGGTTTCACAACATAATGCAGCTGTAGAATAGTCCATTTAATACAGTTTGTTTACTTCCATCACATACTGTAGTTGCATCACTGTAGCACTCGCTTCTTGTTCTCAGATGGGGAAAAGAGCTGCTGCAGCACAGGTAGTATGACAAACATAAAGCACTTGTTGAACATTAAAGCTTTTAAACATGTCCCAGCAGGGGGGGGGGGAACCTTTTTCCTCTCAAGGGCTATTTCAATTTTTTCAACATCCTCCGAGGGCCATACTAATTATTGACCTCTGCTTAACAATACTAAAATCACAGCCCATTCATTTCACCTTTCTTTCATGCTGTGCAAAGAAAAAGCAACCTCTTAATCCAGATATCTTACCATGACTCACGCATGCATTCACGTGCACGGTTGTGGCATGACCACCAAAACAGAAATATATGGACACAAGATCTGTGCAAATGTATTTAGTTTCCTATCCATGTGAACATGATTTAAGTGGTGGGGGGGGACCTAACCTCCTCTAGGGGCGTCCAGGGGCATGCTCCTCCGGGAAGATTTTTTTTTTTAAATGTTGAAGTTAAAAACATCAATCTGATGCACTTTGAGAGCAACATTAAGAGAGCTATGGATACATCTCTCAACATCCATATGAAACAGAACAGTAAACAGATTTACTTTTTCTTTATGTATATTTTACCAATCACCAGAGGTGTGCACTCGAGTCACCAATTTGATGACTTTGGACTCGACTTGACAAAATCACAAAACACTTGCGACTCCACTTGGACTTGAACACCAATGACTCTGGACTTGACTTGGACTTGAGCCTTCTGATTAAATTCAGAGGTCTCCAACACGCCGATCGAGAGATGCCGCTAGAAGAGCAGACTCCAGTCGGGGGGAGCAGAATAGTGATGTGTCGGTCGCGAACGAGTCGATTGTTTTTATCGTTCAATCGTTGGTCCGCACTCACTGCCTGCCAAAATCCACTCGCCTCTTAAAAAGCTTGATTTTGTTCCCCAAACGTATTCCGTGAAGACCCGCCCCTACTCTGATTAGTAGGTTTCAGCAGGAAGAGTGAGGTGGGTGGGGTGGGTCTTAACGGAATACGCGAGAGAGAGAAGTCATAACAAGTGGTACAGGACAGGTAGACGACGTGTTTTTCGGATGGAAAATGAGCCAAACGCGAAAACGCAGCAGCATTTGGATGCACTTCAACCAAAACCCAGGCAGTGATAAAGCGCACCATTTGTAAAGGCAAAATATCCTTTAAAGCAGGGTCAACAAATAATCTCCATCGCCACTTAAAAACACAGTATCCAATTTTAAGAGTTGCGTGAATTTCATTCAAGGCAAGGCAACTTTATTTACTTAACACATACGGAGGGTAAATTCAAAGTAGTACTTTCACGGACATGAATGACATGGATATGGCGCCACCTTGTGTCATGTTTACAAAGCAGATTATTGACATTAGTTCTGGCAATACAGTCAATCATTATCCTGGTGATTATTTCACAGATAAACCTACTAACCCCGCCAAAAAAACGGCTCTTTTGAAGGGCTCTTTGAAAGGAACGGAGCCATAAGATCCGGCTCCCTTCAAAGAGCCATAACAGGGCTCGACATTAAGGGCTGCCCGATGGCCATCTAGTCTTTAGCTCGGGCAATGAAGCCTCACCTGCTGGTTGCCCGATCGGGCAATCTATTATGCCAGCAGCTCGCGGATCAAGTAATGAGTGACCCGACAGTAAAACTAAACATATCTATAACTAGTTTAGGTCGTTTCAGAGGTAATTAAATTAGCTTGTGTGATATTCTAACCTGAAGTGTGTGTTTTGTCCGCTCACCGCTGCATGTGATCATGCAGTGCTGCGTGTCGACTCGTCAGCAGCAGCTGATCTCTCTCTCCCGTCAGATTAGACTTCACTCGCGTTTATGTCCATGTTGATCAGATCTAGCTAGTTCTAGCTAATGACAGGACTACCTGCTTATTAAAAGACACCTAAACAATAAGTGTCGCTATGCAACTGGGTGAGGCCACAAAGTATAGCGCAGCATTATGCATTTGTTTACATGCCCACCGGAACCCCGAGGCATTACCAACAGATCAACGCACAATCAACCCATACAGGACATCTCTTTCTCCACATTAAGTGTTAGACATTAGAATTGACTATTCTTGTCTGTCACATACTCTTCTTCTCTGTCACATAAGTTGCGCAACTGAAGCGGTATTGTGCTAAAGGGAAATTATTGTGACCGAAGAGATTTAGATTTGCCAGCCAACGGGAACGCTGACGTCGCCATTTTGTATGCTTCGCGGATGCGCTCGGCTCCTCTCGACTGCTGCTCGGGTCTGCTCGGTCAGCTTCCGGATGAGGAGGCATTCGTTCGACCAACTTACAGTAGATAACATTACAAACATTTTTAACAGGGGCCATAATAGTGTAAATAATGTTTTTTTTGGCAGTTACAACTGAATGTAATGTTTTCTACTTTTTTACATCTGGGAAGGCATTTGCCTTCATCAGATGGAAAGTGTCTTGACCAACAACTTAAGTATTTCTTATAGCTAAGCAGGGCATGCAAGCGAGCAAACACAAACAAGAACAAACAAACAAGTGAAATGAAGAATAAAATTGAAATTGTACAATATAATATTGTGCTGGTTCATCTTATAATTCAGTCTATAGAATGCACCAGACAGCATCTAAGACCTGCAAAAATCTAAATGTTCTAGGGGGAGGCCCCCCAAACCCTTCGTGGCATTTCGTCCGCACGCATTTTTCAGGGCAATCTCTATTGGGCTCAGGGCCATCTGTAAATTAGCTTAGATGGCCCAGAGGGCCTAAGTCTTTATTTAGCTGGGCCACCATGCAGCCAATCATATGCGAGGACACACTAGGATCATACCATTATGTGAAAGAGGATGGGGGGCAGACGCTCCAAAAACAGCAAGCGTAGTGGTACAGGCCAGCTGCAGAGCGACAGGGAGACGGGGAGACGGATTTAAATGCAAGCGCGTCGGAAAAAGTCAAGAAATTAGCGAAAAACGAAAATAGAAGCAGCATCTGGCTGCATTTTAATGATATTGGAAGAAGCAAAGCTGAGTGCAGGATTTGTAAAATGAAAATAACTTTCAGAACAGGTTTTTTTTTGGTAACCATTCAGGATTTATTGTCAGGGGTGGGAGAAGTTCAGATCATGTTCTTGAGTAAAAGTACCTGAGTGTAGGAATACTCGGTTACAATAAAAAGTCCTGCATTCAAAATGTTACTAGTAAAAGTACAAAAGTATTATCATCAAAATATAGTTAAAGTAGCACCTGCAATATAGATTCAGGTGTTCTTTCCCCCATAAAGACCGCCTCGCTGCACATTATCCCTTGCATAAAGATAAATTGTGGGTCCCTTATAACATGTTGTACACAGTGGAAATGAACATTCTGGTCACCTTAACATTAGGGATCTTATACATTAAACTCCTTCTGAATCAAACCGTCACGGTAGCCTTACCTTACTGATCCCTCTTAAAATAGAAAATAAACATGTTACTTTACCAGCAGAGATAAAATGGATTATTAAATTATTAATGTGACTAATAAAGAGCAGTTTAATTATTAAGTATTATTCTGTTGATCGATGTCATTACATTTGGTGAAAAGCACATAAGGACTTTTTTAAGACTTGTTTTGTCAAAGTTTAGGACTTGGACTTGACTTGAACTTGCCCATCCTGACTTGAGACTTGAGTTGGACTCGAGCGCAAAGACTTGAGACTTGACTCGGAATTGCAAAACCACCTCTGCAAGTCACTCCCCTTTCAAACTGTATTCTTGTTTATTAATAACAACTTTTTTTTGCTGTCATATAGTATTTTATACCAGTTTACTTTATTCTCTTATTTTTTTAGAACTATAATGATCATATAACGATGTGCCTTTACCTCACTGGTTGTAGAAAAAGCTTCTTATATTCGATAGCATAGCTAGCTAACCAGATGCTAATAACAACAAAGTTATTGACTGTATGATCAGTATGACAGATGAACAGATCGCCACTGGGCTTTCAACTAAAGACACAGCAGCGCAAAAACTGCGGCATGTGTACGGCTCCTTATGGGTAGGCCTGCTGCAATTTCTGAAGTGCCGGAGTGGCGTTCTGGTGCTCTCCGTCAGCACTACACCCCTGTCAGATGAGACATATACCACGTGATGGCACGTTAGGTTCGTGTTGTGTTCAAGGAAAAACAGGCACTCGCTTGTTTAATTATTTTGCTGTCTAGATTTCTTTGATTTTTTTCTTTTTTGCGTCTGTTTATAAATTACCTCGAGGGACGTACCAAATGGTCTTGCGGAGGTTCCCCACCCCTGTAGTAGAGGCACAAAATACAAACCGGAAAATTAGCATAATAGGTCACTTTTAATCCTGAAGAAGACAAAAGAAAATCACATAAATCGCATAAAATCTGCATTTACATTTTCAGGTTGTCGCTGTTGCTGATCAGCAAACACAACTGTTCTATTTTCAAACATTATTGTGTATAAACTCTTCATAATGGAGCTGCAGGTTGCTGTAACTTCACCACTTTTCCTGTCTTTATAACACATCTGGTGAGTCTAAGAGGCGTTGAGGATTGTTATGGCTGAAAATTGCAAGTCCATTAATTGTTGTTGATCATTGACAGTGCATTAATATGATATAGCAAATACGTAATTGGAATGATATAGTCTTCAGAGCAGAAATTGCATATGAAAGTGAAACCATCAGTGAAATATCCACACAAACACTGCAGTGCCAATAAATCAAACAAACGCTGAGAAACAGAGCAAACATTTTCTTGCCGGTCGCTTAGCGGACAGTAACAAAGTGGGCAGCGTGTTTTTATCGCTTCATTCCACAATCCTCCCTTTGGAGGCGGAGAACAAGCTTGTCGATCTGTACCAGGGTACATCAGGGGAGAACACCTTGACGCCCGAAGCCGCTATCTGCCATGGTGCAGTGGTGGTAATGATTAAGTATCAGTCCAGCGCACTCCTCTCATTTCCAAACTATCAGTTTCACCTTCTCCACTACATCACATTTGTGGAGCAGAAGGTAATGATCCACCTGGGTGACTGCCAAGTCATTTTCTTTCATATGCTCTCTCACTCCCCATTTCACTCTCTCCGTGTCTTGCTGCTGTCTCTCACTCGCTCTCATCCAACAGCTCCTTTCTCATCCTCTGTCTCTCATATTTGGTATTCATTTCTCAAGGTTGCCTGTGGAGATAAATGTGCCATGCCCACTAGGTGAGAGGGTCAACCCCATGAACTGTCTCCAGCGGGAGGTCACAGAGACTGGCAGTTGTTTTACAGACTTCTTTATGGCTGTCGCAGAGCATCCCAAAGAGGCAGAAAGGTTGTGCGTGCTGCTATTATTGGCAGTGCACTTTAACCCACTGTTTAACTTTGGATATCAATCAATTCCACAGGGAGAAAAAGGGGTTTCGACTGAACAAGTGGGCTGTAAAGCTTATTATGTTAAGATGCTGACTATTGGTTTATAGTGTGATAGATTCACAAATAGGATTGACTAGGATTGCCAAGAGTGTTGGAACAATGAATGCATTTTATCCCAGTTACATTGTCACCCACACAATGAAAACAGAGGGCTCTCATTGGGATTCTTCTAGTTTATCTGTCGTACAGGAAATCTCCCAGGGGTAATATGCAATGTTTTTTTCTCATTTTGACTAAAAACAGATGCATGATGGAATGTTGGCACTAGGCTCTGGATTGAAAAACAAAACAATAAAACACATTCAATAATGCTGAATCTTCACTTACAGACCCTAATACGTTTTGCTTTCATGAGGGAGTTGAATTAAAATAATCACTGGGTGTTCTGGAGGAGTAATGGTTTGGGATGCCAACAATATTATTGCAACATTGTCCGCAATATTTAGATCTTATTTCCTGACAGCTCGCTTCGGTTCTTATTTAACAAAGGCTGAAATGCATACGGCTGCAGTTACAAAAACATTTACATTAATTAATTTGCTCAAATGTAATGCATGATTTTAATTCGAGAAATACCTCTGTGGGATTGAAGATTTGTCAGATACCAAAAGCCTACACAGCAGTTTATCCTGATCTGATACAGGATGTTAGAACTCAGCAAAGATGTCACACTCAGTTTAACACTGTCTTGAAATTTGAGGGGTGAAATTATACTGCTTTATATTTGATCTTCAAATCAATTTCTGTTGTGTAGAGGCAGTTTTAAATACTGCTACATACATCCAAATTACAGGCTCTTAGCTTACATGTTCCTAGTGAGTCTGATAAAGGTATTACATGGCAATATTTGTAAGTCTTATTACATTTGAATAGTCCCCTTTTACATTTGTTCTGTTTTTTTTTTCATATGAAGCATCTACATGTAGTTTCTGATTAGAGAAATGTGTGTTTCTCGAATCCATTCTTGAACATCCTGTCATGATCCTAGTGTAATGTCACGATTTTAGTTTTGTCTGTCTTTTAATGGGTTTTATTTCCAAAAATCAGCTCCTAAGTTCTAACCCTATCGTCTATTCCTTGACCTCTGAGTGAAACGTCACAGGGTTAAGGGATAGTGGATAGGAGAATTCAAAAGGACTTAGGAGAAGAGACTGCGGTACTTTAGAGAATCCGACTGCACTTTCACTATCCGACGTGTTTATGATGCGCCAGCGGACGTCCTGAATGTGCGTCTGCTGCTGCTGTGGGGAAACTATTGAAACTACAGTTTTCTATACAGCAGACTGGATGTTCAATAAGAACGACGGACTCATCTAGAGACTCTGCACCGTGCTTTGATGCTGTTACTTTATGCTTTATGAACGGGGACAACAGAGAAACATATTCTTCATGACCAAAGTTGGAATTGAAATAAAAAAGGAAAGTGAAACTTATGCTCGTCACCCTCTCCCTCCGGTCCACCTTAATACAAATGATCCCAATACGTATGATTGTATGAAAAGATCTTAAAAATAAATACAAATGTATTTATTATAAACGTTAGTCCTTAACACCTATCACTGTGTACATCACCATTCAAACATCTTTTAAAAGTTGAACAACCCCCACACAGCTCAGTAAACACTGTGAAATGTTGACTTTATTTGATCATTTAAGTAAAAACAATAACAACAAATGTTCATATTTCTCTTTTTGATTATAATACTGACGTTCAAAACAAAGCACTTTGGCAACTTACCACATACGTTTTAAAATGCTTAATAAGCACCGTAACTTTCATGATATAATTTCTCAGTCATAATCGGTTGTTTCCGTGAACGGCCGGCTGTTGTGTGACGGCAAATGCTGCGGCTGCAAGGCATTGTGGGGCAGTATTTTCTCCTCTCCTTTCGGTAAGGGAGGTCCAGTGGTTCCTAAGCTAAAGGAGGTTATAAAGGAAGTTTGAAATCTCCTTTCCTTTCATCTAGAGAATTTGAACGGCACTTATCATGGCTGCCACTGAGGGACTTCCGGGTCATTTCACTGTGTTAGGAAGGTTCCTAAGCTAAATGGACTATTCGACTTCAGCCCGTCTCTTGTCTTTCGTACCCCTAGATTCCACCGGGTCCGTCTCAGAAGCGTCTCGCCGCTGGGCTCCGCTGGGCTCCGCTCGAAATTGGATTGAAGTTTATTTTTCGACGCGACGCAGCCGTATGGTAATGTCGGGCAGGCAGGAAGTGGAACGGTCAGAGCATATATAGCATATATACACACACACAAACTAATTTTGCAGACCCTATCCCTCCGTAGTCTTTCAAGTAGGAGGAGAAATGCCAGCGTTCTCCTCCGGTTTACAGGCACTGTGTAAATTATAGAATAATTATGATGATGAATGCATTTTTTTACCACTAAAATACAGCAACACATCTTTGATTCATGTCGTTTATAACTGAGATATTACAATTATTATGAACTTTGTCTGCACAAATTAGCCTGTCCAGGAAATATGCCCAAATCAACAAAAAGTGCGAGCCGGCAGGCAAGACGCTCCGCTTCTGAAATGCTTCTGAAACGCGCCCGGTAAGGTATGACGCCGGAGGAGGCCGGACCAAAACCGCGGCGCAGCCGTAACGTGCCGCAGACGGACCCGGTGGAATCTAGGGGTTACTGTGTTTTTCCTCCTGTGTCTGATTGTGTGTTCACCGGTTGCCCTTGTGTTTCTGCCTCCCCTGCCCAGCTGTGTCTTGTCCTGTGATTACCCCTCTTTGTATTTAGTCTTGTCTTTCCCTGCGTTCATTGTCGGTTCATTGTCTTTCCTGTCTCCCTCCATGTTGGTCACGGTCAGTTATTGTGTTGTTGTTACCTTGTGCTACTTGTTCGATTCATGCCATGTTTTTGTTCATCAGCTTTTAAAATAAAGCTCATTTCTAGACCTTTTTACATTTTTGGTAGTCTGCATTTGGGTCCTACCTTTTCCACGATTCTAACACATCCGTATTTTCTGCGAGTACTGATGCTCTGATTTGATGCACAAACACTGACCCTTCCTCAGCAAAAGTTCATGCAATTCCTCTCAGAAAATAAAAAGACCTTTAGGCTTCAAACAAGTTCTTGATGATTCCAGTAGATCCTGCGTGGTCTCCACAGAAAGGCCTCTTAGGGGTTGAAATCCTGAGTGAAGCTCGCAGAGTATGTGGTGTGAATGCAAAGATGATCTGACGAGCTGACATGAGGGAAATCTGCATAGCTGCAGAAACTGAATCTGAGCAATGAGATTCACACACACAAGTGGAACTTTCTCATAATGCAGTGAGGGCGATAAGCTTCCACACTAGTCATTGAGCACATATTCCTGACTTTGCAGTTAGCTTCAGGGAGTTAAGTTAACTTGTGATCCTCAACATCTATATGGTGTTATATACTGTGGACATTGCAGTATTTACAAGCTTTATTAAAGTGCACATGAAAAATAAACATCTATTTCCCTGCCATAGATTAACGGAAAGGAGGGGATTACATTTTGCAGCCAGGATCACGCCTCTACCCTGCGCAATTACCCTTTATAAGGTTACCCCATGCATTTCAATTAAAAATGACGAGACGACTTTACAACCATGGGGAAAATACGCTTTTAAAAGACAGGTGCTAAAGTACACGGATTGAATACATTTCACATTGCGGCATATAAACTCACCACATCCCTCTGGCCTCTGATAATCCTCTTAATATGGTAATATATGAAACACCTACCTAGGATGTCTTTCAGTCATCAGCCCCATGTTTATATTACTGAGGCTTAGATTAATTTCCTTTACATAGAAATCAAAGAGAGATTTGAAAATTTGATTTGGGATTTCCTTTGATGGGTCTCAGCTAGTTGGCATTTGGTAGTATGAAGTCACAGTAGAACCACATTCCCATTGGTTATTAAAAGACAGCTCATTGAAACTGTGGCTATTTATCAGTAAGCACTAGAGCTGCATCCAGGGCCCAAAACACCAAAGACCTGAGGAGAATCCTCAGGTCGGATAATGAGACAGAGAAAATTATCTTGGAGCTACAACAGTATGTAATTGTGTCATGCTCTTCTGCGCAATTACTCCATTTAAGACCCATTAACACCAAACGTCCCAACATTATTGTGGTAATTGTTGGTTTGATTGCATTCTTTATTTATCAAAGTGTATATGTGACCTTAATTAATTACTTAATCAAACAGGGTGGGGATTCCATTAGAGATTGTACAGGAAAAGGAGTATTTTCTTAAGATAATTGTTGTACATTTTCCCCCCTTAGTTCCGTTTGTACCATTGTCCTGGTGTTATTCCAAAGTCAGTGTACAACCTCATTCGTTATTTCACACTACTCCTATTTGCACATTAAAATAAATGTATTACACACCTCTAATTATTCTCTATTGGTTTATTTTCAGACAGCAAAGACCACCTGTGATTGAATTGGGTAGAATGGGGGTTTATTCACTTACCAACAAAAGAAGTATTGATGTGTCATGGATGAAGTTCCTGCAAATTCCACCTGTGAAATGCAAATGTGACCGGGGCAGGGTCCAGCATGGTCAGAATGCAAATTAGCTTATCGAATGGCCGCAGGGTACACAGCACTTCTGACCTACTGCTGCTGCATCCACAATGTTTCATTGCTGTTTCCTTCCCTTGGCCCGTGAACTTGGAGCTTCAAAGAGAAAACATTGAGGTCGGCTATTGTGAAAATCTGTATGTTTGACATGTATATAAGGATAGTTAAGGTTTTTGAGTTGTTCTTGTAGCTGCATTAGTGCTGCATTGGACCATAAATGTTTTTTTTCTGTAAACTAATTTCTATTTATCACAATATATTTGTAAGAAATTCATAAATCACCCATTTCTTAGTCTAGTATGCATCAGCAGATAAAAGACTCAATGCAACTGTTTAGTACGGTATAGTTAGGCCTTGGTAGGCCAGACTCATTTTCTGCTGCGTTTCCATTACAGTTTAGTAGCTGGGGCAGTAACTATAGTAACGCAGTGTAGGCGGAGCCGTGACATCATCTTCAATGCGAATCACAGAAAACCAACATCAGCTGTTAGCTGTTAGCACTCAGAGCTCACAGCTCCTCATATCTGTATTTTATTTTGAAATTCAGTTCCTGACGGATGCCAAAAAAAAACGAGATTATGGAATCAAACAAATAAATAAAACCAAGGATAATTGTGTGTTATTGGTGAGTAAATAACAGTGTGTTATTTAAAAAAGAATAACAAATTAGAAGGAAAAAAAGATTTAAAAAAATACAGATTTCAGTATTCTGAGGCTCTGAGCCCCATTTCTTTTCCTCATAGATGACAAAAAAAGTCAGACATTATACAATTTAAAATAAAAACAATAATCTTGGCTTGATATTGAGTAAGAAGATGTTTTTTATGTACTCCACAGCTTCCGGTGTTCCAAGACCCGAATGGACAAAAACACGTGCTGCAGGCACGAAACATACTACCAATAGAAATACATTGCTTTTAAAATCGTTCTGTTTGACACGAAAAAAAGCGGAAAATCGTGTTGGTGAACACGAGTCAATAGATGAAATGCTATGACTATAACACGAAATGCCTGGAAAGAACCTGGATTTTGGAGAGCCAGAAAAATTGTGAAACAGTACCCGTTAGCCGGAACTACCCCTAGTGGAAACGCAAAAGAAAACGGTCCGGGTTTGGCATGGCACGCTTAAACCGCGCTACGCGCTGCAGTGGAAATGTGCCCTTTAGGCCCTCTGCTCTGGCTCCCTTGAGCTTAGACAAAAATAAGAAGGAAATAAAATAAAAGTATTTGTAGGACTATTTATACTTTGTTGCACGGTTGAAAATGTTTCGTATCTTGTATTTTGAGGTGATACTGTGACACATAAATAAAAAACAAAACGGTTTTAATTAGGTCAACTAAAATATGCGTCACATCCTCCTACGGTCCCGCGCAAGCGTCTTTTCTTGGAGGCACTCGCGCGGGGACCCCCGGCTCGATGAGCGAACTATGGATAAATCAAAGAAAAGTACCGGAGGAACACAGGATTTAATTCTGTGTGGACAGAGTTATATGCTTTCACAGCAAACGATGCTGGTTTACCGGTATGTTTGATATCTAGAGAGAAGTTGTCAAAGGTGCTGCAGCCTTTACGTATCGAGGAACAACACGGGAGAGGAAGACAGCTGACGATCTTCAGTCATAATTCGATGGGGTATGTAATTTATTTCAGAAAACACTTTTTGTTATATTCCATGGAATGCTCTTAACGTCCCGATAGCAATGAATATATTAAATGCTTTGACAATAAATACATACAAAAATTCATCTCTGGAAGCCTTAGCGCTGTAAAAAGCACGACCCGGCTAAAATAACTGGAAGGCCTACCTGCCTGTCAGCCTTCCATCTCTGTTCCATCTGTGCACAAACTTATCTCGTGGCCTCATTGATGATGCGTGTTCGTATGTGTTGGAGGAGGGACTCTGTAAGAAAGTCTGAAGGAAGAGGCATATTTTTTCCGGTTGTGTATTTTCAAATTCTAGCGCACTCGAGCTGGTTTCTCCATTCTTAACTACCCTACCTTTAACTCTTTTTAGGGTGCAGCTATATGTTTTATTTATTTCAAAGTGGGCCCATTTTAATAATATTTTTTTTTCCTTCAAATGTTCAGAGGACTCCCCAAGTGCTGTGTTTAATTTATTTTAAAGTAGGCCTGTGTATTATTTGTAATTCTCCTTATAGGAGTTCTTTGTTTCTTATTAGAGGTTAACAGTTGTATATAATGTAATAAATAGCCTAATAAATGCAAAAAAACTGTCGTTTTTGTCTGATATAACAATAAATACAACTTTATTAGCTATCAAGCTATGAAATATGTTTTGCGGCTCCAGACAAAAAAATGTGGGGGAAAAAGGAGCAAAATGGCTCTTTTGGTCAAAAAGGTTGCAGACCCCTGGTCTAGGCTGTAGACTAGTGTGAGAAGGAGTTATCATAGATCATGGCCATGACAGATCTTGCGGACTGTATTTTAAAAGCAGTGGCGGGCCATAACTTTTATACCTAGGCCCTCTGACCCCCACCACCCCTTCCCTCGAAAAAAAAAAAAGAGTTATTACGTCACAGCAGCGGAATATCAAAACAACGGCCCGGGTTGCAGAATGCATCAATGACAGCGACCCTCTACCACACAAAAAAAAAAACATTTATATAAACACCTATCATGACAGGGCACCCACAGCCAAGTAACAATTACAAATGAATTAAGTTGGCACGGCGGCCCACATTGAAAATTACTTAGGCCTACCTTTGATGATCAAATCACTTAAACACAAAGTCCATCCTCAATCAATCAATCAATCAATGTTTATTTATATAGCCCAATATCACAAATGTTACATTTGTCTCAGTGGACTTCACAGTTTGTACAGAATATCAGTATGACAATACGACACCCTCTGTCCTTAGACCCTCACATCGTACAAGGAAAAACTTCCAGAGAAAACCCCACAGTTTAAAGGGAAAAATGGGAGAAACCTCAGGGAGAGCAACAGAGGAGGGATCCCTCTCCCAGGACGGACAGACGTGCAATAGATGCCGTGTGTAAATTGAAAAGATAATACATTTGCAACATAGGTAGTCCAAATGTTTTGAAATGCATGTGTGTATAATAAGAAGATGAATCCACGAGGATATCCATCCAGGACTTATGATCCAGGACCGCAGCCACGACTCAAGATCCAGGACTCGCAATCCATGACACAGGACCGCAGGATCATCCATGACTCCGGATCCCGGCGTATATAGACACCAAAAAGAAAGAAATTTGGGGAAGCTGGGTTAATCGGAACATGAGAGTACACAGGTATAGACAGAGAGAAGGAAGAAGTAAGATGTCCCCCGACAAACTAAGCCTATATCAGCAAAACTAGGGGCTGAATCTAATCAGCCCTAACTATAAGCTTTATCAAAAAGGAAGGTCTTAAGCGCACTCTTAAAAACGGATAGGGTGTCTGCCGTCCGAACACAAACTGGAAGCTGATTCCACAAAAGTGGAGCTTGATAAGAAAAGGCTCCTCTTGTCCTTTTGGATGAAGCACTTGATGGCGGGGTCATGCAGCTGATCCTTTGCCACTCCAGTTTATCATTAACTCAATCTTGAAAATGACTCGGTTAATAATTTCGCAACAATGTCATCACTATCACTGACATGAGCCTTTATGAACAAACTTATGCTAATCATAAGTCTATCGATCATAAATCTATCGATCATAAATCTATCGATTAGATTTATGATTAGAAAATCATAAAAAGTAGCGTAGACATGTGGATATTATCCGGCTGAACAAAACATGCATTTATCAAACAGGTTCATTTTCCAAAGACCTTATTTCGAGCTATTTTCCAAAATCCTATGGAGAAATCCCATTGCTTTCTGTTGAGGGAACCCGAGCGCAGCTTACTTCCGGGTTTTAGGACGTGTCACTGCACCACTCTATAACCAGCCCAGTCTCACAAAAAAACGTGTAATAACTACGTTGGTCCACAACTTGGGACGTAGTATTTCTACAGAAACGCTTCTGAAATTGTAGGATCCCTACGTTTTTTTTCACCATTCACTTCCAATGGCTGGCGTCTATGTCACGTGATCTAAAAATATCTCCCTGCAGAAAAAGACAACATGGCCGACATTCGTTTTATTCTCGGGGAAAATGCCTATTTTAAGGTTAGTTTGGCCATTAAAATGCGTTTTGATGTCATTTGATGCGAGAAATATGAGTTGTTATTTCAGATTATGTGTGCAGTGGATGTACATGATCTTTAGTTTGCTAGTTGTTGCGAAGAGTACTTCAGGAAATTGTGTCCATTCAACGTTTTCATTGTTAGCAAGGTGGTTGCTAGGGACGCTGCTATCGATATTATTTCTGTTATGTCGTGTAACTGTTAAATGGTGTTATCTTTATTGCTACCTCCTTCCCCGTCAATTATAATGTTGGTCCACAGTGCAAACTTATTAGTTTAACAAAATCTGCATCTAAAATGGTGGCATAGATACGTTATTTTCCCCTGTGCAATTCTCAATTTAATCAACAATAACACATAATTATCCTTGTGTTTATTTATTTGTTTGATTAATGAACACAAGTTGGAGTCCCTCAGGACCGAGGGTCGGAGCAGCTCATTTGCTTTAGAGAATATTACACCCGGAAGTAAGTATTCTCTCCGCTTCGCTTGACAAACCCCGTGATAGTCCTCAAGCTCTGTGATTTGGATGTTGAGTGTGCGCCGAGGGTTACGCCGAGCGTCGAACAGTACTTGAAATGGGATGGAACCACGGCAGAATGTGCAAAACTGGATTTGAATGGGTCCACCCCGTCCCCAGAACTACACTGGCTATTGTGTTTCGCAACATGTTCTCTATGGCACGTCTCTACTGGGAATTGTAGTTTTAAAAGACGTTTTCGTATTTCCCATAATAAGAAGTTGCCAGTATTAAACTGTGTACATCCCTGGAGATTTAGGGGATAGGAACACTCAAATGTTAAATTAATGAATGGGTGAAAATTGCTTGTGCCCATAACGGGCAGCATTAATATATACCCACATACCAGCTAAGGTCAGAAGAGCTTTATTTAACAGCTGGTCTTATGTCTGTGACCCCTCCTGTTGTTAATTGATAAGCCTGAAACATGCACTTGTCAAGGTTCAGAGGCAAATTTTGCAAATATGGCAGTGGCCATCGATCATCTTAAGATAAGATAATAGTTGTGTATATGATATGTTATCCTATTAATATCTAATAATAAAAATAATGAAATTCAATAACATGCTTTAACCACTAGGTGTCCCTTTATATCAGCTGTGCATTGTTATGGTGTAAATACAGCCTATCTACCAATTGGATCAAATATAAAAGTCAGCCGAATTAGTGTTGATACTGCAAGGAGACGTATTGTGTGAAAAGAAATGTAAGATGTTGTTTAATTGCTGATATATTTATGATCCACGTCACGTTTTCAGTGTTGGCGGCAGTTCCTCGTGTTTGTCTAGAAGTCTTCTCATTAGGGCTCTATAAATAGAGAACTACGGCAGATATGCAATATTTAATGCAGCCGAAACGTGTATTACAATGCCGTTATGTGATGACAGAAAAGCAAGAACACTCGGAATAAAGTATTATTTTATTTGTATGTCTGTTTCCGGTATTTGTTTATGACGATGTGATGTGAGATGTGAGACTGGGTTGGAGAATTGCACAGGGGAAAATAACGTATCTATGCCACAATTTTAGATGCAGATTTTGTTAAACTAATACGTTTGCGCTGTGGACCAACACTATAAATTGACGGGGAAAGCGGTAGCAATAAAGATAACACCATTAAACAGTTACACAACATAACAGAAATAATATCGATAGCAGCGTCTCTAGCAACCACCTTGGTAACAATGAAAACGTTGAATGGACACAATATCCTGAAGTAATCTTCGTAATAACTAGCAAACTAAAGATCATGTACATCCACTGCACACATAATCTGAAATAACAACTCATATTTCTCACATCAAATGACATCAAAACGTATTTTAATGGCCAAACTAACCTTAAAATAGGCATTTTCCACCCAGAATAAAAAGAATGTCGGCCATGTTTTTTTTTTCTGCAAGGAGAAATTTGAAGATTACATTGCATTTAGCTGACGCTTTTATCCAAAGCGACTTATACAATACTGTAAGTGCGTTCGACCAACAAGATACAAACTTGAAGAACAGGATACAAACTTGAAGATCACGTGACATAGACGCCAACCATTGGAATGAAAAAAAACGTTGGGATCTTACAATTTCAGAGGTTTTTTGTAGAAATACTACGTCCCAACTTGTGGACCAAAGTAGTTATTACACGTTTTTTTGTGAGACTGGGTTGCTATAACACACATACACTTCACAGTGGGCAGAACTTGTCATAAAGTCCGCGAAAATAAAGCCCACCCATTTAGAGGGAAGATATGATTGGTCAATTGTACTGTCATTTGACAATACTCTCTCATTGAGTTACTGTAGCTGGCCCTCTGTGAATGTAGAGAGGGACCAACAAGCTCTCCCGCCTTCACAGTAACTTGCAGAGAAGGCATTTAAACCTTCACATTCAAACATAAATTGAACATGTAGATTAGAAGGATTTATTTCTTTGGAAATGCTATTTTAAATACAATTAAATCAAGTTATTTTTGTAAAACTACTGAAAAATATAACTAAAAAAATATTCAATATCTTTTTTTTTTTATGTTTTAAATTTTTTTTAATATATATATATCTTAGACCCTCAGAAAGAGCCTAGAGGGCCCTGACGGCTCACCACTGTTTAAATAAAAAAAAAGTTTTATAAGCTAAGATATTGTTGCCCCATCATGTGCCCCATGATAATTGTGGGTTAGGATTCTTAATATTTTTTGAAACAGTGAGTCATTAATTTCAGAAAAAAGGAGACTAAGATGGATTGAACTGAATTGTCAGCTGAAATGAGTACTATAGCTGACACATTTAATATGTTAATAATAGCAAGTAAATTAAGCATTAGTATGTAAGCTCCAGGAGTCAATCAAAAACACATGGTAGGATATAGATAGTGAGATATGCCAATAGTTAATATTATCATTTAATCTATTCCTTATACTTTTGCTATTGTTTTGTTGAAAGGCAACACAAAAGACACCACCCTCTAAACAAAATAAAGTATTTTATTTCAGCTCAAAGCACATTGTATTAACGTGCGGAGTATATGAGAAGCTTGACAGGGTGACTGCAACAAGTTATGGTATCTAAGCAATTTAACAAATGTTCACTTGTGTATAATGTTTGTCTTTTATGCACACTGGCACCTTGCTGTAGATGTCTCTCTGTGCTTTTCAAGGTTTTTCCGAAACCAGGCAAATCCCATTCCTCTCCGTTCTTTCATTGCAGTGATCACTTACTGCAGATATCTTATCTAACAGAATGACTTGAGAGTTGTGTGCCAAAATGTTCTATCAATACTACACAGACCCCCCTTACACATACACACCAACACACTTCTGTTTGTAGGTCTGACATTGACACAGAGTACCAGAGCATCAATAAACTCTCCAAATCTCTTTACTTTCATGGAAGCAATTACTATGAGAAAATAGTTGACAGGATTTTCAAGTGTTGTATTTATCATTTTGGAATGTATCTCTTTAATTCACCTCCTGTCAGTATCAGCTATCATTTTTATACATACATTTTTGATAGACTGTTGTGACCCGTCAGAAGTGTTGAGTTCAGTCACGTTTCATGTTTTTGTCTTGTCTCCCACTTCCTGTCTTATTTTGGTAATCACCTTTTGTGTTTCATTCCAGGTCCCTTCACTCCCTAACCTTGTGTGTGTCTCCCACTCTCATCAGTGTCAGCCTCGCCCCTGATTGTTTCCACCTGTGCCAATTACCTTTTGTTTAAATTCCCCAGCCTTCCCTTGGCTTGGGTCAGTTCGTCTTGTCCTGTCTCCATGCCAGTAGCCTGCTTACCAACGATTTCATATCTTGTCTCAAGCCTGATTCATGCTCCTGAAACTCTTTGTAAGTTTTGTTCCTCACGTAGTGAGAGATTTTCGTTGTGCCTTTTTGGAGCCTTTTTGTCATCTCGTTAAGAGTGTCGATAATTTTTTTATACTCATTTTTGGAAATAAAGTATATTACTTATACTTTACCTCTGTCTCCCGGGTCATGCATTTAAGTCCTTTTCCTTGTGTATCCAAGTTCGTGACATTGACCTAGTGTAAAGAGCCCTATTTTGGCTTATAACAATATTCACTAAAGTCAATTGAAATGCCTCTTTTAAAAATATAATATTCCAGCTGCCACTCGGAGTCTTGTTAAAGCAGCAACCTTTGAAAAGGTTTTAGGGTCTGAAAAATGGATCCAATGCAGAAATGTCTTGTTTCTAAATGCCAAGCCTATCCAATGGTTGAAGTGTTTAATTAGATAGAAGTCTGAGACAATGAGCCTTCTTGTAAATTAATATATAATCTCAGTAAACGTTTTCCTTATAATTCTTATCATTACAGCTTGATCTTCATTGTTTAAATGGTGGTCCCATTAGATGTGAAATATACTTTTTTTTCTTTAAAAAACAGTCTTTCCAGTTTATAAAAATAAAACTAACATTTTGGTCCCTTAATTGTTGTGTTAATTCGGTTGCACTTCGCTCAGGCCTCTAGTGCTACCTGCGTTTGCGATAACAAGAGATGGTTCTGGATAAAATGCTAAACTTGAGGCTTTAAAAAAGTCTTCATAAAAACAAATGGGTGATGTCAGAGTTACTATGTACACTATTTTCATTTCATAGTCTCGTATAAGTATCTTATTTTCATTCCATAAGAGCTACGTACATTTTATAGCTCCTCGATTGCAACATTTAATTTAGATACTAACACAAGATGTTGTAAATGGAGCCACCTCTTTTTCAACAGAAGACATGCATTTTAGTAGTGTTTATGTACATCTGCTTCTTTTGGTTATTATTATTTATTATTTTTGTGTTCTCATTTAACAAATCATCCGCACTAAAGTGACATTTATGATGATAAATAGTTATATAATAAATGACACCTACAGAGAGAGATGTACTATCCAACATCAGAATTATTTCACCAGAAAGAAGCAAATCTAAAGTGCATCAAAATGGAAGGAATCTTTGCCCTGTTCACTGCCACTGGAAGCTACCTCCATGGATTAGGTGGGTTTAAATACACAGCAATCGTTTTCCCAAAACCAACGGCTGCTTCTACAGATCTTTTTTCTCTAGAGCTAGATTGCCAGAAGGTTCATCCAATCACCTGCCAAGTCATTTTTGAAGGCGCCTGCCTTTTTCCAAACGTTTTCCTATGAAAACTCTTCAGATGGTGTGCAGGCTAGCAGTCTCAAGGTGTTCACAGTCAAAGATTGTCAATGTAGCACACAACAAAACACTACTAAAAATATATAAAGATTTAAATGTACTAGACATGGTCAGGAGCAAGGGGTGAAAATGTAATGGGGCCGTGCCTACTCTCCCACAGCAGAGGTTGACCAGGCTTCAAATAAACTGCGGATATGCGGATTCTTAGAATTAATCTGGGATTCATGGGAGTAGTCCCATTATCCAATGAAGCCTTGATGTGTCTAACATGTATTGCTGTCCTTTAAATGTTCAGGGAAATACTATCAAACATTGTCTGGTGGAGTGTTGATTTTTGGTGTTGTAATGCTGAAAATGTTTGCTGTGATATAGGGCTGCAGTCAGCGACTACAGACATCTGAGAAACAAGGAAGCTGCTTCTGGACTCAGGATTTAGACAGGTTTCATGTAATTTGACATATTCCTTGCATTATTAATGTTACTCTAAGCCACTTTTGGGGCCATTTCTTAAAAGTGTTCTATTTTGTTCTTGGTGAACTGTAAAAGCTATTTCACAAACCCTATCCTTGGTGATGGCTAAGTGACATAAAACATTCAGTTAGATACCTTGATCAGAGGAGTATTGGAAGCAGTGAAACAAGGGTCTGAAGCAGAGACTGGCCTCACCACCTGCCAACATCGCGTATGGTACAGTGTGAATGCATGTGGTCAATTGTCTGCATCAACACCTGATTTGTTTACAAGTTGCAAAAGTGTCATAATCCCATGGCTAAAGGAAAATAGATAACATGTCCCAGTTCCACTGTCCAGGTCAATACAACCACCTAAAAGCGTTGTCACGATTCCTATCAAACATTCATGCTACATTTTCCTGCCTAATGTCCCTAGGCATGAACAGTCTCGACTACACACATCTGCAGGATTGCTATGGTATTAATAATTACATATATCTTAAGGATTCTTCGTATTCTTTACGTTTGGGCATTTTATATCCTTTTCAAAGTTGCATTTCCTATATATATATTGTAAAACAAAACCTTTTAGATTTTCAATTCAATGCATCTGCTTTATGTTTGGATTTGCAATTCACTACACTATTGAAAAGATCTATCTTTGTATCCAATCAACTTCAGCTACAGGTTTCTGTCAAGGAAGCCATCATTCTACTTTCTTCAAGAGCAAGGAGAGTGCCTTAATTCCAGTGTGGCGTCCTTGAGCCAAAATAACATTCCTCAAAAAACTGTTTACCTGTGTAGGTCATTTCCTTCTTTCTCATATCTACCCGACTTTGACTAATCTTTATAAACTGATTTTGCACAAACAAATAAAGACATGTCTAAAAGGTGTTTGGGCTCTGTTTGAAGGCAAGGTTTGTAGGAATATATGAACCTTAGAAAGTCACACAAATATGACATTTGATGAATGACCAGAATGACCAAAACAGGAAATCTTTTCAGAAATGTAAACAACTTTTTCCTTTTTGGGATTTCAACAAATGGTTGAATGGGTAGATAGACTGACCCTTTCTTCAACCTTCTCCCTTTCTAAGATCATTACCTGTTCAATGAGCTAATATCTCCCCTATCATTCGATGACTGTCTCTATTATAGGCTTTTCTATCAGTGGGATTTTACTTGAAGAGGAACAAATTACTCGAGAAATGTGAAGATAAAAGTCAATGAGCTTGAAGGACCACCTGAAGATAATGATTTGTGTCAAGGGGAGCATATTGTTTCAGTGCAGTCTAGGAGATCACTTCACTCATCAGGTAGGCTGGCACAAATTGATGAAGGAACAACAGTGCTATACAGCGGCGCTCACATCTCTCATCTGTAAAAAATCTCATTAATATTACTGGACGCTTCATCACTGTCTTTTACCCAGCTCTTAATCAAAATTCATCAGTAAATATTCATGACAGCATGAGCAAACATGAGGTCTTGATTACTCCATCACGAGATTGACCTCTATCAATATGTAAATCATTTAAATAAGGGAATTTTCCATGGAGTTGGATCAGTCCATTGTTCTGGCTCGCATGCAGGGTGATCCTGTGTGGGGAAGCCTAACATCCCCTCTTTCTCCCTCTGTCTCCCTCATTACGGCAAGTCCTCTCAGCCAGAGTGCCTTGCATTATTTACGTGTTTATGATTAGTTAAGCCTCACATGGAGCCGCCATCTGCCGGAAAGTGGCATGTAAATTTCGATTGCCAATAGGCCTATTTATTTCCACAGAAGGAAAGAGAAAAATAAGGATGAAAACCATGTGGCCAGTGCCACCAATGCTCACTCTCACTGAGGTCCATTTCCTTTCGTACCCTAAAGTCTGTGGTATGTATGCCTTGTTAAGTGTTCCACTGCTCAACTTTAGTGTTTAAAAATGAACCCAAACTATAATAAACTGCACAGATGGTGCGTGACAGCAAGTGCCCCATGTAATGAACACCTACAGAGCCTTGCATTACCTAGCTGGCACTTTCCAGGCACAACACATATTATTTGACACAATAAATGCTGGAAAAAGGTGGCAATAGGTTAGTGTTTTGCAAGTTTTGGCTTCTTGCTGTAATATTGGTTTTGAAATTCCAAGACAAATAAACATGCACTGTGTCTCAATTGTCATATTGCTGTATTTCCATTTACTCTTGTGAGTGCATAATTGTGTCCCAATGCAAATATATTGCTCTACGAGATGGTGAACCAATGACAGTCAAAAAGTCTCCCTCTCAGCCATCTTGGCTATAGAGCAGGGATCACCAACTACATTTGTCCAAGGGCCAACATTTATCCAATAGACACTATTGCGGGCCAGCAATTTTTATACAGCCCAGAATTTTGAAGTTGTTGACCGGGGAGGGATTACATTTTGTAAATGTAATCAGTTACTGAATACATGCCCTGAAAGTACGGTAATCAGAATACAGTTACAGTTACGTGTCTTAAAAACGTCTTCAGATTACTTTTAGAATACTTTTGGCATACTTTCTTTTTCCATAACAGATGGGTATGTTTTGGTGAACAGGAGACACTTATTTTACTGTTTTAATGGCTCATCAAGACCTCAAACACAACATCTTGGTGTCATTCTGGACAGCTCCCTCTCATCTGCACCCCACATAAAAAACATCACCCGGACTGCATTCTTTGTACTGTCTTAAAACCTTTCCTTGGAATATGTTATGAATTGTAAGGTGTCATTGGGTGCTTTGAAAGGCGCCCCTAAATAGAATGAATTATCATTATTTATTATCTGAAACGATGTAATAACTTTTAAAACGTTTTCCAGTCACTTGCCCCATGCATTCAGCAGCAGCAGGCCATTCACTTGGATTTGATCACGTTATGAAATGTCAAACCTTTCGACAATAAATAAATGGTACATAAAATGTATCTTACACATTTTATCTAACCATCTCCGTTTCTAACTTTCAATATATTTTAAAAGAGATCTCTCTCTCTCTCATCTGCGTGCCGGGGCGGGGCCTTACAGACACGCTTCATCTCTCTCTCTCACTCACAGACATGCTGCAGCGCTGTGCAGTGTGCACACGGTTCTGCCGGTAATGAATATTACATTTTGTGAGGAAACTTTTCCACCAATAATTCCAATAAGTATTCCAAAATGTATTCACTTCAGGTTTATGAAAGTAACTAGGGATGCACCGAATATTCGGCCGCCGAAAATTATCGGCCGAAAATGGTTAAAAAGGCCCTTTCGGCTTTCGGCCGAAAGGGTTCTAGCACCGAAAAAATATCACCGAATGTCAGAGAACAGGGTTACGTTGGTAAGCTAACGTGTTGTTGTGATGACGTAATCAAAACGCGGCGACAAGCACGGCGCGCGACTGGCTCACAGCCAACATGTCTGCCGCTTGGAGATATTTAAAAATATCAGAGAAAGAGGCGCGGATTGCGATTTGTAAAACGTGTTCAGCTGACATTTCTCGAGGGGGTGTAACTGCAAAGACTTTCACCACTTCGGGATTACTCCACCACTTGAAATCAAAACACCCGGACAAATATGCGGAGTAAGATCAAATCACAAGCACTGACAGCGAGCGACTGTTCAGCAATGCCTCTCATGTGCTTGATGAGAAGAGGAGCAGACTTATGGCTGATAAAGCAGAGAAGCGAATGTTCATTAAAAAGAACCTCCCACTTTTCCTTAATAAGTAGACAAGGCTGGCTTATCATAAGCTTATCTAGTTCTACATGCCTACTCTATACCCACTTTCCTGAACAATTTTCATTGTGAGTTATAATTCACCATCTCAGGTTATCATTAGGGGGAAATGACAGCAGCACAGTGTTCAATATATTGTACTTTCGGTATCTAAATGATACAATGTTGTTTACATTGCTCATGAGGACAGACCACCTTATTTGCAGATTCTTGAAATTGTAATTTAATTTGTAATTGATTATGTTTATTTGTATTATTATTATCCAGTTTTCACTTTATGTATCTATACAATGTTTACTACTTATTTACAGATTCTTGAAATTCAATTGTAATTTCATTTGTAAATAGTTACATTCATGTGGATTTATCCAGTTTGCACATTTGTATGCATGCACTTATAGGTGAATTTGTTGTTGTTGAAGGCCTGGCTGTTACAGTCTTTATTTACACTATTTTGTTGTAGGCCTACTGGCCTAGATGTTTATGTAGTTTTAAAGCACCTTGACTTTGTTCTGAATGCACTTTGTTGTAGTTATCCTACAGAGAAAAGAAAATGCACTTGACTTGGAATTAATGTACTGTATGCATTCAAAAGTGCTGAATAAATGTTTTATGGACCCATAATAGTGATTATTATTTAAGTTAAGTTTTGCCATAATCATTTATTTTTCCATAATCAGGTAGCTGAACAACATTGGTAAAAAATGTATACATTTTTTATATATATATTTCTATGAATCATTTTCGGCATTCGGTTTTCGGCCAACCGTTTCCTATTTTCGGTATCGGTTTCGGCCAATAATTACCCATTCGGTGCACCCCTAAAAGTAACTGTAATCAGATTACTCGTTTTTCAAATGTAACGCCAGCTGAATACAGTTAGCCTACTTGATTTTTGTATTCTGATTACGTAACGCCGTTACATATATTCCGTTACAACCCAACCCTGCTTCTAGGCTACTGTCCCGCAGCTCCAGCCTCTCTGTTGGACTCTGTCGCAGCGGGGCTGCTGCTGTGTTGCCGAGCGCACAAAGCAGACTCTTCACAACGAAGGATCACTTCTTCTTCAAGGCAGGGAAGGTTTCACAGTACGCAGTCTACTGTCCCGCAGCTTCTGCCTCTCTGTTGGACTCCGGTACTGCACCTTAATCACGAGACGTTGTAAAAAATGGGTGGGGGGCAAACGCACTAACCACTCCGCCAACGCCACAGTCACCCCCGTCGTGCGGGCCGGATGAGAATGTCTGGCGGGCCGGATGTGGCCCGCGGGCCGCCAGTTGGTGGTCACTGCTATAGAGTATAACAGAAGTTGCATGGTCACCTGCAATCAGGGGCGGACTGGCCATTGGGAATACCGGGAGTTTCCCCGGTGGACCGGTGCTGTGTGTGGGCCGGAGGGCCAACATTTTTTTTTTTTTTTTAAAAACATATTTTTCTTTTGGCCTAAATCCTACCGGCCCACATTTGTAAGTGTTCCGGCCACTCTCTTTTTTTTTTTTGCTTACCTAAATCCTACCGACCCACATTTGTAAGTGTTCCGGCCCAGCTCAGTGGGGTGTGGCCCAGTGGACTGGGCTGGGCTGGGCCGGAACACTTACAAATGTGGGCCCGGGGTTCAGGGGGAGTGGCTGTACGGCTGTACCCGTAGGATAGAACAGGGGAGAAGTGACGTCTGACTCAGAGGTCGAGCGGCTGTGGAGAAGAACGTGTTGCCCACATTCAGTTACTGAGTTTAGGCTAGTTAGCTAGCAGGTTTATTGTTTTGGGTGCAGTCACTTTTGCCTCCACTTGCTGTTCAAATAAATGTTGAAAGAAAAAGTAAATCTGTTTACAGTTCTGTTTCATATGGGTGTTGAAGAACAAGAAGAAGAAGAATTTGGAGGGATGAAACCCTCTTTAATGGTCACACATGCAGAGCACACAGCACACACAGTGAAATGTGTTCTCTGCTTTTAACCCATCCTAGTACCAGGAGTCTAGAGCAGTGGGCAGCTATTGTACAGCGCCCGGGGAGCAATGGGAGTGAGGGGGGAAGGGGGATGTCCGGTGCCTTTCTCAAGGGCACCACGGCGGGGCAGGAGGTGAACTGGGACCTCTCCAAGTAGAAGTCCACACTCCAAATGGAGTCTGGTCGGGGACTTGAACCGGCGACCCTACGGCTCACAGTCCAAGCCCCTACTGACTGCCTTAGATTTAGTCCCTAATTTTGCTCTCAAAGCTCACCAGATTGATGCATTTAACTTCAACCTTTAAAAGCAAATCTTCCCGGGGGAGCTTGCCCCCGGACCCCCCTAGAGATGGTGAGGTCCACCACCTGCCCATACCCCCTGTTAAATTGTCTCACCCACATTGAGGATGCTTCCTACGCCCATGTTTTATTCCATGTCAAGTCAGGCAAATTGGGTCAAAATGTTATTGTATCAATGATCTGTTAACATTAACACTAAATATATGCTGTAACTATTTTGCTCTAGGCAACTCAAGGGCTCAGGTAATGTGATTACTATATGAATAATTGTCCAAAATAACATAAAATGCATAGGGTTTTTTGTTAAGTACCATACTTTCGTCGCCGGCCGGCCGATACATGCCACACATTAAGTGGGCCTGTCTGTCAATTAATCCCCGGACCACTTTTTCCTCCCAGTCCGCCCCTGCCTGCAATTGTGGTTACTCCAGTGTTATAGGTGTATTATACAAATAAATAAACATACCACTCTACTTAAAAGGAAGTCTTAGTTAATTGAGCAGTCTTTAATGATTTGCCACGCGAACGATAATGTTGCAAGCTATCTAGTAAGCTATCTAACAACGTGTGCGATTTGATACAACCCTACTTTTCAAATTCATGCTTTGCACAAGTGATCACAGTGTATGCAATACAGTGTACTATGGGAAGTGTCTGAATTGATACACAATATCTCCTTTAATGTTTGTCTTGGTAACATCTTTTAAAATAAATGCTAATCTTGTAAAGATATGTAAATAATGTTCAAATACTTTCCACTGTTTGTTGTACAACAGCCAGTTTTAACTTAGCCAGCGACATTTTCTGCATAAATAGATGGCAGAACAATGAGATCACTTTGGCTGAGAAACAATTCTCGCTTAGAGGTAATCAGATTTGAGAAGTGCATTGCAGAGAGACAAACAAATACACACAAGGAAAGTAAAAAAGGACATGAATTAAGTTTTAGATTCATTTGAGCAGGAGATCATGAGAACAGACCAACACATTCTCACTCCCAACTCGGCCTATGTTGAAGTTATGTCTGGGTCCCTGTCGTCACTTTCCAACGCAAGGGAGGGCCCTATAGCGTTGAGTTTCAACTATCAGGGAGTCCCATCGACTTGCATAGAGCTCCCTGAACGTTGGTAATAGACGAGTTGGGATCGCGGCGAAATGCTCTCCGCAGATCCATTCTCACAGCGTTTACCAACCTTTTTCTTACTCAATATCAAGCGAAACTTTTGTTTTTACTTCTTTATTTTAATTGAATAATGTAGGACTTTTGTTGCCGTCAGTTATGGGGAGAGTAGGGGGCTCAGAATACTGAAATCTGTATTGTTTCATCGTTTTTTCCTTCTAATTTTGTATTCTTTTCTAAACCACACACTGTTATTTACTCAACAATAACACACAATTATCCTCGTGTTTATCTGACATAACGTCAACATAGGCCGAGTTGGGAGTGAGAATGTTTTGAACAGACCAGTACTGCTTCAGGCTCCTGCTGATAGGGCTGCAACCCGTTTAAGTTAATCGGCAACAGCAGCCACTCTGACTTGGCGAGGGGCCGGTCTGGCTGCCCAGGGGGCGGGGCTTCAGGTATTGGTAGTGTTTGTGTCCAGTTGAACACCAGTGCCAGCTGAAAGCCAATGATTTATAGGCTCTGGTTTAAGTGTTAACTGTTTTTGTTGTATTATGTTGCACACATCAGCACCAAAGAGGTTTTGACCATGTGCCAACAAACAGCCACGCTCTTTCTTTATTATATTTGGATTATATATATTTAATAAAAGTAAAATATATTAAGATGTTCTTTTTATAATTCCTATATTTAGTTGTCTTTCCAACAAGTAATAACTGCTTTATTGACTAATGTACCTGAAGTGTGCACTATGCAGTCGCATTATCCTGGAAAAATAGAAGTATTGGATCAGGACTCCTTATCAACAGATACTTATTATTAAATAACTCGCAATCAAACTTGGGGAAAAAACACCCATAGGAAAACTCTTTATTCTTCTTCAGTGTCATCTAAATTCACGATAATGTCAGGACATCAAGAGGAAAATCTCAAAGCTGATAGGCTTTTGTGACTCAGCATCTGAAAAAGTGTCTTACTCAAGTTGATGCAATTATTAAAATGTTAGTTCAGCTCAAATATGTTCATGTTGTTTTACGTTTGGTTGGAACATTCCATGAGAAAAAAAAAACCATACACATTAAGTGTTTTTCCTATCCGGTGCCTTTTCATGTTGTATTCTGATGTATTAGTTTGTTGCTTGGTGGTTGTTGCAGCATTAATATTTAAATCATTTGGTCGATAACTTCCTGCTCGATGACAATATTGCCTTTTAGATTTATGACCACACGTTTTATCACTTGTCTCTCACAATTGTTAACGTTTGCCTTATACAGGCTGAAACTGCAGGGTGTAAAGAGATAAAGAGCCATAACAGTTCACAGCTGATGCTTATTTTACCAACACTGAAGCCTCTGTGTCCTAAAACCAAACATATTGTCCTTGATGGCCCTTCAGGAGGCGGACAGATATGGCGACAGATAGAAAAACACCCTGGCTGCTCCCTGTGTATTTTTCTTTGTTGCTGTCAGTCTGCAACATGCTGGATTTAAAGCAGTTGTCAGTGTGTTGTGGCTGCACAATGCCTCCTGTAAGTGAATGAAATCGGATTGTTCCAGCACTTTGTCTCCTCTTTGCGGGAGGTGGATCTCCTCCTCTCAGAAACAGGTTCAAAAACAGAATGATGTAATTCGCTGTAGACGGTACACTTCAGTCACACACTTTTCTGCCTGCTGCCATCTGGCAGGCGGTACCGCAGCATCCGGACTAAAACCAATGGACTAAAACCACCAGACTCAGGGACAGTTTCATCCCACAGGCAATAAGACTGTTAAACTATAGGTTACTTACGTAACCCCAGTTCTCAGAGTAACATGTGGTGAGATGTCTCACTATGGGATGCGCCTCATCGCGGAGCAAACAGAAGCATCAATCTCATTACGCCAATCCTGATTGGCTGGTGATCTTGACGTCTACGTCAGGGAATCCACCCACCCTATAAGTAGCTTGCGCCACGTCGCAGCGTCATTCAAAATAAGCACCTCTTCTCGCTTCACCTTAGCAAGGAGGACCGTCTGGTGAGACATCTCACTACATGTTACTCTGAGAGCTAGGGTTACGTAAGTAACCTATAGTTCTCATTCATAACACTCCGTTCGATGTCTCACTATGGGATATTGAAGCTCCCGTATTGCCAGACAAGCTTATCTCGAAAATCAGCAAACCGACCAGAACTTAACAGGTAGAGCTCTGACTCAACACGGGGCCCAGCACTGCTCGGGCCACACTAGGAGCAGAGACGTCTAGCCTGTAAAAGCGGACAAAAGTGAGCGGCGAGGACCAGCTCGCCGCTGCACAAATGTCTTGGATGGAAACACCCTTGAACAAAGCCCAGGATGTAGCCAGACCACGAGTCGAATGAGCACGCAGACCCATAGGTACCTGCAAACCCTGACTCGCATAGGCCAAAGCAATCGCTTCCACAATCCAGTGGGAGAGCCGTTGCTTGGTAACGGGCTTGCCCTTCTGAGGGTTAGCCCAGGATTTGAAGAGTTGGTCACTACAACGAAACTCTTTTGACCTGTCCATATAAGTGCGTAAAGCACGAACTGGATACAGCAGATTCGGCCGCTGTTCCCCGGAGGAACACAGCGGCGGAGGAAATGCCTCAATGTCAATTGGGGTACATGAACCAACCACCTTAGGTATAAAGGCAGGGTTGGGCTTCAGCAACACTCTCGTTTGCCCCGGGGCAAACTGAGTGCACGAAGGATGTATAGAGAGCGCATGAATATCACTGACTCGCTTGGCGGATGCCAGGGCCAGTAACAGCACTGTCTTCAGCGACAGGTGCTTCATGTCACCTCCTTCCAGGGGTTCAAATGGGGTTCGAGTGAGCCCATTTAAAACCACTGCCAAGTCCCATAAGGGCACCAGTGACCTGGAAACAGGGAGGAGCCTGCGAGCTCCCTTCATAAAATGGCAGACCAAAGGATGTTGGCTAGCCGTCTTACCCTCAAAGCCCACATGGCATGCAGCAATAGCAACCAGGTATACTTTGATCGTAGAAAAAGCTCTGTGTTTATCAATTAGGTCCTGTAGAAATGATAAAATCACCCCAACAGGACATTGAAAAGAGGTGTGCCCTTTTTGAAGGCACCATTCCTCAAACACCCTCCACTTACAGTCATAGAGAGACCTGGTGGAGGAAGCTTTTGCACTCTGAATAGTGTTTATCACCTTCTGCCGGAGACCCACTGTATTCAGATTGTACCACTCACGGGCCAGGCCCATAGGGCCAGGCGCTCCGGGTGTGGGTGAAAGATCGTTCCCCCCGCCTGAGACAGTATGTCCCTGCGTAGGGGGAGCTGCCACGGCTGTCCGCACAGCAGCTGATAAATCTCCCCAGCCAGTACATTGCAGGCCAGTGCGGAGCGATCAGTGTGTGGCGCTGTTCTCTCACTCTGGCCAGAGTTGGGGGTATCAGAGCCAGGGGTGGGAACGCGTACAGGAGGACCGGAGGCCAAACGTGCGCGAGCGCGTCCACGCCTAATGGTGCGTTTAGATCGCACATTGAAAAGAACAGCTGACAATGAGCATCTTCTTTTGATGCGAACAGATCTACCGCGGCTCGGCCGTAACGCACCCACAGCTGACTCACAACCATTGGATGTAGAGTCCAGTCTGCATACAGTGGTACACCTCTGGACAGCAGGTCTGCCCCGAGGTTCATCACTCCTGGTACGTGCGTCGCTCTCAGAGAGGAGACGACCGCAGCTCCACAAGATCAGTTTGCGTGCCAGCATGTGTAACTGGAGAGAACGCAAACCCCTTTGACGGTTTATATACGATATTGTGCTCGTATTGTCTGTCCTCACGAGGACATGGTGTCCTCTGAGAAAAGGCACAAAGCGTTTCAGGGTGAGCAACACCGCTAAAAGCTCCAGGTAATTTATGTGCGACCGTTGGAGGTCTCTGCTCCAGAGACCCCTCACCGGTCGACCTTCGTAAATACCTCCCCAGCCCGTCAGACATGCGTCGGTGGCGATCACCTTCCGCGATAGGACAGCACCCATAGGCACGCCCCGTACTAGAAAAGTCGGGTGCAGCCAGTGGTGCAGTGCCATTACGCATTTCACAGTGACCATCGCTCATGGCGCGCGGGGTTTAGTCTGAGGGCGGCTACCCAGCGCTGAAACTCCCTCATGTGTAAGCGTCCCAGTCGTACCACCAGGATGGCTGACGCCATGAGCCCCAGTAACCGCAGACATGATCTGAAGAGAACATATTTGCGCAGCCGGAAATGAGCGAGACAAGCTCTGAAAGCTGTCACTCTTTCCGCCGACAGGCGGGCTGTAAAGGGCACCGAGTTCAGGGGTAGACCCAGGAAGAGTACAGTCTGGGCTGGGGACAACATGCTCTTTTCTGTGTTTATTATGAAACCCAGGTCGAGCAGGTGTTGTACGAGGATATTTGTCTACGTAACAGCCTCCTGTTCCGACTGTGCGAGAAGCAGCCAGTCGTCCAGGTAGGTTGCCAGGCGAATACCCTGTTGTCTTAACGGGGCTATCGCGGCTTCCGTATATCGCACAAACACTCTTGGACTGAGAGACAGACCGAAGGGAAGTACTCTGTACTCGTAACAGACACCCTGAAATGCGAACCTCAGATATTTCCTGTGTCGGTAATATACTGGGATGTGGAAATATGCATCTTTCAGATCGATTGATGTGAACCAGTCGTTTTGTCGCATAAGACGTAGCAGAGATGTGTGAGTGTGCATTCTGAATTTGTATCTTTTGAGATAGTTGTTCAGAGCTCTCAAATCTAGTATTGGCCGAATTCCGTTCCCTCCCCGTTTGGGAACGAGGAAATACTTGGAATAAAAGCCGCTCTGACTCTGCTCGGCGGGTATTATAGATATAGCCTTCTTTTCTAGTAGCGAGAGAATCTCTCGCTCCAGAATATGGGCTGACTCAACCCGGGCTTGTGAAAACAGAATGCCCGAGAAGCGAGGGGGGGTGACAGCGTTACTGTCTTGAAAACCCAAGCAGAAGCTGTGAGCATCTTCCACCTTTCGCTCCTTAAAGCGAGCGGAGATGTCATGTCTCTTTCCCTCTGAGTCTCTATTTGTTTTGTTATGGGGCCCTCTAGTATCTGAACACGGCGGTACCCCAGGTTGATAACCCCAGCCGACACTGCGCATGCGCGTGGCGTCTTCACAGCTCTAGCCGGCACTGCGCATGCGCGTGGCGGTGGTGCCTTCACAGACCCGTCTATTATCCGCCTTTTGAGAGAGGCCGTAGCTGCTCTCAAAAGAGGGACAGGTGACAGACTGTTTATTGTTTTTATTGTTTTTCTTTTCATTTTTTTGTACTTTGCCCTCGGCTTGAAGCCTGGATGCGACAGTGAAAAATTGTTTAATTGAAAACAACGGTATTTGTGACATGTGTTTTTGTGACTTAGGCAGATAGCAGAACTCGCTGTCTCTGGTATTAAGTCCGTTTCCCTTCTGGCGCGAACTTGAGGATGGCGTTGCGGCATCTCTCGAGGCGGCGGGAAGATGGGGGCCTGGTGGCACCCCGAAAACACATCTGGAGCTGGGGAACAGGGAACTTCCAGCTCTGTCACCGAGGAGAGGAGAGGAGGCAGTCAGGCCACCTGCTTCTTCTTCCTCGACCGGTGACTGAAAATCTGAGTCGGCTGTGCCTGAACGGCTGCTGCCGGAACCGGAGATTTTCTCGGCCAGCTCGTCCTCGTCTCCTGCCTGGGCTGGGGACTCGGGGCGGGCTGTGGCCTCTGCTGCCTTGGTACCTTGAACAGGACAGGACGTGAGGCAACTTGGGCGAAGGACTGCCACAAGACCGTCGCAGGTAGCTGCTGGACCCTTCGGGGGAGACAGAGGTGGAGGGCCTTGTCTTCCTTCTTTTTCGACTCACACCTCCGCTGCATCGAGACTAAAGCGGAGCTGAAAATACCCTCGGGAACGATAGGCATGTCGAGAACATCCTCCTTTTCCCGGTCTGGGAGGTTGGTCAGGTTGAGCCACCTGGCTGTCTCCTGTACCACCATTATGCCCATGACTTTGCCCGTGGCCTGGACTGCACAGCGCTGCACACGGAGGCAAATGTCCGTGATCGCTGCGATCTCGTCCCACACGGCTGGCCCAGGTTTGCTTGACAGGTCCTCGCAGAGCTCCGCCTGGTAGGCGGTCAGCAGTGAGGATATGTTGAGTGCCCTGGCGGACAACGCTGCGGCTTTATAGGCCCGTTCCGTCATCGCTGACTGGAATTGGTCTGCCTTCACCGCTAGCGTGGGGTTCCTGCTTGGTGTCGGAGCCAGCCTCGGTTGGAGGTGGGCTGCCACCAGCGGTTCCATGGGCGGTATGCGGAGCAGGCCGAGCCTCTCCATACCGTCACAGGGAGGAGGTACCCTGGATTGGGGCCTTATTACTGAAAGGGCGGCCTCTCCACGAGACCGACACCTCGTCCAGCATCTCCGGGAAGACTCGAATGAGCTGCCTCTTTGTCCTCGCTGCTTGGGGCAAAGTCTTCCCCTCGTAGCGAGACCTGGAGGTCTCCTTGGCCATTTCAGGCCATGGGATGTCCAGCCTGGACGCGGCGCGTTGACACACGGCCTGCAGGTCCATGCTCAGACAGGGCGAAGCTGGTGCGCTATCGCCCGGGAGAGCAGCCATCGCTCCCGGCTTTGCAGCCTCAGCTGATGACACGAAGATATCATCTTCTTGCTCATCCGAGTCGGACAGGAGGAACTCAGAGGCATCCTCTTCGTCCTCCATGTAGTCCAACTCCAGGACATCCTCTGCGGGCGAGACCATGGTGAGGTCCAGTTGGGAGCCCAGCTTGACACAGCGCGGGGCTCCGCTCTCGCGGCTGTTGCCGCCACCGGGCCCCAGCCTGACACGGCGCGGGGCTCCGGTTCAGCGGCTGCCGCTGTTATTGAGCCCCAACCTGACACAGCGCGGGGCTCAATTTCTGCGGCGGACGCCCCCATGTCTTGATTGCCGGCCGGCAAATCAGCAGACATGAGGGGGTCCTGTCCCGACAAGCTAGCTTGGCGTGCTAGCTGTCGGCGGATGCTCTTGATGGTGAAGCGGGCACAATGCCCGCACGAGCCGGGTTATCGATAGCCTCCTGGGCTTGTTCCAGCCCGAGGCAGGACGTGCAGACCTGGTGTGAGTCTGTGCCTGATATCTTCAACCCGCAGCCGCAGAGCCGAGCCTCCGAGTCCCTGACTCCTCTGGTGTGAGGGAGAGAAGCGTCCATCTTGTTTGCCGTGGTGACGGCGTGGAGAGGACCCGCTCGTAACAGGTACGTTGCTGAGAAAAAATTCTTTCCCCACCTGTCGTTAATCCAGAGAAAAAGCGACGGTGTAGAATTTTATTCTCAAAGAATATTAACTGGTGTGTTAATACCTTTTTATCTTCCCCTCCTCTGGTGTGAGAGAGAAAAAGAAAAAACGTCCTCGCTACCGTGGTGTCGGCAGTGATGGAAGGCAAGCTAGCAAGAGGTGTGTTCCTAGCTTGAAAAATCAAAACCTTACCTTTATTTCCGAAGAAAGAAACGGTGAGGTAGATTACAATACTAACTGGTGTGTTAGTATTAACAGTCTTCTTGCGAAGCAGAAAAGTAGCCGGCGAGCGCCCGTCGACCAAAAGTTAACTTTGGGTTCAGTCTGTGGACTGTTAAGCTAGCCCGGCTACTGATATGTCGAGATGTGCTCTGAAGCGAGAAGAGGTGTTTGAATGACGCATGCGATGTAGCGCAAGCTACTTATAGGGGTTGGATTCCCTGCCGCTGACGTCAAGATCACCAGCCAATCAGGATTGGCGTAATGAGATTGATGCTTCTGTTTGCTCCGCGATGAGGCGCATCCCATAGTGAGACATCGAACAAAGTGTTATGAATGAGAACACCTGAACTGTTGAAACAACATCCACAATATTCATCTGGCTGCTACTTAAAACATATTTATCTATTTATATCATATTTCAATGACTTGCTCTTATTGCACTATTTCACTTTTTTTTAAACTATTCTCTTCTTGTATTTACTATTTACTTGCACTATATTTTTCTGTTTATCTGTGTTTTGTGTTGCACTGTTGGAGAAGCCTGTGACACAAGATTTTCATCGACATAACTACACTGTAGCTGTGTTCGTTTGACAAATAAAGAACCTTGAACCTTGAGTTAGATAACCCCTATAATACAATCGTTCTTTTGTTGGTTTTTGACATGGGGGAGTTATACAGCCAGAATGAAAGAGTTGACAGAAAATTGCATTTCACCACAATCTTGAACAGGGAAGTATTCTGTTTATTGTTGTTTTTCCTGCACAGCTGGTAAAATGATAAAAAGTGGGATACATGTGACTGTATTTAAGTGTGAGCCAAATCCGCAGGAATCATTTTTAGGCAATATAACATCTCAAAGCAGGGTACAACAGCCCACATTGTAAAATTCTTCAGAATGTAATTTATTCCTTTCAGTCTCAAGCGAAGACATCAGCTTTACCAACTTCTATTCACCTGCTTCTCAAAGTATATGTATTCAGTGTGCGTTTTTACTAAATGACAAGGGCTATTGAAAAATGAAGAAAGCTTTGAAGTCAACATTTTCTTTCAAGAATTATAATGAATCATAAAAATTGAATATTTTGGCTCAAGTAGGACGATCTATGTAAATAACACATTTCTATTCATTTCCCATTATTCTTGTTTTGTGCTTCATTGGTAGCAATGAAGGGCATAGGGCTCTGGGTAGGGCTTTGTGGTCTGTCAACGCCGAATCATTGAAAGTCAAACATCCGCTCAACCTCTCAGACGAAGACCGATTCCTCCAAAAAGCCTCACGGGCAAAATGTGGATCAACCTCAACGCCAGTCCTTTGGGTGTCATCAGGAGCAATACACATTGATTAGTAAATGTCCCTTCTTCTTTCCTGAGAAGCTGTTTGTCCCACGGGAGGTAACCATTGTACCACAGCTGGCCAGGGACCATTCAAGGGCAATCCGAGCAAAAAGACTCAGGACAACCACTTAGTTGGGAGTGCATTGACCTGGCTTGGTAACAACGAGTAAAGAGCAAGAACGTCGGGAGGGTTCTCTGTTAGAATGCCACTGCATTGAAGGGTTTTTTAAAAGCACTCTTGTAGCTATCAGGATTTTGGTTGCTTTTACACAGAGATGTGCAGAGTGCTAGCTCAAGCCTCGACCCTACAACCTCTTTGTCTGAAGGACTTTCTCGACAAACACTAACAGGTATTGTCTGTGTTGCCAAGCTTATTGATGAGTTGGATTTTGGCAAGATGCAGACAGAGAATCATATAATCCTAAGATGACATACACTGTAAAAAGTTTTTTACAGTTTTTCTGCAAAAAAAGTAACAGTTTGTTATTGTATTTCATAATTACTGGAAATCATATTAAAATTACAAGAATAAACGGTTTCTTGAAATGTGTGATGTATTTAACAAAAGACAACTGTAGAAATTTAATACATTATTTATCTGTTTTTTAGCAGCTTTTAAATGCGAATTTAACAAAACTAATCGTAAAAATAAATGATTTTCTGTTGGCAAAAGTAGCTGCATTTTCTGTAATTTTACAAAAAAATACATTTGTTATGGCTATATATCACTGTCAAATACATAACAAATACTGTTAATACTCATTTAAAAAATGTATAATTGCAAGAAAATATATGAGTAAAGAAATAAATATTTTTTAATTTAGCTTAATTTAACCACTACTTTACATTGATAAACTGAAAAAACACAGGTATTGACTATCCTATTATAGTAAGAAAAAAACTAACATTTTAACACATTTTGACTTGTATTGCTTTGAGGATTGAATTGTTAAATATGTGAATTTCAGGTTATAAAAACTGTGTAAAACGCAAATTCCTACCAGAGCACAATACAGATATAAAATGATGCTATAATAACCCACAAGTAACAGCCATTGACTGTGGGTCATTGGCGAGCCGTGATCCTAGGCCCTCTGACTGAACAAAACGTGCATTTATCAGGTTCGTTTTCCACAGACCTTATTTCGAGCTATTTTCCAAAATCCTATGGAGAAATCCCATTGCTTTCTGTCGAGGGAATCCGAGCGTGGCTTACTTCCGGGTTTTTACGACGCGTCACTGCACCACTTGCATAGACCTCACAGCGGGCGGAACTTGTCATAAAGTCCGCAAAAATAAAGCCCGCCCATTTAGAGGGAAGATATGATTGGTCAATTGTACTGTCATTTGACCTTACTCTCTCATTGAGTTGCTATAGCTGGCCCTCTGTGAATGTAGAGGGACCAACAAGCCCTCCCGTAACCCGCAGAGACGGCATTTAACCCTTCACAAGAAACTGAACAGGCAGATTTGAAGGATTTATTTCTTTGGAAATGTTATTGTAAATACAATTAAATCAAGTTATGTTTGTAAAACCAATGAAAAATGTAGCAACAAAAAAATATAAAAAATAATATTTAAAAAAAAAAGTTTATTATTTTTTAGAATATCTTAAGCCCCAGAGGGCCTAGAGGGCCCTGACGGCTCGCCACTGCTGTGGGTTATATAGGAGACATTTGTCTATGCTATCATAGATCTATAAACTAGCTCATAGCTGTCAGCATGCACTGCAGGCAAACCTAATGTGACCATTCACATATGATTTCTAAATAGAAGAAGAAGAAGAAGATTTACTTTATTAATCCCTCAGAGGGAAATGTCTTCCCCCACTCTGTTGTGTTTAAACACATTACACACAGGGAGGATATACAAGCACTAACAGACAGAGTTAGGTGCGTTCACAACCCAAGTAACATTGACCTGCTGACGTCTTTCTACACAAGAAAAAGCTGTGTCAATTTCTGACATCATTTAGCTTTTCACAGATGATTAATGTGATCTGTAGCGATTGCTACAACTGCACCGTGTTACATCTCTCACAGGCTCTGCCCTCTACTGGAATCTATGGGTATTACCCCTTGATCATATCATGCAAGACGTAGCCGGCCCCGGGGCGGGCCTACCTGAATGCGCGTGCATCCCACCGTATAAAAGGAGGCCTTGCCTCCTGACCATCATCCTACACTTCTCTTCAGCAAGCAGCATAGGACAGACAGGGCACCGAGTAGAGGGCTCCGCCTGTGCTTATATAACAAGGGTTACCATACGTAACCCCTCGTTATATCTCTCACAGGCTCCGCCCTCTACTGGACACTATGGGTACAGTGGGCGGAGCCCCGATGTATACACGCTAGGGATGTGCATCTCCATCACTGAGGCGATGCAATGCGCATCTCGATAGTTGCCAACGATACGATACATTAACGATACATTTGAAACACCGGATGATGCAATACGATACGGTTCACCCCTGTTGCGATACAGTTCGATACGATTTGATTCAACATTATGCGATTCGGGGCGATACGATTTGATTCAACATGATGCAAAAATAAAGATACTTCATTATGGTACGACAGAGGATTTTTGTTTTATTCCTTATATGCAGCAAATCATACATTAACAAAAAAGTGCTTTACAAAGGTGGTTCTCTCTACTAGTACTGCATATCCCATAATGCTGTTTCTTTTTTACCTTAAAAAACTCTCAAGAGTAGACTACAGTAAAATTGTATAACACCTCAGTTAAGGGGAGGGAGGCGCTCGTGAATTGTTTTTACGGAAACAGAGGGGTTTTAGGTTGCCATAAGGCTGTTGACGGTCTTATTATAGGCTACATCAGGGGTGGCCAACCAGTCAGAGGTTAAGAGCCACATTTTTTCTATGCAAAGACCCACATCAAACACACAGTCACTGATACCGCTTGTTTCAGTTTTTTGTTTTCTGGAGACAAGATTTCAACCACGTCACTGATGCATTTTTGTGGCATTGGGATATATATTTTTTAAATCCTCTGGAGCAGAGAGAGGAGCTGTGGATTATTGTTATTGATTCATCAGTGTTTCTTAGGGTCAAAAACACTAAACTCACAACTTAAAATGAAAGCGTTTATTTAATAAAAGAGCACATGTTCAATGTGAAAAGTGACAGTAGTTATAGATTATTTGCAATTTGGTGCTATATATATATTTAAAAAAAAAAATGATATATATTTTTTAAACACCTTGAATTTCAGGGGGGGCGCGGGGCACTGTCGGCGCCCCTCCAAAATAATGGTAGGGGAAACAACGATAGGTTTTCCCCCCCTCAAAGGTGAGTGGTTCTCTGCATCCAGGTATTATTGTGATTGGCTCTTGGACCACATCAAAATTAGACGCGCTGTCATCCTTTCATACTGACACCTAACACCACACATATACACGTAGGGAGAGCCGGGACGAAAGTAACACGGGACGAAAGTAACACGGAACGAAAGTAACGGAGCGATTTTATCCGAGCCCAAACAACTTTGACCGGCCAAATTACGTCAGAATGATCAGCATTCAATACTTAACAGACCTACTAAATATCAGGTTTAACTATCAGGAGTAGTGTTGTCACGATACCAACATTTTGGTTTCGATACCGATACCAAGTCAAGAATTGCGATTCCGATTCTTTTTCGATACTTTTCTTAAAAAAAAGGAAAGTCTTAAATGTAATTAGTGTGCTTTATTTCACACCAGAACCATAACACAAACTTTTAAACAATGAGAACAATAAATAAAATAAATAACAAGAATTCGTATTAAATCAAAATAATACATTTCTTACAGACAGGCCTCACGGTGTCCGTAGGCTTGCCCTCACATAGATATAGCTAAAATACATTAAAATGTCGCTTCTGGCGTCTTTTTTGTCAACAAGCCGAGGCGCAGCGGCAGTTGCACTCCCACTTGCGGTCATGCTTCTCGTTTTCTCACATGCCTGGCAGCTAGCGCGTGCACGAGAGAGGGGAGGCACTTGAGCGTGCTTGAGAGGGGCGGGACTGCAGGCATGGCTGCAGTGCAGGGATTGGAAGCAGAACGCTGAACACACACGGCTCTTATTCAAACGGCGCATTCTCACCAGAGTACTTTTCCCCTTCATTCTTAAAGTACCGATACTAATGAAACGGAGGAATCGTAACGTTTTTAACGGCAGGGTATCGCGGTATAGAGAGGCGAAGTCCCTCCCCTTCCGGGAGCCTCCATGGGACCCCGGAAGCGGAAAATTATACATTGAAGTCAATGGAGAGAGAAAAGTTATCTTTTGATCCCGTTTGAATTGTGCCACAAATGACAAATATGATGTTTGTCAATCTTAAACAGTAATTTACATGTAAAAAAAAGTCACAGTTTGTCGTAAAACTGTTGAAATATAAGACTATGAAAAATACGCAACTAGAAAGACAACAAATCCCAAATGCATTCTGGGTCGCGTAAGTGATGTCATAGGCGATAATGCTCCAAGACTGGTTGCGACTCGCAAAGCAAAGAAGAAGAAGAAGATCTCGCAATTAAAGCAAAAAAGTAGAAGACTGATTTATTCCCTCCAATAAATATAAGAGATTGCTCCAATAAATTCACTTTTACAAGATGCCTGTGTGCTTTGTACCAGGTTGTAATCACAAAAGTGATCATACCACTTGCTCGTTCTATCGCTTCCCGTCTTATGAAAGGACCGGGAGTCGTTGGACCAAACATATCAGGTAATATACATGTTTTGCATGGAACAACATAGTCAAGTTAGCTACCTAGCTAGTAGCGAGCATGTTAGTTAGCATTACATTACATTACTTAGCCTTGTCATTTGTATTAGCCTTAACATGAAGTAAACCAAAATGTTAAACAGTAAGAGTAGTCATGATGGTAATTATTTTGTGAAACATTTGAAGAGTAGCCTATCGCCCCCTCCACCAGGTGCTAAGGGGGCAGGAGGTAGGCTAACGCCAGATTAGCATCAGCGATCTTTTCTACTTAATGCTATCTGCACAAATGGTTAACATTGAACATTAAAAGATCAGGCAGTTCAGGGAGAGTCGAAGGAAGGCAGGCAGGCAGCTTTGCATGACATTCTTCTGGACGTGTTTCATTGTGATGATAGTGAGAGTGAGTCAATCTGTTTGTTGGAAAGACAGTAGTTGAGTGATTACTGAGAGAAAATGATTAAAAGAGATAATTATTCAGTGTTGTTACTTTAAAGTGTTGTTACTGACATTTTTCTCTTCTATTTTCTTTACCTCACATGTAACTGCTGAGACCCTGTGGAACATGCACACTGGACTGACCTGCTCTGGCAACCTGATTTCCACTGTACGTAATAGTATTTGGTTATGGTATATTATTTATATACATCAAAGGCACAATGCACCCCCCAGAGACACACATGTATTGAGTGATATTTTGCATTGGTCATGTGAAATCATCTTTACATACTAGAAAACTGTAGGAGCGGCAACTTGTTTTGAAATTGAATTTTTAAAATCCTATAATAAAGTTGATCTGTTTTCTTTATTCTTCTCTCTTCCCAGCTCCATCCATCATCATTCTCTGTTCCTGCAGGTCCTGCTTGCTAATCAATTCTCATATTTTTTTACACAATTACAAATAAAGTCAATGTATTGTATGACATGAAGTTGTGCTTCATTCTGAGTCAATAATCAATTCATTCTGCCTTCAACTGCAAAATTATTGTGGACTGCACCAACATCCATGTAGCTGCCCCCCAGTAAGATGAACCAAGCAAAGTTGACATACTCAACATACAGCTGTGCTCTTAAGTTTACATGAAGAATTTGTGAAATATTGGTAATAACAGGTTTAAATGATTATTAGTAATTAGTTATATAATTTTCTCATCGTAGATGAGCAGACAGGGAGCAGATGAGAAAAGCAGAATATGCAGCTGCCATTTTCCACATGGAAAAGAGAAAGGGCCAAGTGTATTTGATTGGAAAAAAGAGAAATCCCAAATACGAAAAATAAAATTATACAATTTACAGATATGTATACAAATATATATATCCTATATACACCATCATGTATAATGATGGTGTATGATGTAGAAGGAAGTGTGGTAGATAACAAGTGAATATAGAGTTACATACAGATCCATGTTACAGCAAAATATGGAATAACTAAGAAGCACGCAGTATAATAATAATTACATGCAACAATTAAATAACTGCTCAGCATCTCCACCAAAATCCCAATCTGCTGTGTCCTGTTTTCCTCCCGTCTGCATAACACCCCATCACACATACGAAACACAACGCAGAGTCCGAGGTTGTTAAGAGTATGTTTATTTAAATGTCCTCCTCTCTACTGGCCAACACAGGGAGCATATGCTGGGTGTAGAATTGTTCCAGGAGGAGGAGATTTCCATGCCATGCAGGCTCTTTGGGGATGGGGATGATGATCGCCTCCTTCGTGGTCCACAGTAGCAGAGACTCCGGTCTGTGAAGTGCAGCTGTTATATAATATACAATACATTTTTGAAAAACATTTGATCAACAAAAAAAAAGGATTTGGTCAGGATCTAGAGTCAGTGTGTAGTTTATTAATTAATCAATGCTCTCTACATTAGGAAAACACATACCAGTGTACCAGAGGGAGTCACACACAGCTGTGCCTAGATAACCAAACAAATTGACAAGATAACCAAAATCCTTGAATCTACACACAGCAAATAAACTCAAATGACACAACGAGATGTAAAAAGGAGATCACACATATATTCGATATATAAAACTGGCCGCTTCAATCTGAAGAGCAACTAAAACAAAACACGGGAGTGTATCTTGTTCTTGTGAACACTAATGTTATCCACAGCATACAGAGAGTAGACCACGAAGTTCTTAAGGAGAAAACTAGTTGCTAAAACAAAACACGTTAGTGTACCTTGTTAGCTAATGTTAGCTAGCTGACTTGGGCAAGCACGTATGGCATTATATTTGTGCCTCTATCCTGACCACGCAATGAAACATGTAGAGCATAGAAAATGCGATTGAGCGCGCACTTGGAACATTTTTGAGCACAGAGAAATATATTTTCTCTCATAAAACTCCTGCTCCGTGTGCAAGCTGCACGCGCTCTCTCTCCCTCGCTCGCTCGACCTCTCCAGCCTGTGCTCAGCTTTGACGCGCTCGCTCAAGTTGTCACAGCATTACAAATGTGCCACAAAACCAACCAATTGGAGAACTCAAGAAGGTCAATTCTGATTCGCTGGTCCAGCGACCAGTTGCAACAGCGGAAGTCCAAAATGCTTGATCGTCACGTGGTTCAGAGAGACTCAGAAAGTTCCCGGAAGTTTGTGGCGGGCCATTTGAATCACGATTTGAATGCATTAATAACAGGATAGAAATGCAATTTTTGGTAGTTAGTGGTCAATAAAGGTTTTGATTTGCAATATGTATACAACATATCGATATGTGTATGTAGTTACATCAATGTGTTTTGTTTTTTTTAAAGTAAAATGTGCTAATATTTGACGATTAAGATAAAATAAGAAGTACTTTATTGATACCAATTGGGGAAATTTTTACGCTGCATCAGCAAAAGACAAGGCATTGTACATTAGACAGTTAAAAGACTAGAATTAAACAATCAAAAATGTGAACATCTTAAATAGAAATAACATAGCATTACAAAAAGTAGAAAATATACATAGATATTATGTGTGAACAGCTATCTTACCTGTTAACATATAGGCATAGTTAGGCTAACGTTGCCTTGGTCACAGAGCCTGTTGCTGTTGTGTATTGCTTTGAATTCTTTAAAACAAATATTATATTCTTAAACTTGTATGATAGTCAGGAACATCACATCCTAATGTGTATTGATATATTTAGAGGGAGGGAAGGAAGGTTTCAAAATTCTGATTAGAATAATTTCTACCATTTCTTTAATTCATGGTGGTTTCAGTAATCCCCTGGTAATTTAGGACATAAGTAATCTAAATGACTAATGTAATCTTTATGACTTTCAGAAAGGACAGGAGACCCACAGGTGCCTATCAATGATTGTCAACTGAGTGATGAGTCAAAGCACTAGCAGCAGCAGCATTATGATGATGATGTTAAATGTGTTGTTTTAGGAACATCCATGTAAATACATGGAATTCAATAAACATTGAATAGCATGTCATGCAGTTTGTCTGTGCCTTTTCCTCTGTGTTGTCCTGGCATATAGTCCCCCCCATGGTTTGCTGTGCTGCCTGGGGATGCTCCAAGCGCTCAGAGAAAGGAATATGAATGTAAAGTTTCCCCACCGACACAGAGAGGAGGAAAGAATGGCTGGCTCAAGTCAGCAGGAGCAATTTAACTATCAGAAAAGACAACAATAGCAACACAACATGTGAGGTAATCATATTTTTCACAAAATGAAGACCACACCATTGGGAAGCTTAACGTCTGTTTAATCAAAAATAAGGAACAGGGAGAGGCTTGCAAACTCTGGGAGGTGAGACTCAGGTGCAGGGTGAGGGTCTCCGTCTTGCAGGTCTTCAGGCTCCGTTGAATCCCCCTGGGGTTCTTGTGCTGGGAGAGGGAGACAGGAGAAATGGTTAGATACATCTAGCAACCTATAGGATGAGAAATTGCTGACCTATTTGAAACTTACCTTGTGTTTTCACTCTCACTTAAGTCTCTCTGCCATCAATCCAACATCAGCTAAGCTGCAACATAATAAAGACAGGAAATAATCAACAGAATCACAAGGACATCATATGGCTCTGCTAAAAACACTCACCCATAAGTTACGTTTTTGTTTGGAAGTCTCAAATATCCACTCTAAATCCATATCAATTGCGATGTATCACAAAAATAGCTCTCTTCCTTATTATTGTGTAACGTTAACTATAATATACTCGCTTGAACTCCAAAATGGATATCCTCATTTCACCACCTCCACCCACTACAATCACACGCCCCAATGTTATATTTAAGTTAACTAATATTTAACTCCCTCCACCCCGGGTAAAAGCACGTTAAGAAGCCCCTTTTCTCTAATTCCACAACGTTGGAAGAAAAAAGATTAAGAGAACGGATTAATAGGCTGTTCATGGTTAATGTGTGTTGCTAACTTTATCCGGTATCCTAGCATAATCTGTTTAGTTGTCCGGTTGAAAATTAACGCAAACTCTAAGCCCATTGTAGAACAGGAAACAGAAGTTGGTCCAGGTTCTGGTCAACCCAAAATTGTGATAGAGAGATAAACATGTTTTGTCATTCTGCCACCTCTAATGCTTACAGCAAGTAATCAATACCTCAGAAGGGTTCATGTACATGTAGGCTACGGTTTGCTTAAAGGAGAGGTGTCATGGCCATTTCCACTGATCATAATTCCGTTGTTGAGGTATACTAAAATAGAAAAATACTGTGCAATTTTCCAAACTCACATTGGTTTCGCATACAGCATCTCTGTAAAGTATGTGTATTCAGTAGTATTCACTTTCTCCACTAAACGGCTCGCTGCAGCTCCTCCCCCCCTCCGTGATTTCCTTGTTTAGCGATACATAGCCAAACACAGCCAAACTCAACCTGAACACGCACAAAGTCACAGCCGAAATAAAAACAATAAGTGTGGCTTGATATTGAGTAAGAAAAAGGTTTATAGGTTGATAAACGCTGTGAGAATGGGTCTGCAGAGAGAATTTTGCGCGATCCCAACTGTCTGTTATCAGCCTGCAACCAGGGAGGGGAGATCAGCAGAGCTGCCTGCACTGAGTGTGTGTGTGGATTGGTCAATTTGGACCAATCAGCAGGGGCTTAACGTAACGGCTCCGCGGACGTAACGTAACAGCTCCACGGATTGGCCCATTTAGTTCCGGGTACGTGCTTAATCAAATGACGATGACGTCATGATGACGTTTCACCAACGAGGCGTTTTGGGGAGGTGTTTTCTGTTTTAGAGTTTTACTCGCTACAGGGTGTACTTTGAGGGTTTTTGACTCTGCACACTGTTTACATGCATAAAAACCTTCATAACACACAAGGGGACGGGTAATAACCTGAAAAGCATGACATGTCACCTTTAAACTACTCCTATAGCTATGTTGCCAGCTAGCAAACTCAGGCATTGACAATAACGTGATATCAGAAAACTATGGCGTACTATTCTCTTCATTCGAGTCTGTCATGTCCTGTAAATGCATGTGTAAATGTCAACGACGGATGTGTAATAAGAACGTCAACAGCCTGATGGCAACCGAAAATCCCTCTCTCATCTCAGATAGAAGATATGATTGGAGACGACCAGCCAATCAGAATGGACCTTCTCGAGTTCTCCGATTGGTTGGTTTTGTGGCACATTTGTAACGCTGTGACAACTTGAGCGAGCGCAGGGCAGGCAAAGCTGAGCGCGCACAGGCTGGAGAGATCAAGCGAGCGAGGGAGAGAGAGCGCGTGCAGCGGTCTGCTTGCGCACGGAGCAGGAGTTTTATGAGAGAAAATATATTTCTCTGTGCTCAAAAATGTTGAAGTGCGTGCTCAATCGCATTTTCTATGCTCAACATGTTTCATTGCATGCTCAGGATAGAGGCACAAATATAACGCCATAAGCACGCAGGCAAACTTGATGAGCGCACACAGGGTGGAGAGGTGGAGTGAGGTTGAGCGATGGAGAGAAAGGGAGAGAGAGAGAGAGGCAGAGAGTGTGTGCAGCGGTCTGCTTGCACACAGAACAGGAGTTCGTGAGAGAGCCGGCTTGAGAGTCAATTTCTCTTCAAAATATAATTGATTGCCAGCCTCCCCTTGTCCCTGGCTGGCTTGCTAGCTCGTTGGTAACGTAACGGATGTCTTCTAATGTGCCTGCATCTGGCGCTGAGTTGCCATATTCCTTTCATGAACCACTTCCTGATATGCATTGTTGCAGGTAACTATAAATTATAATAGCCAAACTAACCTAGCAAGAGTAAACTGACAGGCTGCTGTGCCGCATCTCACTCAAAAATCCACACGACTCAACCTAGCGAAAAACCAGTCTCGCGCGCAGCCTTTCATTCAGAATTTCATTCAGAATTTCATAGCAAAATAAAAAAATCATATTAAACTAATCTTTCAACATAGTTTAAAACAAAAATAAATATTAAGACAAATCCCTACAAATAAAAACAATAAACATAATAATAAAACAATTAAAATGTTGTATTCAGCCCTGATTAAAACAGCGGGCCCAAATCCTGGATGGGCGGGCCCGGCCCCATGGGGCCCGCCCATGATGCCGGGTCTGCCATGATTAACTACTACCATAGTGCAATGCCCATACAACTGCCAGCCTGATGTGCTTAACACTCATTCATAGGCGAACTCACCAGTGAGCAGAAAGCAGTGGTGTGGTTTCTATAGGAACAATACAAAATACAAATAACCTTTCACAAACAGATATTTCATAACTGCTTACAATTGTAATGAAGACAGTTAAACTATTATTGGCAGTCACAGTCTGTCGTAAACTAAACACCACTCTCACTGACAGAACACCTCACTGAGTGATTTAACTCATATGTCTTACTTTCAGGTTTCTCTTTTCAGCCGCAGACCCCATGTTGCCTCTTTATGTGCGTCGCTAAGTTCCTCGTACTACTCGTGTACTTTAAAGCGGCACAGCATCGTTTACAATTTGCGAGCGATTTTTGAAGTTGCCCATCTTTCTTGAAAAATCCGAAGTGTTGCCAAATGTTTGATTTGTAGGTATTTTTCTGTGCGCTGTGTTTGTTCTTTCTCCTCGACTTCCATGTGTGTTGATAACTGAGACTCTCGGCCTCCGTAGTGCGAAGCAAAGATCAAAGATCGTCTGTGCTGAGTGCTGACAGGATGAGGAGATATTATATGAATGAATCGTTTTTTTTACCGATGCAAAGATGCTACAATCGATGCATCGCGAGTTCAACCCAAACTGTAGCCGATGTGCACTCTTTCAACCGGTGCACTCGCATCTTGAACGTTTATGCCGGTGCACCGATGCGAATCGGTGAATCTTAACATCCCTAATACACGCGCTGTTGTCCAACAACACCGTTCCACCTCACTGTCCCTGACCGGCTTTCTGGTTAGCAGCCGCTGCACCTCACTCACCTCTACCTCGGTTGTAACCATGGAGAGTTACATTCGTCCATCCACCTCCATTGGGGCTAATATTCTGTAGGTGACCTGCTGTAGGTGGCCTGCTCTCCCTAAAGAAGGGCCATGAGCTGAACACTTTCCGACACAACGAGTCAAGTATCAAATTATCATTCAAAGTCACCTGGTCAGGTCTGGTAATTGGCTCTCTGGCTTATTTCACAGGTTCATGTAATTAATGGTAGACTGGATGGCAGCATACCGGCCCAATACTAGCAGTCACTGCAAAAAGCTGCCCCTCAGTCTCAACGACGAGACTCTCTTCTAGTGATCAGTCTGACAGTCTCCTGCCCAATCAATTCTTAAAACCTGCACTATCTGTAACCGTTTAACTTTGCCAGGAACCTATGTAAAAACCCTAAAACCATTTCATTTACAGTATAAAAAAGATCATCAGCATTTAAAGTTTGACTATTTTGAATTCCCAAAGGTAAAACATTAGATAAACAGGTTATCAGATCTACAAGACATGTAGTCAGACAACAAAATACATACATTGCCATGGCAATGCTAATTATGATGACGTCAATGTAGCTAGGTCCTATTATCCCTTACAAAGTTTCAATAAAACTCATGTGAATATCGTTTTAAATTAAATTAGTCAATCATATTATTGAGAGGATAAAACATGGCTTTCTGTATTGTCTATATGTGTTTTTCATTCCCTCACTCACGCCATTGATTTTACACGACTGAATCTTTTTAACTCATTATCGTCATGCACTGTTTTGGACCACTTTGCAGAAAGCTAATTTTGCTACAGAATGAAGATCTCCTAAGTGTTGTCGTGACTCAGAATAAAATGTTTGTAAAACTGCTAAAACACTGTAGAGTTGTGGGAAACCAGCCCTGCTTCAGCAGTATATTGATCATCTTTCTGCAAAGTGTTGACACAATGTGCAACTCCACAGAGTGGGTTCACCTGCTCTGCACCTGAACCAAATCATCGGAGACTCTTCATATTTACTGCCCCTCGGCAACATAAGAATGAGACAAAAACAACAGTTCTGTTTGAGAAAAAAGACGGGTAGATGACGAATGTTCGGGAATATCCTGAGAATACTTTAAATGGCTTAATTTCCATTCACTCGTAGCCTGAAAAACTGACACATCGAGCCCTTTAGATTTCCTTCTGTGTGCTGTTGCAGATGAAAGCTTGGGCAGGAATCACGCAGCTTCAACATTCTCACTTGCACATTCAGGGAAGACAGGGTTCCTCCGCCAGCTTCAATTATGAATGACTGCCTGCTAATTAGGTGAGATGATGATATGTGCTCAAAACACGTTCTCTTCCTTTTTTTTGTTCTCCTAGGCACCTGGATCCAGCCTATTCTAGTGAAACAGATAAGTGGGGAAATAAATGGGTCAGGAAGTAATATCTTGGAGTTCAAAAGAGTGAACTTTAAAGTCAGACTGGGGAGATATCTCAAGAAGAAGAACAATTTCCCTATAAATCAAGCTCGCTGTATATCAAAGATGTGAAATGTCAGTACACAAATTAACCATCCATGTGCAGCTCCACAAACTTGGAACAGTCTGCAAAAAGAATGGAAAATTACTAATCTGGTACCACTACATGTTTTTAAAGCTCGGTTGGATTTCATATTTGCACATTTATATGTTTGCAAAATGTGTAGGCTACTGAAGGTTAGACAGGAAACCGGGTACAGGATGTAGGAGAAAGTGACCGCGGTGAATTTAGTTTTAGGTTGGATATTCGACGGACATTCGCGGACCTGCCAGCAGCGTCAGTTTCCCGGACCCGCCGGCAGCGTCAGTTTAACGGGGAGATCTTCTCCGCGAAACGAGGCTTTCACTTAGGGACCATCAACAAATGACATTTACAATTACAAAAGAAAAAGGTTCTTTTTAATAAATCGACAGCTTCTCGATCGTGTGAATGTGAAGCAAATTCACCCTAGTGCATACATTTATTGAACAAACCTCTTTTTATTGCATTTTAATACTTTAAATAGGTTTTATTAATATTTTTGATGGAAACATTTGCTTATTTCTTCAATAACTTCCAGGTCATGTGACCGATTCACTCAAAATCAGTGCTGGGTCAAAGAACTACACTGGCTGCATAGGACACACCTCTTTGTATTGCATTTTAATAGTCTAAATATTTTTATATTAATATTTTGATGGAAAAATTAGCTTATTTCTTCAATACCTTCCAGGTCATGTGAACTAATCACTCAAAATCAATGCTGGGTCAAAGAACTACACTGGCCGCATAGGACACACCTCTTTTTATTGCATTTTAACACTCTAAATATTTTTTATTAATATTTTGATGGAAAAATGAGCTTATTTCTTCAATACCGTCCAGGTCATGTGACCGATTCACTCAAAATCAGTGCTGGGTCAAAGAACTACACTGGCTGCATAGGACACACCTCTTTTTATTGCATTTTAACACTCTAAATATTTTTATATTAATATTTTAATGGAACAATTTGCTTATTTCTTCAATACCTTCCAGGTCATGTGAACTAATCACTCAAAATCAATGCTGGTTCAAAGAACTACACTGGCCGCATAGGACACACCTCTTTTTATTGCATTTTAACACTCTAAATATTTTTTATTAATATTTTGATGGAAAAATTAGCTTATTTCTTCAATACCTTCCAGGTCATGTGAACTAATCACTCGAAATCAATGCTGGGTCAAAGAACTACACTGGCTGCATAGGACACACCTCTTTTTATTGCATTTTAACACTCTAAATATTTTATATTAATATTATAATGGGAAAATTACCTTATTTCTTCAATACCTTCCAGGACATGTGACCTAATCACTCAAAAATAAATGTGGGGTCAAAGAACTACACTGGTTGCATAGGACACACCTCTTTTTATTGCATTTTAACACTCTAAATATTTTTTATTAATATTTTGATGGAAAAATGAGCTTATTTCTTCAATACCTTCCAGGTCATGTGAACTAATCACTCAAAATCAATGCTGGGTCAAAGAACTACACTGGCCGCATAGGACACACCTCTTTTTATTGCATTTTAACACTCTAAATATTTTTTATTAATATTTTGATGGAAAAATGAGCTTATTTCTTCAATACCTTCCAGTTCATGTGACCGATTCACTCAAAATCAGTGCTGGGTCAAAGAACTACACTGGCTGCATAGGACACACCTCTTTTTATTGCATTTTAATAGTCTAAATATTTTTATATTAGTATTTTGATGGAAAAATTCGCTTATTTCTTCAATACCTTCCAGGTCATGTGACCTAATCACTCAAAATCAATGCTGGTTCAAAGAACTACACTGGCCGCATAGGACACACCTCTTTTTATTGCATTTTAACACTCTAAATATTTTTTATTAATATTTTGATGGAAAAATTAGCTTATTTCTTCAATACCTTCCAGGTCATGTGAACTAATCACTCGAAATCAATGCTGGGTCAAAGAACTACACTGGCTGCATAGGACACACCTCTTTTTATTGCATTTTAACACTCTAAATATTTTATATTAATATTATAATGGAACAATTTGCTTATTTCTTCAATACCTTCCAGGACATGTGACCTAATCACTAAAAAATAAATGTGGGGTCAAAGAACTACACTGGCTGCATAGGACACACCTCTTTTTATTGCATTTTAACACTCTAAATATTTTTTATTAATATTTTGATGGAAAAATTAGCTTATTTCTTCAATACCTTCCAGTTCATGTGACCGATTCACTCAAAATCAGTGCTGGGTCAAAGAACTACACTGGCTGCATAGGACACACCTCTTTTTATTGCATTTTAATAGTCTAAATATTTTTATATTAGTATTTTGATGGAAAAATTAGCTTATTTCTTCAATACCTTCCAGGTCATGTGAACTAATCACTCAAAATCAATGCTGGGTCAAAGAACTATACTTGCCGCATAGGACACACCTCTTTTTATTGCATTTTAACACTCTAAATATTTTTTGTTAATATGTTGATGGAAAAATGAGCTTATTTCTTCAATACCTTCCAGTTCATGTGACCGATTCACTCAAAATCAGTGCTGGGTCAAAGAACTACACTGGCTGCATAGGACACACCTCTTTTTATTGCATTTTAATAGTCTAAATATTTTTATATTAGTATTTTAATGGAAAAATTAGCTTATTTCTTCAATACCTTCCAGGTCATGTGAACTAATCACTCAAAATCAATGCTGGGTCAAAGAACTACACTGGCCGCATAGGACACACCTCTTTTTATTGCATTTTAACACTCTAAATATTTTTTATTAATATTTTGATTGAAAAATTAGCTTATTTCTTCAATAACTTCCAGGTCATGTGAACTAATCACTCAAAATCAATGCTGGGTCAAAGAACTACACTGGCCGCATAGGACACACCTCTTTTTATTGCATTTTAACACTCTAAATATTTTTTATTAATATTTTGATGGAAAAATGAGCTTATTTCTTCAATACCTTCCAGGTCATGTGACCGATTCACTCAAAATCAGTGCTGGGTCAAAGAACTACAGTGGCTACATAGGACACACCTCTTTTTATTGCATTTTAATAGTCTAAATATTTTTATATTAGTATTTTGATGGAAAAATTAGCTTATTTCTTCAATACCTTCCAGGTCATGTGAACTAATCACTCAAAATCAATGCTGGGTCAAAGAACTACACTGGCCGCATAGGACACACCTCTTTTTATTGCATTTTAACACTCTAAATATTTTTTATTAATATTTTGATGGAAAAATGAGCTTATTTCTTCAATACCTTCCAGTTCATGTGACCGATTCACTCAAAATCAGTGCTGGGTCAAAGAACTACACTGGCTGCATAGGACACACCTCTTTTTATTGCATTTTAACACTCTAAATATTTTTTATTAATATTTTTGATGGAAAAATGAGCTTATTTCTTCAATACCTTCCAGGTCATGTGAACTAATCACTCAAAATCAATGCTGGGTCAAAGAACTACACTGGCCGCATAGGACACACCTCTTTTTATTGCATTTTAACACTCTAAATATTTTTATATTAATATTTTAATGGAAAATTAGCTTATTTCTTCAATACCTTCCAGGTCATGTGACCTAATCACTCAAAAATAAATGTGGGGTCAAAGAACTACACTGGCTGCATAGGACACACCTCTTTTTATTGCATTTTAACCCTCTAAATATTTTATATTAATTTTTTGATGGAAAAATTAGCTTATTTCTTCAATACCTTCCTGTTCATGTGACCGATTCACTGAAAATCAATGTTGGGTCAAAGAACTACACTGGCTGCATCGGGCACACCTCTTTTTATTGCATTTTAATACTTTAAATATTTTTATATTAATAATTTGATGGAAAAATTAGCTTATTGTTTCAATGGAGGATCCTGTGACCTAAGATGTTCATCGTCATAACCACACTGTAGCTATGTTCGTATGACAAATAAAAACCTTGAACCTTGATTCATTAATTAAAGTGCTACTTGTTGTTTTGCCCGCTGACCGGCTGGTCCTGTTGCTTTTTTTGTTGTTGTAACTAGCTGATGCTCAATCTAATCGTGTTCTTCAAAGTCACTGTCGGACTCAGAATTCTCAGAAATGTGACCCACACATTCTGATACACCTTCCTCTTCCTCTACATCATCGTCAAATGGTTCTCTCTCTTCCAAAATCATTTGCAAGGCCCTCTGAGCAGAGCATAATTTGGCCATCTTGATCAGTTGTGATAAGACACACACACACACACACACACACACACACACACACACACACACACACACACACACACACACACACACACACACACACACACACACACACACACACACACACACACACACACACACACACACACACACACACACACACACACACACACACACACACACACACACACACACACACACACACACACACACACACACACACACACACACACACACACAATTTCCACATTCGTGTTAGCCCCGAACCTCCTGTTTGTAATATAAATGTGTAGTACAGTGGGTGGTCATTTTAAATGTGTTCTGATATAAGTTCTTCACAGAAAATTAGCCAACGCCATTGAGTGTGAGGTTGAACAAATAATGTATCATATCATTTTTGTTGATTTATTTATATAGATTTTTTGATTAGATCATAGATACGTCCATGAGTTAAGACCATGGTTAAGACATGGTATGTTGATTCACAATCATGTACAGGTGGCGGTATGCACCTTTAAAGTTGTTTGCAATACGCCAAACATCGAGAGAAGAAGAAGAAGAAGAAGAAGAAGAACACGAAGAAGACATTTTAGAAACCAGATCACATTGTTTGATCTAAAAATGGTGCGCTTCAAAAAAGGCAAGACAAAGAAAGCTTTAGACCTGTGGCAACAAGCAGGAGGTAGAGATTTCATCACCAGGTCTTTAATTTCTCATGGTTTTAGTGAAGTTAATGTTACAACTGAGCAGTGGTCCTCAGTTACACTTACAGTGTTTAAAGGTAATAAGAAAGAGCATCTTAAGTGGTTGAGGGTCATCTGGGGTGAAGACCGACGTGGAGTCCGGACTGAGGTGCTTCAAGCAGGTACTGTTAAAAAATAATTTTGATGAGCCCCAGAGCAGAGTCCCGCCTCGGATACCCGGCGGATAACCCGCAAAATAGTTGTGTAACGGGCAGACCCGGCGGCAGACATACGTCTCTGGGCGGGCATTTGATTTGCCAGGGCCGAAACTTACATTTCCCGGGAAATCTGAATAGTCAACGGGGGTGGGGACTTGGGCAAGCACGCAGGCAAACTTGAGGAGCGTACACAGGGTGTTGTGAGGTTGAGCGATAAAGAGAAAGGGAGAGAGAGAGAGAGAGAGATTGAGCGAGGGGCAGATAGCGTGTGCAGCGGTCTGTTTGCGCACAGAACCGGAGTTTGTGAGAGAGCCGGCTTGAGAGTCAATTTCTCTGAGTTGCCATATTCCTTTCATGAACCACTTCCTGATATCCATTGTTGCAGATAAATATAAATGATAATAGACAAACTAACCTAGCAAGAGTATACTGACAGGCTGCTGTGCCGCATCTCACTCAAACACCCACATGACTCAACCCAGCGAAAAACCAGTCTCGCGCGCAGCCTTTCATTCAGAATTTCATTCAGAATTTCATAGCAAAATAAAAAAATGATATTAAACTAATCTTTCAACATAGTTTACAACAAAAATAAATATTAGGAAAGAGCCCTACAAATAACAACCATAAACATAATAATAAAACAATTACAATGTTGTATTCAGCCCTGATTAAAACTGCGGGCCCAAATCCTGGATGGGCGGGCCCAAATCCTGGATGAGCGGGCCCGGCCCCATGGGGCTCGCCCATGACGCCGGGTCTGGTAACGGGCAAAACATACACGTAGGCCCATATCCAGGGGTGCACATAACTGGTACGCAGGTACGCATGCGCGGAAACAATCTGAATTGCGTACCGTCACTTGTGTCACAAAGCGCATTTGCGTACCGAGGTACTTGTGAAGCTTTTCCAGAAGGCGGTTCGATCACCGGACGACAGAGTCGGTCTCCGTGTGCACAGACGGGGCTGCTGTTAACGTCGGTCTGTACAACGGAATTGTGCCAAAAACTACGCCAACCGGCTGCGGAGGGAGACTCACTGGAGAACTGCGCTAAAACAGCTGATCACAACGTTCACGCTCTGTGGTCACGAAGTACTCTACTAGCCCCCCCAAAAATTCACAACGGGTCGGGTCGTGGGTCTTATATCAACAGGTCGGGTCCAGATTTGACTTGAAGATAATTGCGTGTAACGCGTCGGTTCGCAGTTGCTACTGTGCTGCGAGGGTTCGGGTGGTTGCAGATTTGCAAAACTGGACCCATGCAGGACTCTGCCCCAGAGGCTTTTAAGTTGAAGCTTAACCCTTGTGAATCCCTTTTTAAAAACATTACTCTGAAAACACTAACGACAAAAATGTCTGCATCTAAAAATACTGTAATAAAGATATTATAGGCTATGTTAATAATGTTGTTCCACTTTCAATTACTTACATTTTTTAACCCAATTCAGTGCTGATCATAATTATCAAATGTTCATTCACTTTTATTTTTTTCGCTAGGGATTTGAAAGTCACTATTTTGATTACACATTATTAAGAACATGTTTCCAAAACACTAACATCTTTACCAAATGCCGTGTCATATTCTTAACACAATCAGAATGCTCGCAAAATTAAACAGTAGCCTGGATAATGCATTTCATTAGGGAGGCATAAGGGTTAATGTTCTTATTTAATTAAATACTACAGCCATCACAGTAGGATGTTAACATAATTTACTGTAATTGACCCAAGGATGGCAGATTGCTTAAAGTTGCATTGTAGTCTTGCAATAAGAGATACAGTAGTTAAATGAGATTTTTTGCTTTTGTAATGTTTGTATTTAGGAAAATATGTCAGTGAAAGAGGGAGAGATGGACAGCACAGTATCAAGAAACAGTCTTACAGTGCACCTACGGGTGAGGAAGACGAGGACACAAGTCAGGATGACAGGGAAATAAGTAACGCACAGCCACAGTCTGAGATAGACACAGAAGAGTCAGACCAACAAAGTACAGAGACAGCCACCAAAATGACAACAACAATGAACAGAAAGGGACAAACAGGCAAGGACAAGAAAGGGCCAGAAAAGGTTAAAAAAAAGAAAAAGAAACAAATGAAAAACAGGGACAGAGCCTGTGGGGAAAGATGAGGATAAGAACGATGAAGAAAAACAGTCTTACAGCGCACCTACAGGTGAGAAAGACAAGGACACAAGTCAGGATGACAGGGAAATAAGTAACGCACAGCCACAGTCTGAGATAGACACAGAAGAGTCAGACCAACAAAGTACAGAGACAGCCACCAAAATGACAACAAAAATGAACAGAAAGTGCAAAGCAGGGCCAAAAAAGTTCAAAATTGCCATGACAAGAAAACAATGGAACAAAATTAAACCTAAACATTGCAAAAAAAAACTCCGTCCCCCCTGGACTGATACATTTTATCAGGAATTTTCGAAAATAATCCATGCTGCACACTTGCTTTCAAATACCAGCATGTTAAGACAAATGATAGCCATAAAAAGAATTCGCCATTTTTCTGTGCCTCTGCAAAATGCACATTTAATGGATGTGCGCTTTAATTTAATTCGCTGTCTACAGTTTCTGAAAAAAGAACAGGCCAAAATCAACGGATAAAAAAATATTTTTTAAAGTCATGCGCATTGGTGAAGTTATACACCATAAAAATCAAAGGCGATTTAGACCAGCAAAATACACGAGAAGAGGAACAATTTCCAAAGCCTTAACCAGTGGTGTCAGCAATTATTATTACACTATGTTGAGACAGACACCAGTAGAGGAAATAATGGCTGGTAACATAAGCAGAAGCCTCACAAAAGACGTATTAAAGAAAATATCCTCTGAAGTGAAGAAAAGTGCAAGGCTCCACGATGACATGATGCTTGAACTCATGTTGACTCAAAAAATAATCAAAGAGAGCAGCAGTCATGCATCATCAAAAGGCTATCTTCAGCACCTACAAATTGATCCGTTTGCTGTGCATTTATACACAGATGCTGGAATAAAGATATTGACTGAGCACTTGAAAAAGCCAACACCTACGGCCCTCTACCTTGATGCCACAGGCAGCGTGATACAGAAAATTCCTGATCAAAATAAGCGGGTCTTGTATTATGATTTGGTTTTGCCCGGAATGGGTAAGGATAAGCCTCCCTTGCCTGTCACAGAACTGATCACCAATAGCCATTCCATTCCATCTATTTCCCATTGGCTCATGGAATTTAAGAGAAAGTTGTCTTACACAACAAAAAGAAAGATAGCACAGGTTGAGACAGATTATAGTTGGGCTCTGATAAACAGTGTGCTTCTGTCTTTTAACAGGGAAAATATGTCAGTGTACCTTGACAGAGCATTTGAGATAGTGTCTGGACAAACTGAACTGATTCCTAACTTCACTGTGCTGCATCTGTGCTCTGCTCATATCATGAAGGCTGTGTCACAAGCATTTGGAAAAAAAACTGTAGACAGAGGCACACAGGAATATGCAACATTCTGTTTCGCGTACATCCTGAACTGCACAAGTATGCAAGAAGCCCTTGATGTTTTTTATCATATGTGTGTGCTTTTTGATGCAGTGGAGTACACTAATTTGGTGAAACAGAACAAAATGTACCTCGACAAGTGCATTTTGCAAACTCGGGACGTGAAACTGGAGGAAATTGGACATGTAATGGGAGAGGAGGAAAGCAAAATGGAAAAAAATGCTCATAACATTATTGGAAAGTCCCCTTTTACACAAGCTTTTCAAGTCAGACGGGACCAAGCAGAGTGTGACATTCTCTCTGACGATGCTGTTCATGTAAAAAACCACTACCTCTGTCCTGGTGCCATTGATGCAATGTTAAAAAACTACATGGGGATCTTCCCTTTGTGGAGTGGTTTGTTGCTTGGGGATCTGTCGCGACATAGAAAAGGTACCTCTAAAAAAGATGGAAGTCATAAAACCAGGGATACCAACTGCCATGTTGAGCTCTGGTTTGGGTTGGTCAAACACTCCATCCTTTTAAAAAAAAAGTACCTGAGACCAGCTGAGTTTTTGTCTCCAAAATGTATGCCTCAATACAAGGAAGATATATAGAGCACATTGAGCAACACAATCTGCCAATGCATATTCTGGACAAAAACTTTGGACATCCTAGCAGGCCAGATGATGACCACGAGGAACAGTGGAACAAGCGGGAAAGTTCTGCTGGTCACACCAAGCCCAAGTCCAAGTACTTCAATCCACCAAAAACACTACCCAACCCCAAGAGCCCACCTGCCACAAAGGTGAAGAAAATAAAAGTGGACCAACAGGAAAAATATGCACAGGGAAATGTGAGTTTCTCTAAGACTTACTATGTTCAGAGTGTGTAAATTGTTCTCCAGCATTTTAATTGTAACAATGGAATAAGTAAATATTGTCAGAAAGTAAAGCATGGACTAAATTGGTGAGTGAGGTGAAGGACAAAGGACATGAAGTATTATAACCCAATATGATTAGGTGCATGTTGTAGGGGGAGAATATGAAGATGAAAAATGTAAATACAGCATACAAACTTATAACAGAAACTAGATTTCTAAATCAGACTTTAAACTGCAATTACAGTTTCTGTTCCTGAGCAGCCTGTTTAATGACATTTAGTGAAAACTCTAAAAGGGACTGAGGTTAAATGCATACACATGGACAGTTTAATTATATTTTGTGTATGTAGCTTTGATGGTGCATATACAAAAACAAGGCCTCCACCCAAACATTCAAGATTGTTAACCCTCTGGTATCATTCAAATGCACTACCCTAATTAGTCATTCGGGACAAAAATGTCCAGAGTGATACCGGAGGGTTAAAAGATTCCTCAAGTGTCCATATTAAACAGAATGCATCTATTTCCCCTCAATCTTGACTTAGTTGACCTGGCTGTGGAAAAAAAAGGACACCGAGGTGGTCGTGGCAGTGCTCCCCTCACAGATGAAAGGACGCATCTTACTTATCCGCCACTGTGAGCTATGCTCACTTCGACCCCACCAGTGGTTGACAGGGGAGGTACGTTACTACATGTTTCAAGTGTCTGAAGTTTCACTCTACACTGTGTCATTTTCTTTATCTAGCATTTAACGATTTCTGCCCAAAAAGTATCTGAAAAAAATGTCTAGATACTTTTGTCAGTCACAAGATTCTCAAAGTTGCAGGGAATGAAAGTTCAGTATAACTGGGAATATGCATTAATTGGCAAATTGTTATGATTTTTTTTGCCAGGTAATTGAAGGCGTGTTTCATGTTGCTGCCGACAAATTCGGCGTTGTGAACAAAATGTACTTGCTAAATCACTACACAGCAGGTGTCATTTTGTTCGGGGACAGAACTCAGCTAACATCTCACAGTTTACCAAAGGTAATGTGTGTGGTCTGTGTATGTTTATGTGTGTGGTGTGTTGTGTTTGTGCATGGTGATACTTTAGGGGGAAGTAGGTGTGGATTTGATATGTGGGCTCACACTCACCCATTAGGTACATGGAGTGAAGCATTGGCTGAGATCTTAAATAGGAAATTAACTGAGATTATTTTACTGTATCCTCTCTGAAACTATAGTCATTAGTTAAATCACCTGATAAATCTACTTACTATTGAATTTCCATACCAACACTTGTTTTAAGCACGACAAATGAATGGCACAAGAACATAATTGTCAGACTGATGTTGTTGTTATTTTTACCTTAGCCTTCAAGTTTGTTTTAATCCTTTATTTGATGGCATTATAGGTAAAATTTCACAACTATGAAGCTGTCCTGTCCTTTGTACTTGTCAAAAACAACCACTGGAAGTTGCTGGTTTGTAATTATTTTTGTTATTGTATTATTTCTGTTAAAGCACAAGACTTACATGGTGAAACCAAAAATCTTTTTTGATGAAAAGTGCTTTTACTTTTTCACAGTACATTCATGCCAAAACCAGCACCGTATTCCTGGTGGATCCAGCTCAAAGCATCGAAGAGCTTGATGACTCCGAACATGCTGCCAAAAGAATACAGTAAATCAAAATTCAATAGATATTTGAAAATTCAAGGAAAAACTATATTTAAACGTAAAAAATGTGTCACATTTAGTTACATTCATACTCACAGACAGCATTGAAAGCATTTTAAACAGTCTGATACAGTCTGTGTTCAGACAGTGATATCTATAGCTGACCTGTGGCTGCCCCTTATACAAATAAATGGTCATATGGTGAATACAAACAGTATGAATTTCTGTTACATTATCTTTAGGAGCCACATAATTAGAAATGTAAAGTGTGTTGACATTATCCTTTCTCAGGGAGTACTTCAGGATGAGGAGGACACGCCACAGCATAACAGACTGGGTGGATGTTAAGTGGAAGGGAGGCGTTATGGGTCACCCACTTCAAAAGGATGGATGTAGCTGTGGTGTCGTTGTTGTGAAGGTGAGCTGAAGAGATTCTGTTTTCATCCAGTTAACAAGCAGAGTTTTTAATGTGAAAGACAGTTTAATGCAAGGACGGATTTAAAAAAGCTGTCAAAAGTAGTGGTTGACCGTCCGATAAAGGTTTTTTAAAGGCCGATGCTGATCCCCATAATATTTAGCAGGCAGGTTGGCCAATGGACAATATATAGTATAATGCCGATATCATGTTGTTGTTTATTGTATTTTTCACAACTGACAACAATTGGATTATGACACAACATTGTTGAACTTAAATTAGTATTCACTTGAACACAGAAAGTTTAATTGACAAAACTTTGCTTCTGAATATCTCAAAATTCCAATAATAGGACCGGTCTATATCAATAATCAAAGGTTTTGGGAGGCATTCTAGTCAAGGGTGGATGTTTTCTATAATGTGTCTCATGTTTTTGTCTGTATCTGTATTACTATACAATAAAGAAGAAAAACCCTCCATAACATAAGTGTTGTTTGTTTAGATGGCAAAGGCAGTCATGGAATCCTTCCCTCTGATCCCGAATGTGAATTTCGAGTGTTCAAAGAAATACATGACACAGGAGAGGAGAGAACTGGCTCTCGAAATCCTTGAGGCATCAGGTAAATAAATATGAATATATGTATATGTATATATGGGTGTCTGTATTTATATAGAAGCTGACATACATGTATTGTTATCTTGTTTCAGTCTTTGATGAGCACACTTATTGTGCTATGTGTGCTGCCTTAAGGCCTCCAGGATCTGGATCTCCCATCACAGACTGGGTGAGCTGTTGTGAAGAAAATGTGTAATTGTGATGTCTACATTTATTTATTTATTTAACAGGGACAGTGCACATTAATGAACATTTCTGTAAATATGCCAGAGTTAGCCAAGAGGCTATTTTTCATCTGTAGTCCCTGGACAGATTTTAAAAGTCAATCTAAAACACATTTAATTTTAAACAACTAAATACAATACATTTAAAAAATGCAACACTCACTACTGGAATACTTAAATCAAAAAATGTAAAAGACAGAACAATAAAACAAAAAAAATAAAACAAAACAATAGAGCATGTTAAAACACAGGGAGTGGGTTTTAAGGAGTAGATGATTGTGTCAGCTGATTCCTCACTAACACTTGAGTATTAAGACAACTGAATGGTAATCTAAGGTACAAATATATTATAAATACATTATTTCTTTCACTTCAACAGGTTCAGTGTGATGACTGCGAACGATGGTACCATGCCCAGTGTCTGGCAATGGACAGCAGAGACCTTAAAAAGGCAGAGACAGGATATTGGAAATGTCCTTTGTGCAAGTAATACTTGAAATGTGCTCAATGATGACGATTAGTAAAACATGTGTCCTGTGTAGCCTTGTTTGTATTACTTTCTGATCATTAATCACTGGGTCACATGACAGGGAAGCTATAGAAAAAACCCTGAATTTGTAATAGAAATATTAATATTAAATAGAGGATGTAATATTATCCGATATAAAGAGCTGTTTCTATTGTGTACAGACTAGTATTCAATTAATAAAGTGATTTTGAGTCATTAGCTATTGAAGAAATAAGCTAATTTTCACATAAAATTATTCATATAAAAGTATTTAGTGGGTTAAAATGGAATAAAAAGAGGTGTGTCCTATTCAGCCAGTGTAGTTCTTTGACCCAACATTGATTTTGAGTGAATCGGTCACATGACCTGGAAGGTATTGAAGAAATAAGCTAATTTTTGCATCAAAATATTAATATACAAATTATTTAAGTATTAAAATTGAATAAAAAGAGGTGTGTCCTATTCAGCCAGTGTAGTTCTTTGGCCCAGCATTGATTTTGAGTGATTAGGTCACATGACCTGGAAGGTATTGAAGAAATAAGCTCAATTTCGCATTAAAATATTAATATAAAAATATTTTAAGTATTAAAATGCAATAAAAAGAGGTGTGTCCTATTTAGCCAGTGTAGTTCTTTGACACAACATTGATTTTGAGTGGATCGGTCACATGACCAGGAAGGTATTGAAGAAATAAGCTCATTTTTCCATCAAAATATTAATATAAAAATATTTAGAGGGTTAAAATGGAATAAAAAGAAGTGTGTCCTATGCGGCCAGTGTAGTTCTTTGACCCAGCACTGATTTTGAGTGGATCGGTCACATGACCAGGAAGGTATTGAAGAAATAAGCTAATTTTTCCATCAAAATATTAATATAAAATATTTAGAAGGTTAAAATGGAATAAAAAGAGGTGTGTCCTATTCAGCCAGTGTAGTTCTTTGACCCAACATTGATTTTGAGTGAATCGGTCACATGACCTGGAAGGTATTGAAGAAAAAAGCAAATTTTTGCATCAAAGTATTAATATACAAATTATTTTAGTATTAAAATGCAATAAAAAGAGGTGTGTCCTATTCAGCCAGTGTAGTTCTTTGGCCCAGCATTGATTTTGAGTGATAGGTCACATGACCTGGAACGTATTGAAGAAATAAGCTCAATTTCGCATTCAAATATTAATATAAAAATATTTTAAGTATTAAAATGCAATAAAAAGAGGTGTGTCCTATTCAGCCAGTGTAGTTCTTTGGCCCAGCATTGATTTTGAGTGATTAGGTCACATGACCTGGAAGGTATTGAAGAAATAAGCTAATTTTTCGATCAAAATATTAATATAAAATATTTAGAGGGTTAAAATGGAATAAAAAGAGGTGTGTCCTATTCAGCCGGTGTAGTTCTTTGACCCAACATTGATTTTGAGTGAATCGGTCCCATGACCAGGAAGGTATTGAAGAAATAAGCTAATTTGTCCATCAAAATATTAATATAAAATATTTAGAAGGTTAAAATGGAATAAAAAGAGGTGTGTCCTATTCAGCCAGTGTAGTTCTTTGACCCAACATTGATTTTGAGTGAATCGGTCACATGACCTGGAAGGTATTGAAGAAATAAGCTAATTTGTGCATCAAAGTATTAATATACAAATTATTTTAGTATTAAAATGCAATAAAAAGAGGTGTGTCCTATTCAGCCAGTGTAGTTCTTTGGCCCAGCATTGATTTTGAGTGATTAGGTCACATGACCTGGAAGGTATTGAAGAAATAAGCTCAATTTCGCATTCAAATATTAATATAAAAATATTTTAAGTATTAAAATGCAATAAAAAGAGGTGTGTCCTATTTAGCCAGTGTAGTTCTTTAACACAACATTAATTTTGAGTGGATCGGTCACATGACCAGGAAGGTATTGAAGAAATAAGCTATTTTTTCCATCAAAATATTAATATAAAATATTTAGAGGGTTAAAATTGAATAAAAAGAGGTGTGTCCTATTCAGCCGGTGTAGTTCTTTGACCCAACATTGATTTTGAGTGAATCTGTCACATGACCTGGAAAGTATTGAAGAAATAAGCTCATTTTTGCATCAAAATATGAATATACAAATTATTTAAGTGTTAAAATACAATAAAAAGAGGTGTGTCCTATTCAGCCAGTGTAGTTCTTTGACCCAACATTGATTTTGAGTGAATCGGTCACATGACTTGGAAGGTATTGCAGAAATAAGCTCATTTTCCATCAAAATATTAATATAAAAATATTTGCAGGGTTAAAATGCAATTAAAAGAGGTGTGTCCTATTTAGCCAGTGTAGTTCTTTGACCCAACATTGATTTTGAGTGAATCGGTCCCATGACCAGGAAGGTATTGAAGAAATAAGCTAATTTTTCCATCAAAATATTAATATAAAATATTTAGAAGGTTAAAATTGAATAAAAAGAGGTGTGTCCTATTCAGCCAGTGTAGTTCTTTGACCCAACATTGACTTTGAGTGAATCGGTCACATGACCTGGAAGGTATTGCAGAAATAAGCTCATTTTCCATCAAAATATTAATATAAAATATTTGCAGGGTTAAAATGCAATAAAAAGAGGTTTTTCCTATTTAGCCAGTGTAGTTCTTTGACCCAACATTGATTTTGAGTGAATCGGTCCCATGACCAGGAAGGTATTGAAGAAATAAGCTAATTTTTCCATCAAAATATTAATATAAAATATTTAGAGTGTTAAAATGCAATAAAAAGAGGTGTGTCCTATTCAGCCAGTGTAGTTCTTTGACCCAACATTGACTTTGAGTGAATCGGTCACATGACCTGGAAGGTATTGCAGAAATAAGCTCATTTTCCATCAAAATATTAATATAAAATATTTGCAGGGTTAAAATGCAATAAAAAGAGGTTTGTCCTATTTAGCCAGTGTAGTTCTTTGACCCAACATTGATTTTGAGTGAATCGGTCGCATGACCAGGAAGGTATTGAAGAAATAAGCTAAGTTTTCCATCAAAATATTAATATAAAATATTTAGAGTGTTAAAATGCAATAAAAAGAGGTGTGTCCTATTCAGCCAGTGTAGTTCTTTGACCCAACATTGATTTTGAGTGAATCGGTCACATGACCTGGAAGGTATTGAAGAAATAAGCTAATTTTTGCATCAAAATATTAATATACAAATTATTTAAGTATTAAAATGCAATAAAAAGAGGTGTGTCCTATTCAGCCAGTGTAGTTCTTTGGCCCAGCATTGATTTTGAGTGATTAGGTCACATGACCTGGAAGGTATTGAAGAAATAAGCTCAATTTCGCATTAAAATATTAATATAAAAATATTTTAAGTATTAAAATGCAATAAAAAGAGGTGTGTCCTATTTAGCCAGTGTAGTTCTTCGACACAACATTGATTTTGAGTGGATTGGTCACATGACCAGGAAGGTATTGAAGAAATAAGCTCATTTTTCCATCAAAATATTAATATAAAATATTTAGAGGGTTAAAATGGAATAAAAAGAGGTGTGTCCTATTCAGCCGGTGTAGTTCTTTGACCCAACATTGATTTTGAGTGGATCGGTCACATGACCAGGAAGGTATTGAAGAAATAAGCTAATTTTTCCATCAAAATATTAATATAAAATATTTAGAGGGTTAAAATGGAATAAAAAGAGGTGTGTCCTATTCAGCCGGTGTAGTTCTTTGACCCAACATTGATTTTGAGTGAATCGGTCACATGACCTGGAAGGTATTGAAGAAATAAGCTCATTTTCGCATTAAAATATTAATATAAAAATATTTTAAGTATTAAAATGCAATAAAAAGAGGTGTGTCTTATTTAGCCAATGTAGTTCTTTGACCCAACATTGATTTTGAGTGATTAGGTCACATGACCTGGAAGTTATTGAAGAAATAAGCAAATGTTCAATCAAAACTATTAATAAAACGTATTTAAAGTATTAAAATGTGTGTTCAATAACTGTATTCTCTGGAGTGAATTTGCTTCATATTCGCATCATGATCGAGAAGCTGTCGATTTATTAAAAAGAACATTTTTCTTGTGTAATTGTAAAAGTCATTTGTTGATGGTCCCTAAATGAAAGCCTCGTTTCGCGGAGAAGATCTCCCCGTTAAACTGACGCTGCTGGCGGGTCCGGGAAACTGACGCTGCTGGCGGGTCCGGGAAACTGACGCTGCTGGCGGTTCCGCGAATGTCCGTCGAATATCCAACCTAAAACCAAATTCACCGCGGTGAGAAACCGCACTGAATAGCGTGGCAGTAGACTACTACTAATCTTCTCTATGCAACCTGAAGAGTAAAAGACTCAAGTCCGTCAGAAATTAATGACTGTAAGTGTAAGCCTTACCCCTAATTTCCACCGGGTCCGTCTGCAGAGGCGCGGGAAGGTATTTTGAGTGGGGGTGCTGAGGTGCTGGACTCCAGTGAACAGTATTACGGGCACCATAGAGCACGCACAAAAAAACTCCCCACACGCAAACACACAGTAAAGCCGCGACTGTTACAATGAAGGCTCGATAATCAGCTCACGGCATATAGGCAGGGGTAAAGTGCTATTTTTTACGAGTGGGGAGTGGACCTCACCTCCTCTAGGGGGGTCCGGGGGGATGCTCCCCCGGGAAGATCTTTTTTAAATATTGAAGTTAAAAGCATCAATCTGGTGCACTTTGAGAGCAACATTAAGAGATCTATGGATACATCTCTCAACACCCAGATGAAACACAACTGTAAGCAGATGTTCTTTTTCTTTATGGATATTTTACAAATCACTCCCCTTTCAAACTGTATTCTTGTTTTACTGCCATATAGTATTTCATAACTGTTTTTCGTTTATTCTCTTATTTTTTTTATAACTATAATGATCATATGAAGGTGTGCCGCGGAAATAATCTTTTGAATAATTTTTGACCAAACCGTTTGAGACCCACTGAGATAACTTAGACTAAAGTTAACTATCTAAACACTCAGAGAGTCCTTTAGCTCACCTGAGCCCCTCAGTCTGAGAGGAGAACTCTCCTCCAGCTGGTTGTGGAACAAACAGCTCCGTATGTCCGTTAGTGCAGCTAGCTAACCAGATGCTAACAACACGGTCCCTGCTGCTGGCACCGGTCCCTCTCTCTCTCTCCCCCTCTCTCACACACACTAAATGCGCTATTTCCGCACACACACAGAGCCGCGAGCTTGAATGACACAAGCGCACTTTTATTTCCGAGCAACTCTCTGATTGGTCTTGTGTCTTGTCTCTGTTGCATTCACTGAACACGGGAAATTACAGTCCTGCCGTCCTTTCTAGTGTCTTGATGAGGTTCACGTAAAGCACGGTTAATGTATTATATTATTGAGGTAGAATTGTCCGGGGGCTACAGAAAAAACATTCGGGGCAGGCCAAAATATTATTTTACCAACAATGTGGAATTTATTGGCTACATATTGCACAGATTATGCACAGCGGGGGCAGCAATAACCGTCAAATAATAATTCAGACAGGGGAGCTCCACACCCCCTGCCTGCCGCTAGGGGGTGCTGCAGCGCCCTCAGCACCCCCCTTCCCGCGCCCATGTCCGTCTGCGTCGCGTTACGGCTCAGAAGCGTCCCAGAAGCGTCCCAGAAGCGCCCCAGAAGCGTCTCGGCTAGAGATGTTAGGATTCACCGATTCGCATCGGTGCACCGGCATAAACGTTCAAGATACGAGTGCACCGGTTGAAAGAGTGCACATCGGCTACAGTTTGGGTTGAACCGGGTTGAACTCACGTTGCATCGATTGCGTAGCGTCTTTGCATCAGTAAAAAAACGATTCATTCATATAAAATCCCCTCATCTTGTCAACGCTCAGCAGAGACGATCTTTGATATTTGTTTCGCCACTACGGAGGCCGAGAGTCTCAGTTATCAACACCCACGGAAGTTGAGGAGAAAGAGAAACACAGCGCACCGAAAAATGCCTACAAATCAAACGTTTGGCAACACTTCGGATTGTTCAAGAAAGACGGTGTAATAGTCCTTTATGCTATATAGTTGACCGCAGGTCATGGAGAGTAATAAGGTATCCGTAGACCTTTGTATGAGGTATCTTTATTACTTAACAGGTCTACAGCCATGATACATAGATCCGTCCTAGATGCGGACTTGCATACACACACTATTACTCCGCAGCCGCACCCCATCAGTAACGTCCTGATGGTATATGTGCGCGGCACTATATACTACAGACGGTCAACTTGAAAAATCACTCGCATATTGTCAACAATGCCGAGCCGCTTTAAAGTACACAAGTAGTACGAGGAACTTAGCGACGCACATAAAGAGGCGACATGGGGTCTGCGGCTGAAAAGAGAAACCTGAAAGTTAGACATATGAGTTAAATCACTCAGTGAAGTGTTCTGTCAGAGAGAGTGGTGTTTAGTTTACAGCATCCTGTGACGGCCAATAATAATTTAAATGTCTTCCTTACTGTAAGCAGTTATGAAATACCTGTTTGTGAAAGGTTATTTGTATTCTTTATTGTTCATATAGAACCCACTGCTTTCTGCTCACTGGTGAGTTAGCCTATGAATGAGTGTTAAGCACATCAGGCTGCAGCTGTATGGGCATTGCACTATGGTAGCTGTTATTTGCACATTGTTAATCATGAGCAATGCATCCTTACATTGTTTAACTGTGAGGTGTTATACAATTGTACTCTGGAGAGCTTTTAAAGGTAAAAAAATAAACGGCATGATGGGATGTACATTACCAAATATGTAAAGCATTTTTTCGTTAATGTATGATTTGCTGCATATAAGGAATAAAACAAAAATCCTCTGTCGTACCATATTGAAGTATCATTATTTTTGCATCGTGTTGAATCGCATCGTATCGCCCCGAATCGCATAATGTTGAATCAAATCGTATCGAACTGTATCGCAACAGGGGTGAATCGTATCGTATCGCATCGCCTGGTGTTTCAAATGTATCGTTAATGTATCGTATCGTGGCAACGTATCGAGATGGCCATCGCATCGGCCTCAGTGATGGAGATGCACATCCCTAGTCTCGGCGCAGGGCTTCTCTAAAATTAGGATCAATCCTATTTTTTACGCGAGGCAGCCGTAAGGTAATGTCGGGCAGACAGGAAGTGGAACGTTCAGAGCATATCATATATATATTAATGCTGTCAAAATTATCGCGTTAACGGTGGTAATTAACTTTTTTGAATTAATTGCGTTCAAATATTTAACACATGTGCGGAATGTCCCGTCCCATACATCCCACCAGTGGCAGCACCAGGGTATGGCTGGGGTAGGCTACACCCATACCAAGAAATGGCTTAGCCCTACCATGAAAAACGATGTTAAAGTAAGCAAAATAAAGTCCGCCAACTCGCGCCGAGAATTGCGCAGACAGCAGTTAGTAAGATTGATTTCAGTAGCCACTTGTCTGGAAATACTGAAGACCAGAAACGGTTTTGAAAACGTTTGTCACGTAGTGATCGTCTTCTCAATAGAACATCTTTGATAATGTCTTATGGCCAATCAGAATCAAGATAACGGCGTGGTGTTGTTGCAGGAAGTCCCGACTGAGAATACTTTTGCTGTACAGGGGTGCACATAACTGGTACGCAGGTTATGTGCGTAATCTGAAATGCGACCATCACTTGTGTCACAAAGTGCATTTGCGTACCGACGTACTTGTGAAGCCTTTCCAGAAGGCGGTTAGACAACGCACCTACCTTGTTTGCTACCGTCGACAGACTAACTAACCCCCCAGTGTCAGTAGCCTCTGAATTTCTATCCACCAGGGCATGCAATGATTTTGCCTCCTTCTTCACTGACAAAATTCAGAAAATCAGACAAGCAGTCAGTGCCTCTGCATCAGGTACAGCAAATGTGTTGTCCCTATGTCCACCTAATATCAATTCAAACACCATGACACAATTCCATCAGATTAATGACAAAAACCTAGAGGACATTATCAGGGGCGCCGCCAGGGATTTTGGGCCCCATTAAAATATATCACATTCAGTGTTTCCCACAGATCTGAAATATACTTGGGGGGGTGCTGGTAGCGGAGGGGGGGGTGGGAGTTGAGGTGACGTGCAACAACATTAACATGAACCTTTCTGTTGGTCGCTTGTTAGCAGACCCTTCACGCGATGGCAGAGCGAACAGGTACACCCATAGTGATAGCCCTAGTTTAAATCTACTACCCACGAATAAACATATGGACATGGGTTACTATTTACTATTACATTGTCCAAAAGTTAATCGATCGCAGATGAAAAAAAATATTATTAATTTTATTTTTTTTAAACCTAAATGGGTTGCGAAATATACTTGGGTGGCCGTTAATATACCTGGGCGGCCCGCCCAAGTAAAGTCTATGTGTGGGAAACCCTGACATTGGGCCCCACCACCAGGCACAGGCCACTTTGTTTATAAATTACCTCGAGGGCCGTACCAAATGGTCTAGCGGTCCGTATACGGCCCGGGGGCCGGAGGTTCCCCATCCCTTCTTTAATATAATAACATTAGTATTAATATCATAACCAAAATGTCGGTGATTAACATTTTGTTTACCTAATACAGACTGATCACTCAACGCTTCAAACTGTCCATCATCCAATTAGACTAAAAGCAGTTTTTTGTTTGTAGATCATTGGCTATGTGGGAAAATGCTGTGTTTGAAATGTATAATTACAAGTAGATGTTAGCTTTTTGTTTTCATATATATATATAAATATATATATATATATATATATATATATATATATTGTATTCCAGTCTCCCTTCAAATATGTTAAGTGGCATGTCATTCAACACAATGCTGCTCACCTCCGTCAGTTGGGAGAACATCTGGCTCAGGTTCAGCATTATGGGGGGACAGGGCAGCTGAGCCTAGGGATTGATCTGTTGGTCCTGGCACCAGGGGGAGGGACAACTGATTTAGTATGAATAGGCACTAAAAAGGTGCCTGCATGTATTAAAGGTAAGTAGGTAAGAATGGAGTTCCAGCTCGAGTGCGCTAGAATCTGAAAGTACACAACCCAAAAATATCTGCCCCTTCCTTCAGACTTCCTTACAGAGCCCCTCCTCCAACACACACAAACACACACATGACCAATGAGGGCACGAGATAAGTTCGTGCACAGATGGAAGGCTGACAGGCAGGTAGGCCATCCAGCTATTTTAGCCGGGCCGGCTCAGATGATTTGTCGTGCTTTTTACGGTACTACGGCTTCCACAGATGACATTTTTGTATGTATTTATTGTCAAAGCATTTAATATATTCATTGTTATCGTGATGTTTAGAGCATTCCATGGAATATAATAACTAGTGTTTCTCATGGTGTTTCTGAAGTGAATTACCTACCCTACCTTTAAATGTCAGCTAAAAGAGCAGTGAAATGGAAAAACACTGAATTGTCTGTAAAGATATTAACAGTAGCCTACTTAAAGAGCATCTTGCAGGTTTTTATTTATTCTACATTTATGCTTAAACTTGCTTGAAAATTACAATTAAAAAAGTGAATGCAGGATTTGATATGTTTTACGAGACATAAGGGCAGGAATTCAGAGGGAAAGGAGCAATTTTGAGCTCTGCTCTTAAAAACGGCTTTTTTTTAAGGTCATACGTCAAACGCGTCATATTACATCACGCAGGGGAAACATCTCCGCTCTCTGACCGCGGGTATAGTAGAGTTGCGTTGAGTAGAGCGGTTGTGTTTTAACCCTCCTGTTGTCCTGGGGTCATTTTTGACCCCAAAAGGAAATCTATTGCTGTCAAAAATAGGTTTTTAATTCATCAAATGGTCTGAAAATTATAGGGGTGGTTCAATACTATGCTCTTAACGAGTAAAATACATTTGAAGTAATTTCATTGAATTATGGGTGTTTTATTGTATTTTATAACACCTTGAGCCCTCTGGGGTCAAAAATGACCCCGCAGGACAAAGTGGAGCAATGGGGCACATTTTTTCAGCATAATGCTGCAACAACCCTCTGCCTGCTCCTCGGAGCGCGCACACACACGAACACACACACACACACACACACACACACACACACACACACACACGAACACACACGAACACACACACACACACACACACACACACACACACACACACACACACACACACACACACACACACACACACACACACACACACACACACACACACACACACACACACACACACACAAACACACACACACACACACACTTTTGATGTATAGGATCAAGCAATTTTTAGATCAACAAAAATCATAAACAAAAAAGATAAACGAAAAACAAACAGGCCTTTTCTCACGGTTGCTGGGGCATTTCACCTTTTAGTCCCTCCCTCCTTACGACACACACACACACACACACACACACACACACACACACACACACACACACACACACACACACACACACACACACACACACACACACACACACACACACACACACACACACACACACACACACACACACACACACACACACACACACACACACACACAATGTATTCTTTGATGTATTGGATCAATCAATTGTCAAGTCAAAAACAAACGGGCCTTTTCTCACAAATGTTGGGGCATTTCACATTTTATTCTGAGAGAGACAGGCAGCAAAATGAGGAGGCAGAAACATTTGACTGTGGAGGAGCTTCATGAGCTAATCTTTAACCGTGTTATGGAGGAAAAATCAACCGATGAGGAGGATTCAGGGTCAGAAGAGGAGGAAACTCATGAAGAGGTGATCGATGTAAGTTACAGACCAAATTCTTCCTCTGAAGAAGCCCCCACATCGCCCACTTCTGAAATGGAAGAAGGTTTTTTAATGGAGGAAAATGAATATGAAGAGGTAGAATCAGAAATGGAAGAAGTTTCAGAAGTGGAGGACCGCATTTATTTTGAGGAAGTGGAAGAATCCACTGATGAGGAAGAATCTGAGGAAGAGGACCCAGCTGAGATGGAAGAATATTTCCAATCTAAGAATGAAAAAATGATCTGGTCTTCCATCCCTCCCATTGACGGACGTCGCATGGTAACAGCAGAGAAAGCAGAGAGAGAGACAAGCCGCCAGGGTCCAACCATGTATGCAAGGTCTCGTATTGAGGACATAAAGTCCGCTTTGTATCTGTTCCTGCCCAAGGCCATCGAAGAGTCAGTGCTGAACATGACTAACAAGGAGGGGCAGCGTGTTTATGGGAAAAAATGGAGAAAGATGGATCAAATGGACCTGCAGGCATACGTGGGTTTGTTGGTTCTAGCTGGAGTGTACCGATCCAGCAAAGAAGCTACAGCAAGTCTATGGAATGCAGAGTCTGGTAGGGCAATTTTCCGTGCTACCATGACACTTAAAATGTTTCATAAAATCTCCACAGTCATAAGATTTGATGACAAAGACACAAGAAAAGATCGCCGGGCAAACTTGCTCCAATTCGAGACGTTTGGGACACGTGGATGTCTCTCCTGCCAATGATGTACAATCCAGGCACTAATGTGACTGTCGATGAGCGCCTGGTCCCATTCAGAGGTCGCTGTCCATTCAAACAGTATATCCCAAGCAAACCAGGGAAATATGGGATACAAATATGGGCAGCATGCGATGCCAGGTCAAGCTACGCATGGAATATGCAGATATACACTGGCAAACCTGCTGGTGAGACGTCAGAAAAAAATCAGGGCATGCGAGTTGTCCTTGACATGACAGAAGGCCTCCAGGGAAAAACGATAACCTGTGACAACTTCTTTACTTCACATGCCCTTGGCCTGGTGCTGCTGAAAAGAAAGCTGTTCATGGTGGGAACAGTAAGGAGAAATAAACCTGAGCTTTCCCCTGCACTGGTGTCAAAAGCCGACAGGGCTCGTTTCTCATCGAAGTTTGCTTTCACCGAGACCCATGCTCTGGTGTCCTATCTCCCCAAAAAACAGATAAATGTTCTTCTGATGAGCACTCTGCATCGGGATGCAGCTGTGAGCGACAGGGATGACAAAAAGCCCAAAATCATCGAAGATTACAATCACAACAAAGGAGGTGTCGATAACCTTGACAAGGTTACCAGTGTGTACACGTGCAAAAGAATGACAGCCCGTTGGCCCCTAGTTGTCTTCTTCAACATTCTCGACATGTCTGCATACAATTCCTTTGTCCTGTGGTCTGAGATCAACCCAGCCTGGAATCAGAAATGCGTGAAGTTTCCACTTTAAATTCTTGAAATAACAGTCAAGCAAGACAGGGTCAAAATGACCCCAGAGGGCACAAGGTGTGATTATGTGTTGTCATTACAAAATATATAAATTATTCAAAAAGGGCATCCTTACTAAACTTTGACATATACCAGTCTCTGATAAGACAAATAGTCACAATACGATATGTTCAAATTATTAAATAATTTCATTTATATTTTAACTCAGAAAACGGTAAAATGTCATATAAAAAAGGTATTTTGGCCCTAAATTCCAAAACAAAGGGAAAAATGTATGGTATTGAGTTGGACTGAAGCAAAACTAAAGGTTTAACACAAAATGGATTGACATTTCATACTTTATGCTTGAAATAAGAGTCAAGCAAGACGGGGTCAAAAATGACACCAGACGGCACAAGGTGTGATTATGTGTTGTTGTTAAAAATATATAAATTATTCAAAAAGGGCATCCTTACTAAACTTTTACATATACCAGCCTCTGATTAGACAAATAGTCACAATACGATATGTTCAAATTATTAAATAGTTTCATTTATTTTTTAACTCAGAAAACGGTAAAATGTCATATAAAAAAGGTATTTTGGCCCTAAATTCCAAAACAAAGAGAAAAATGTATGGTATTGAGTTGGACTGAAGCAAAACTAAAGGTGTAACACAAAATGGATTGACATTTCATACTTTATGCTTGAAATAAGAGTCAAGCAAGACGGGGTCATAAATGACCCCAGAGGGCACAAGGTGTGATTATGTGTTGTTATTAAAAATATATAAATTATTCAAAAAGGGCATCCTTACTGAACTTTGACATATACCAGTCTCTGATAAGACAAATAGTCACAACACAATATGGTCAAATTAATTCATTGTTTTACTTTTTTTTTTTTATCAGAAAATTGTATAATTTCATATAAATAAGGGTCTATCGGCACTAAATTCCAAAACTGAGGGAGAAATGTGTGGTAATCGGTTGTACTGAAGTAGAACTAAAGGTGTAACACAACATTTATTCACATTTTATACTTTATGCGTTAAATATCAAACAAGCAAGATGGGGTCATTTTTGACCCCAGAGGGCACAAGGTGCATAGTAATCGGGAGGACATTACGAGGGTTAAGGAGCTGGTATTTTTCGGTAGTTTTAAATCGTATTTCACCATTTGTAATCATGGTGCAGTATTGTGTTTGTGCAGGTTGCACAAACACCAGCCTGTCAGGACATCGAGTCCACAGTAAAAAGGACCGGAGCTAGCGTTCGTTCCTGGGTGCGTTGTGCATCCACCCCCCTGCAGCACATACTGCTTTATCAGGAAACCGTATTACTTCTCTCTCCCCCCCTTCGCTGCTCTCCCTCTCTCTCTCCTCCGGTACACGGCACCGTAAGACATTGCATTAGCAGAGCTCTCAAGTCTCACACATTTGGCGTGAGACACACGCATTTCACTCCATTCACACGCCACACCTTGTATTTCTCACGCAGAGATTGCTTTCCAGGGTACCGCCCACCAAGTTGCGCCGCAATTTTGTAAACAAATTAGGCTTGTTTAAGACGCATGCACTCCACTAGCACCCCGTGCAGGCCCATATCAAACCTGCCATTTCTAGGTAAAATCATTGAAAAAGTAGTTTTTCGACAGTTGAGTAATTTCTTGGATTTAAATAATTGTTTCGATGTGTTCCAGTCAGGCTTTCGTCCAAACCACAGCACTGAAACTGCTCTTGTAAAAGTCTTCAATGACATCCACTTTAACACAGACAGTGGCAGAACTTCAGTGTTAGTATTATTAGATCTCAGTGCTGGGTTTGACACTGTTGACCACAACATATTACTCGACCGACCAGAAAACTGTGTGGGACTTTCGGAAACAGTTCTAAATTGGTTTGAATCCTACTTCTTATCAGCTTCCAGTTTGTGTTCGGGCAACAGACAGCCTATCCGTTTTTAAGAGTACGCTTAATTCCTTCCTTTTTGATAAAGCTTATAGTGATAAAATAAAATAATCTAATAAGAGTGCATTGACGTAGATACATTGTGCCTCTTCACCTATACATTTTAGTTCTTACTCTTTCACTTAAATCCTAAAAACGTAGATCTCATTTTTAAAACTTTATCAAAACCTTTCCCCTCTATGACCTCTCGAGGTTTATTAGAGGGTAACAGGTTGCAGAGAACGCCTAGCCCGGCCGGGAAGTGTGGAACGTAGTCACTGACCCACTCCTACCTCTGACAAATTCAGGTTCCAATGGGGACCTTTTTCCCTGTGTGTGCCTCTCCACCTCTGTTTCCTCTTTTTTGTGTTCATATATATGCCGGGATCCTGAGTCGGGGCTAATCCTGTTGCTGTGGTCGTGTGTCCTGGATCCTCTATCCTGAGCACTGTATCTAAGTCCTGGACTTCGAGTCGTGGCTGAACCTGTCTTTGCGGTCCTGCCAGACTCTCACCATACTACTTCCCTGATGGCTCCCACAAGATTGCTGAAATTGCTGAAATCGTGGTGAAATTGTGGTGATTGACATTATTCACCCACGGATCTATGGGTTGAGGTATTGCTCTGCACGGACATTTGAGTGAGCCGGACTTCCTGTTTCCGCCGGTCGCTTCCCGGGCTTGAAGTGTTTACATGTTTTGGCAGATGGTTAATAAAAGTATAGTTTGTACCTCCCGTCTCTCGGCACCACATTGGTGACCCCGACATAAGTCTTGTTGAAGGATCCGAGACTGAACCGAGCATGGCAAGTAAGGCCGTTTTTTTTAAACTGCCGGAGTTTTGGGAGACATCTGCGGCTGCATGGTTTGCTCAGGCGGAGGCTCAGTTTGCCCTCCCCGGAGTGAGTGACGACGCAGCACGCTATTTTCACGTCGTTTCGGCGCTGGGGAGCTCCACTGCGACCCGGACAGTAGGCTTTATTACATCTCCTCCTGCCCAGGATAAATATGCAGCATTCAAGGCTTTCCTGCTAAAGACTTTCGAGCTGTCACGGTCGGAACGGGCCCGACGCCTGCTCGCTATTCATAGCCTGGGGGACAACAAGCCTTCTGACCACATGGAAATTATGCTCAGCCTGCTGGGTACGGAAGAACCTAATTTTTTGTTCATATAACTGTTTCTTCGGCACATGCCGCCGCATGTACAGACAGCGCTCGCTAACACGGCTATTACTGAGCCCCGCGCTTTGGCCGAAGAATCCGACCGGTTCTTCCTGGCAACATAGCGTTTTACCCCGGAGGTGCTGGCCCCGACACGCAGCGGCACCTTCCCCTCCGACGTCAGCAACTCCAGCCCTGGCCTATGTTATTACCATGCACGCTACGGGGCGAAAGCAAAGATGTGCCGTCCCCCTTGCACCTACAAGGTAACGGGAAACGCCAAGGCCTGCGCTCGGTAGTGGCCGCGAGCGTGGGCACATCCAACCGGCTCCTGTTCATCAAGGACACCCTCTCTGGTCGCAGACTCCTTTGTGACACAGGAGCCCAGCGAAGCGTCCTGCCGGCTACCGTGGAGGACGCCGCCGGTGGAGGCCACGGCCCACCTTTAACGTCTGCTAACGACACCCCTATTCGCACCTATGGCACAAAGACAGTGGACCTGTGCTTCGAGGGTCAGCGGTTTAAGTGGGATTTCGTCACGGCTGACATCTCCTTCGCCCTCCTCGGCGCAGACTTCATGTGCGCTCACGGGCTGCTGGTGGACGTCAAGAAAAGCCACCTGGTGGATGCGCTGACGTTTGCCTCGTTCACGTGTACCCGCGGCGAGGCCGTGACAAGTTCCAGCACCTTCTCAGTGAGTTTCCCGATTTGACGCAGCCCACCTTTTCCGCTGCCACTACCAAACACGGGGTAGAGCTCACATTGACACTGAAGGCCCCCCTGTCTACGCTAGGGCCTGCGGCTCAACCCTGACATGCTGGCAGTCGCCAAGTCGGAGTTCGTCAACATGGAGTGTCTGGGCATCATCCGCCGCTCAGACAGCCCTTGGGCTTCGCCGCTTCACATGGTCCCGAAATCAGCCGGTGGCTGGCGACCGTGTGGTGACTACCGCCGCCTTAACGACGCAACTACGCCAGACCACTACCCGGTCCCTCACATCCAGGACTTCTCTGCACACCTGGCGGGCAAGCTGGTTTTCTCCAAGGTGGATCTGGTGCGGGGCTACCACCAGGTGCCGGTGCAACGCCCGGACGTCCCCAAAACTGTGGTAATTAGGCCGTTTGGGCTTTTCTAGTTCCTGTTCCCGTTTGGACTTAAGAACGCAGCTCAGTCCTTTCAGCTGCTGATGGATTCAGTGCTCAGAGACATGCCATTCATCTTGGTCTATTTAGACGACATCCTGGTCGCCAGCTCCTCCTCCGAAGAGCACCAGGCACATCTCCGAGTCCTTTTCGCGAGGCTCAACCAACATGGCCTGATTATCAACCCGGCGAAGTGTCAGTTCGGGTTGTCCTCCATCCATTTCCTCGGGCACCTCATCAGCAAGGATGGGGCCGCCCCCCTCCCGTCGAAAGTGGAGGCCGTGTCTGCCTTTCCACGACCGTCTACAGCTCGGGCGCTCCGAGAGTTCCTCGGGATGGTGACGTTTTATCACCTGTTCATCCGTCGGGCGGCTCACACCATGCGCCCGCTGTACGAGGCCCTCAAGGACAAGTCCCCCGGTCAGGCCATAGACTGGTCGGCTGAAAGGGAGGTCGCTTTCAATGCCACCAAAGCCACCCTGAGCGAAGCCGCCATGTTGGCTCACCCGTCACACAGGGCCCCCATCGCTATCACCACCGACGCGTCTGACTACGCAGTGCATGAATAATGGGTCGACGGCGCCTGGCAACCGCTCGCCTTTTTTCAGCCGCCAGTTGACTCCCAGGGAGCGCAAGTACAGCGCTTTCGGCAGAGAACTCCTCGGTCTCTATTTGGCGGTTCGCCACTTCCGTTTCCTGCTGGAAGGTTGGGAGTTTGCGGCGTTCGTGGATCACAATCCACTGACCTTCTGCATGTCCAAGTTGGCCGAGCCGTGGTCCGCCCGACAGCAACGCCAGCTTTCGTACATCTCCGAGTACACCACGGACATACGACACATCGCTGGCAAGGCTAACGTGGTCGCGGACTGCGTCTCCAGAGCGGTCATCGGAGCTGTGCAGCTGGGCCTCGATTACCTCCGCATGGGCGCTGACCAGGCCTCTGACCACGGGGTCCAGACCCTCAAGGCCTCGGTCACGGGGTTACGCCTGGAGGAGGTCACGGTCGGTGACTCTGGCGCAAAGCTGTGGTGTGACGTCTCCACTGGCCAGCCTCGACCGCTGGTCCCTGCGGCCTGGCGCAGACCTGTTTTTGAGGCGGTTCACAATCTTTCCCAACCCGGTAGGAAGCTGTCCGTGAAGTTGTTGTCGCAGAGGTTCGTGTGGCAGGGGCTTAAGAACGACGTGAGGTCCTGGGTCGACTCGTGCGTAGCCTTTCAACGGGCCAAAGTCCACCGCCATACTAGGGCCCCTTTTGAACTTTTTGCGGTTCCTGAGAGGAGGTTTGACCATGTCAATGTCAACCTCGTGGGTCCGCTTTCCCCCTGTCACGGTTTCACCCACCTGTTTACGATGGTGGAGAGGACGAGCCTCTGGCCCGAGGCCGTTCCCCTCGCCTCGACATCAGCTTCCGACGTCGCCCGCGCTTTCATCGGCACGTGGGTGGCGCGCTTTGGGACCCCGTCTGACCTCTCCTCTGACCGCGGTTCTCAGTTCACCTCGGAGCTGTGGAACGCTGTTGCTGTGGGTTTGGGGATCAAACTGCACCGCACCACCGCATATCATCACCACGGATTGTGTGAGCGGTTTCACCGGTCCATGAAGGCGTCGCTGCGTGCCGGCTTGACCGATGGCAACTGGGTGGATAAGCTCCAGGGGGTTATGCTCGGCCTCAGGTGTGCCCCCAAAGAAGACCTGCAGTCCTCGTCGGCGGAGCTTGTCTATGGCCAGACACTACGTGTCCCCGGGGAATTCATTCCCACCGCCACTGTGCCCTGGTCTGCGGCCCGGCAGCGCTCCTCCCTGCTGGAGACCGCCGGGACATTCGCGCCCGTCCCCACATCGCAGCACAGCAACCCAGCTTTCCGGGTGTCGGTCGGCGGATTTCGTTTTTATTCGCCACGACGCCGACCGCGGTCCCCTGCGGCCCCCTTACGACGGTCCGTTCAGGGTCATACGTCACAGGGACAAGAGCCTGGTGGTGGACATTGGTGGCAGGCCTGAGACTGTGTCCGTTTATTGGATTAAGCCTGCTCACGTGGACGTTTCCAGGCCGTTGGAGTTGGCTCTGCCCCCACGTCGGGGCCGCCCTCCCATGGCCCGCCCCCCGCCCCCTGTGGGGATGCCCTCGCCCTCATTGGCGCCCCTGCCCTCGCCTGTGGCCCCGCCCTCCTCGGTCCCTGTGGTCCATACGCGCCGGGGTCGGGTGGTACTTCCTCCGAGGCAAGGGGATTTTGACTATGGGTGAATACTGGGGGGGCTTGTGTGGTGATTTACATTATTCACCCACGGATCTATGGGTTGGGGTATGTCGATCCGCTCCCTCCCCTTCCCCACCATTCTTAACAACGTTAACAAACAGCAGAGTAGTGGGATCCAGTAGAAATGGTAAAAAAGTAAAAGCCTGCTGCTTATTGTTCTACTAGGCCAGGGGTTGGCAACCCGCGGACCTCGAGCCGCATGCGGCCCTTTAAGCCCTCTGCTCTGGCTCCCTTGAGCTTAGACAAAAATAAGAAGGAAATAAAATAAAAGTATTTGTAGGACTATTTATATGTTGTTGCATGGTTGAAAATGTTTCTTATCTTGTATTTTGAGGTGATACTGTGACACATAAATAAAAAACAAACGGTTTTAATTAGGTCAACTAAAATATGCTTCACATCCTGCTATGGTCCCGCGCTAGCGCATTTTCCTGCGGGTGCCTGACCCCCGGCTCGATGAGCGAACTATGGATAAATCAAAGAAAAGTACCGGAGGAACACATGATTTAATTCTGCGTGGACAGAGTTGTATGCTTTCACAGCAAACGATACTGGTTTACCGGTATGTTTGATATGTAGAGAGAGGTTGTCAAAGGTGCTGCAGGCTTTACGTATCGAGGAACAACACAGGAGAGGAAGACAGCTGACGATCTTCTGTCATAATTCGATGGGGTATGTAATTTATTTCAGAAAACACTTTTTGTTATATTCCATGGAATGCTCTTAACGTCCCGATAGCAATGAATATATTAAATGCTTTGACAATAAATACATACACAAATTAATCTCTGGAAGCCGTAGCGCTGTAAAAAGCACGACCAATAATCTGAGCCGGACCGGCTAAAATAACTGGATGGCCTACCTGCCTGTCAGCCTTCCATCTGTGCACAAACTTATTTCCTGCCCTCATTGGTCATGTGCGCGTTCTTGTGTGTTGGAGGAGGGGCTCTGTAAGAAAGTCTGAAGGAAGAGGCAGATTTTTTCCGGTTGTGTATTTTCAAATTCTAGCGCACTCGAGCTGGTTTCTCCATTCTTACCTACCCCACCGTTAACTCTTGTTAGGGTGCAGCTATATGTTTTATTTATTTCAAAGTGGGCACATTTTAATTATATATTTGTTTCCTTCAAATATGCAGAGGACTCCCCAAGTGCTGTGTTTAATTTATTTTAAAGTAGGCCTGTGTATTATTTGTAATTCCCCTTATAGGAGTTCTTTGTTTCTTATTAGAGGTTAACAGTTTTATATAACGTAATAAATAGCCTAATAAATGCAACAAAAAAATCGTTTTGGTCTGATATAACAATAAATACAACTTTATTAGCTATCAAGCTATGAAATATGTTTTGCGGCTCCAGACAATCTTTTTTTGGAAAAAGAAGCAGAATGGCTCTTTTGGTCAAAAAGGTTGCAGACCCCTGTACTAGGCCAACATAGAGTCAAAGAGTATATGAGAGTGAGAGTGTGTTAATTAAAGTGTTGGGCAAGTCACTTTTAAAAAGTAGGCTAACTAGTAATAGTTATAGTTACTGCTCTCAAAAAAGTAACTCGTTACTTTATTAGTTACTAAATTATAAAAGTAACTAGTAACAAGTTAATTTACTTTTAAAATAATAACAATACAAATAGCCTACAAGTTTTTGTGTTGTTCTGTGGCACAGTAAGAGAAAAGACTCACTACTTAGCCTACTTAGGTGCTTCAGGAGATTGGCATTGCTGTTTTTCGATGTGGACAATGCTTTCTGTACTGCACACAGTTTACATTTTACCGAAATATTTTTTGCGTCCTTTATCCCCACAAATTGAAAATAGTGGTTATATTTCCAAGTTGTAAATGCGCTGCTGCTCTCGCTGATACTTGCATCTGCCATTGTGTGTGCGTGTGCTGGTGGTGGGCGTTGCCGTGTGTGTGTGTATATGTATGTGTATGTGTATGTGTGTGTGTGTGTGTGTGTGTGTGTGTGTGTGTTAGCATTAGCAAATGTTCGTGTGTGTGTTTTCCCCATAAGGCAAGACCCGCCCAATTCTGTCTCTGATTGGCTTACCCTGAAATGTTACCCCGCGATAACCAATCTTCACTCCTCTCTGGTTACTTAAGACCAAAACTCATGTACAACAACTTACTTGCAATAAATAAGCACTAATTAGAGGGTTATTGAGGAAAAACTCTCAACTAATGGCCTATTACTTGTAGAATATGGTCATGTAGAATAAGTCATTAATAACTGTTTTATAATGAATAATAGAGAGCCAATATACTGCTAATATGCATGTTAATTAACAACTATGATGGTTAATTTGTGTAACTTAATATAAAGTGTTACCGCATTTAAATAATTTGGCTTTATAATGAATATATTCAAATGGAACAATGCTCAAGTATCCTTGATCCTTGACTCGCCATCTTTTTTGTGGACGCTTAACTGCAGGGACATCCTTGTCTAACATCACAGGGACTGATTTGGAAATGGTATCAATAACTCCAACAAGTCATTGTTAGAGTTATATAGAAGCATAGCATTTAAATTCATGTCAAAGGGCCACTCAGAAGGATTAGGTCACAGTTGAGAAAGGAAAAAGGATCTGGGGTCAATCCGACTGGATCCAATTAGCTGCCTCTGACAGGAGGCCATGACAAGCCTACTGCAGCGACATCTCATTCGCTGAGCCCGGGTCTCTACTCGCAGAGGGATAGAGGGATAGAGGGCTCGGGAATAATAGAAGAACAAACAAGTCACGACTCCAGGAGAACACCCACCAGATACTCATTAGAAGAGAATCTCTGCTTCGCTTCTCCCCTCCCCTTCCTCCCTCCAGTTCCCCTCCCCTCCTCTGAGTGTGCTCTTCAGATTGGTTTAGATGAGAGGAATGCTCTTGTATGGGCTCTTGGACACTGACAGCATTTTTTTCCACTTTGCAGAATGTACAGTGAGCAGTATTGACAGCACTTTTGAAAGCATTCAATTAAAGTTTTTTTAAATCTGCCGGAGGTGACAGTTTTTCATGTTTCAAAGTGGAGTTAGAAAAACACTTGTTTTGTAGAGAAATCACTTCCAGGGAGAATGTGCTTACCTTTTTCTTATTTTGAAAGTAAATAATTAATTCTTAAACTTCAAAAGATGTCTATCTGTTGTGGGTCATTAAAAAAAGGAAAATTAAGTTAATGTTTAATGAGTGGTGTCACTGTTGGCAAATAGCTCATCAGATTACAAAACTCTGTGAAGAAGACATTATATTCTAAACGAGGTAAAATAAAGATGAGAACAAGTTTGGGTTACATTTAGCATGCAGACCCGGTATAACAGATAATCCCAGATGTATGTTAATCAGTTGCTGAATGAAGTGTTTTTTTTCCCAAAATGTCACTTTGTAATCTTCGGACCTAACAATAACTAAATAGTTCATTTCCAATGCATGAATCTAAACCTCAGAGTATGGTGATCAAAATGCATCAATATGGCAAGCTTATTATTGAGTAAAAAAAAAGGTGAAAACCATTTCCCGCAGATAAAAGTAATTACTCACACAGAACACCACTCCCAGGGACTAAACTCTTTTTAGTTGTCAGTAAACAAGTGGTGGAATGGGGCTGAGGGGATCAGCGGTCCTTTGAAGTGTTCAGTCCTTGTTTAAAATAAGCACAGTAGCTTGTCTATTTCTCTCCACCACCGTCGAAAGAAGCTTAGACAGGAAGCTCTTTGGCCTTGGCACCCCATTTCAGGGTCCCTGGACAGCAGCCTTGAAGCAGGAAGCCGGGGCGATGGACTAATCGTATTCAGGTCTCCGAACAAGTGCCTTCTAGGCTGACTTTGCACAGCTGTGAGTGCCTCTGAACCATCCCCAGCTGGGCTGAACAGGCCATCCAGCAAAGGTTAAACAAAGGGCAAGCAAGAAGCAGAACGACTGGGGTTAAGATTTAAGTTGTTATGATTCTTCAGCGCAACATACTGACCGTCATATTACATTCTCAGAAAACAACTTTCTTTAATGAATGGAAGGATTTCTTATAGCAGATGGTTTAAACATTAAGCGTCGGCATGCCTTTTATGTCAAGAACACAGTCAATCACATTTCAAAGGTATATGTTGGCAAGGACATGCATCAATTTCACTTTGCAATGCGTTTCCCATAGGTAACCAATATGAAAGGTCACATGTATCTGCCATGGGCAGATTAGTCTTAGAACAGACTAGGCACATCATTTTGTGCTTGTAATGTCTGAAATGGTTATTTGCTTGCGCAGTGCTCTTCTTTAGTACACAATTCTGTTCTCTGCCTGCTGACTTTAAACATATTTTTAAATCATTGAGCAAGCTTTTAAGAACTAAAGATAGCTTTGATAACTGTTCTTGAATTAATGATCTCATCCAAGGTCTTCAGATTCACTAAATACAAAAGTCTTAGATGAAAAGTAGTGTGATTATAAGAGCTAGATAAAAAGGTTTCCTGATCATTTATGTTGTTGTATACGATTCAGAGAAACAAATTGAATCAGGCTCATCTGTAGAAATGTGGACCTTAATATTTAATGTGATGTAAATTGCTTTTGTTTGATAAAACTAGAGTGGAATAACCAACACCAGGGGGATTTTGGTGGGATAAAGACCATCCTGGCCCACAATTACGGGGGGCTGCCTGAGCCGGCAGACATAACTCCATCTCTGTCAGATATAGAAAGCCCCCTTTAAAATAGTGGCTGGAGGGATTCAAATGTACCCAGTGCTAACCCAAGCACGGGAAGTCAAGGCGAGCGTGTGGCGAATCCCAGAATTAAAACTAATCTCTCTAGGAGGTACAGCTTCTAACTTATTTTCCCATCGGCAGGGAGTAAGAAGGAAGAGCCTAAAGAGGCGCTAGCTAGCTTCTTCTATTTGAATGGGCCTCTACTACTGTATGGGTTTGTGTGCTCCATTGTTGTCTCTGCTTCCTTGTGCCCAACTGACATGAAAGAACATTGACCTAAATAAAAAACTTTTAATAAGATTTTTTATCTTTCACATCTTTTAGTCTGTAACCTTCGATTTATGTTTTTTGCCTCCATGTCTCCTCTGGCGCTCCGTAATATTGTGCAATGTATCACACAGATCTGTTCAAACTACTTTTAAGAAGATAAAAGAAATGACTTTATGCATTATTTAGCCAACCTCATTATGTATTTCCAAAAGACATACAGCATATTTAAAATTCAATTGATGAATTTTCATAAAATTGTGAAACTATAAGGCTATTTGCCAACATCAACAACTGACTCCCTAAAAGTTGTGCATTACATGTCAGCTTCATTACACGTAATTTCCTTGGAGCCACTTACAATCCGCCATTAAAAACGTTTAACTATAGATAACCATGGGCAACGACTTAAAAAAAATCCTTTCTCCTTAATATTTGTGTATCCACTTCTGATCTGTTTTTCAAATTGTGTTTTGATAGAAAATGCAGTTGCTTCCTGGATCATGTTCAAGGCAGCATTAGGCAAAACATGCCCTTGGTTAAGGTTGTTTGGTTTCAAAGAGTTAACCTGTTATAAACTGTACTTCATTTAATTTGTACTGAACCAAAAATACATATTTCCTTTTTCTGAACTCACCAAGGTGAATCCTTCAAAACACCGACCAGCATTACTGTGCAGCTCTGTGATTGGCAGAGAGCAGAGGTGGGGACTCGAGTCACATGACTTGACTCGAGTCAGACTCGAGTCGCATATTTTTTTTTACTTGCTTGACTAACATTGATAAAATACTTGACTTGACTTTGACTTGGTATTCATGACTTGAGACTTGATTTAAGCTTGGGATAGATTACTTGAAAGGACAAGACTGTTTAAAATTAAATATTTGCGATGGTTTTTGTAGTAAGATATTACGTTTAGTTTTTTTGGAAAAACGTGATTATAGCGCCATGTGCGCAAACCTGGCAACCCACTAGAAGGCAGGAGTCTCAGTTAACATGGCAGCGGCTAGCTTTACTCCAAAAATAATGAAGTTTGGATTCAAGGATTATTTTGTCGATTACGGTAATAAGAAGAGAACAGCGGTATGCAGGGTCTGCAGCATAAAGATCAGTGACACGACCACCACAACATCCAACTTCATTCGTCACTACAAAAAAAAACACAGAGAAAGGTACGTGCATGTGTTAGCTAGAAAGCTAACGTTAAGTGTAAGCTACGTTAGACTTGGTTTCAAATCGATTAAGCATTGCAAAGAGAAGACAAAACGGTAAATTAACACTAGAACCGCCAAGGGATTCATTTTGACTAACCCTGATACTGACGGGCTGTCAGGAGAAAGAGAGGGAGAGAGAGAGAGGAAAAGAGATGCCTCGTTTATTTCCCCTGTGTTATTATCAGAAGTTACTGTAAACTGTTGAATAATGTAGTTCATCTACTTTTAGTAGTTTGTTAAATGTTTTAATTATGTTGTTTTTGTTTGTAGAAGTGCATCATTCCTTGATTTATTGTAAAATTAATCTGAACTCTTTTGATCTGTTATGATGATAAACTGAAGCAATTTCTAAATTAACCCAATTAAGTGAGTTTTAAATCGTCCAACTTAGTTTATAAGGAGATTATGAAGAGGAACAAATTAAATGATTTTAAAATGATATCTATGTAGGTGCTGACGCTGTTGGCGGTTCTAGTGTTAACATAATTAAATATGTGTAATGGCAAATGCCATATATGATTTTCTTACCTGGAATTCTGCCTTTTTGAACAGACTTTTTGATTGAGTCCTAGCTATATTGTCTGCAGTTCTAGGGTTAATATGAATCTAATATGATTGTCATTTGTCTAAATTAGATTTCAAATTATTAACTGTGTATGTAATGAAGATCATAGTGTGGGTTGAATCCATTTTCATAACCACTGTCTTTTAACTGATTTAAATGCGGAAACTGGGCTTATTCATCAGAATCTTGTATGACTTGACTTGACTTGCTTGACCTGAGCAATGACTTGACTTGCTTGACTCTCACCACAGTGATACTTGTAGGTCAAGACTTGAGACTTGCTCATGACTTGCACATGTAGGACTTAGTCCCACCTCTGGCAGAGAGACAGGGGATACTTGAGTGACCCACACAGCACCCTATACAGGGTCGCTACATTATTATTATATCTATTTTTAAAAAATGGAATACTTGTAAAAACCGATTAAATCATTACAATTAATACTATTGGACAAAAAAAAATACAATTTAAAAAAGGAATAAATAGTTAAATATGCACAAAGATAAATAAAAAAAAGTATTATTCATATTGTTATCATTTTTTTAATTATTGAAATGTATACAGTTAAGTTTCATATGAGTGTTGATAGATGTATCCATAGATTTAGTTAATTTTGCCCTCAAATTGCACAAAATTGATGCATTTAACTTCCCGGGGGCCTCCGGACCCCCCTAGAGGATGATAGGTCAACCCCCACTTAAAACATATTCACATGGATAGGATACTAAATAAATGTGCACACTTTTTATATAGTAACCTTTGTACCTCAGCAGGAGGGAGTTAATTATGTGATCAATGAAGGACCTTTATATACTATCAAGCAGCTGTGTCCAGCATTTACTGTAAGAATCACACACATTTATTCAATAATGCAGACTTAATAAACGACCATTATTTGCTGATTCTGGCTGGAGTGTTAAGGTTCAGGTTCAGGTTATTTATTTGTAACCGTAGGTAGATTCTGTTTGCAGAGAAAAAGACAAGGGTTCCATCCTAAAAACAAACACAACAGACACATCTCTGTTAATTGACAGTTACATAAGCTTCATAACGAGCCACAACTGTGCACGTGCACGCATGCGGAACTTATAGAATTAGCAATACACCCCTGGTTATGATGATTTTAGTATTAGTTCTGTGATGATGGAGCATCAACTTTTGGATCAACCAGATATTGACAGATTAGGGTCGTCCATAACAGCCACTTTAAACAGTTGACTGACTCTGTATAACAATTTTTTCCTTACTCTTATGATTTTCTTTCATCCTATCTAAGAGATAAAAAACATGAGTTCATTGTTTTAACAAGATTTTTCATACGGAGCACAAACTCAAACAAACTGCACATACAATATATCCGATTAAAGCTGAGACTCCACAGATTATTTAAATTTAGTATCATCACTGAGCGATCCGAACTCGCGACAGGGGAAGCAAACACAGACATCACAACACGTACCTTTACGGAGCTTTTACTGGCGATCGTCTCACCGTAGCTGTCAATCTGATCAAAAGACGTGCTCAATGGCATTAAAACGAGAAAAAACGCGGCTGAATCGGTTGATCCATAGGTTAATAATGTATATGTGGCTTTGAAACAATTATTTTTAATCCATAATTCCATTTTAATGTAAAAATCTGAGCAAAACAGTTAGCTGCTAATGGTAGCCACCAGAGTGTATGCAGCTTCCGGTTTTGGCCATGCGTCACTCTCACTCCTTATTTGTTCATCTATTGGTGTGTGTAGAACTTCCCCTCGATTCCATTGGCTCTAGCGGTTATAAAGAGATTTCATTCGTGAAAATCGACCAAGGGGGGCGATATATGAAAAATCCACCCAAATGACCCCAGAAGTGTTTTTTTTTTGCTAAATCTCTCTAAAAAAGGTAACATTTCACTTGTTTTGCATCAATCTTGATACAGGGTACTTATTATATGTTGTACTTTGGATTCCTGAAGCTGTTAGTCTACTAATCCATCATCCAAGGGTAGTTTTCACTATAAGTAAAAAATATTTTTCGGATGGACACTATAATTTACAGTTTTTTACTATGTTCAATATGTATTTTCTTTAAAATAAAAAAAAATCTATATTGATTCTGACTTTTCTACATCCAACTCACAGGTTTATCATTACTTTGAGAGAAAAGATTATTAATTTAACCCTTTTAGAAGGGAATATGTGGTAATTTGTTCTGGGAATGTCATTTTCTAGAAGCTGCTGGGACTCCAGCAGCTTCCAAGTAAAGTAAATCGCCGGAACGCCGACACCTCCTCATCTCCACCGCTCCCATGTTTTCTTTTGTGTTGCCATAAGTTAGTCTCTCTGCGTTTGTGCGCTGGGCTAATGCCAATGCTAATAATGCTAATGCAAGGATAATAAAATGGCGGCTTCACAAAACTTTGTTGGAGTTTTACGGGGCGTGGTTTGCATTCTGCCCATCCAATCAGACATAGGAACCTTTTTCTCCCACGAAAGTACCTGCTCTCTAGCAGTGACGGAAAAGGGGGAAAAAAACTTCTGATGAACTAATTTTAGTTCCGGCTCTTTTTGGTGTGAACGCGACATTTCGGAACTAAAGTGGGAAAAGTACTGCGGTGTGAACGCGGCTAAGGAATAAAGTGGCAATTAATGGTATGTGTGGGTTAATTAGTAATTATCTTATTTAGATAGACTGAAAACTGTGTTTGATTTTGCACATTGAATTAGTTAAAGAGAGAGAAAACAATCACGGGTACGATTAGAATACGCCACCTTTTGTTTTGTTTAGACTTTTTAGTATCAAAAGTCTCAGTGCCATTTTGACCAATTGAATTGAGCACAATGTGATGTTAGGCAATGTTTAGGAGGTTAATGCTGAACTTCAACTTATTACCATCTTTTAATTCCTTGCAGAATGCCCCATTCATCAAGGGTCAGCCACTTTCCCCTACAAAAAAGTACTGAGGGAAAGAATCAGGGAGGTTTGTTTTAGAAAATATTTTAAAATAAGAAATAAACAATGATGCTTCTGTGGAACGATTGGATTTTTGTATGCTTTGTTTAAAAGGAGTGTTTCAGTCTTAAGCATGACTGCTAATGTAAATATTGAAATTACAGTAACAATAATGTATTATTAATTTAAGGTTGAGGTACTTGTGTAATGTTTCATGTCGCATTAATGCATCATGTCCAGCCATATATTTTTACATTACATTTTTTCTTGTAATCATTTGTACGTGAATTCCTATTCTTGGCAGTGAACATATTTTTTAAAATAATACTATTCCAAAATATTAAACTGATGGAAAAAATGCTATTTACTATGTTACAATCCTTCATATGTTTGAGTTAATCGTACATACTATTACTTCAAATTATCATTTGAATTCACTGGACTTTTCGTATTTACAGTGGGGCAAAAAAGTATTTAGTCAGCCACCAATTGTGCAAGTTCTCCCACTTAAAAAGATGAGAGGCCTGTAATTTTCATCCTAGGTATACCTCAACTATGAGAGACAAAATGAAAAAAAAAAATCCAGAAAATCACATTGCCTGATTTTTAAAGAATTGATTTGCAAATTATGGTGGAAAATAAGTATTTGGTCACCTACAAACAAACAAAATGTATGGCTCTCACAGACCTGTAACTTCTTCTTTAAGAGCCTCCTCTGTCCTCCACTTGTTAACTGTATTAATGGCACCTGTTTGAACTCGTTATCAGTATAAAAGACACCTGTCCACAACCTCAAACAGTCGCACTCCAAACTCCACTATGGCCAAGACCAAAGAGCTGTCAAAGGACACCAGAAACAAAATGGTAGACCTGCAACAGGCTGGGAAGACTGAATCTGCAATAGGTAAGCAGCTTGGTGTGAAGAAATCAACTGTGGGAGCAATTATTAGAAAATGGAAGACATACAAGACCACTGATAATCTCCCTCGATCTGGGGCTCCACGCAAGATCTTACCCCGTGGGGTCAAAATGATCACAAGAACGGTGAGCAAAAATCCCAGAACCACACGGGGGGATCTAGTCAATGACCTGCAGAGAGCTGGGACCAAAGTAACAAAGGCTACCATCAGTAACGGCCCGTCCACACAGCGGCGTGCGTTGACGCTTCACCATTCACTTTGAATGGGGTGACGTCACATTTCGCAGCACTGCATCGTGGGAAGCGATGCACTGGCGTGGCTCGCTGCAAAAGTTGAGCAATGTTCAACTTTTGACGCCTCGGCAGAAGCGTCAGCCAATCGAATCATATGCCAGTAGAAGCTCTAGCCAATCAAACCGCTGCTTGTGTGTCAGGGGCGGGAGGTTCATGTAAGTGGTTGTTGGTCGAGTTTCAGACACGCCCGCCGGCAAGCGTCAACGCACGCCGCTGTGTGGACGTGCCGTTACACACTACGCCGCCAGGGACTCAAATCCTGCAGTGCCAGACGTGTCCCCCTGCTTAAGCCAGTACATGTCCAGGCCCATCTGAAGTTTGCTAGAGAGCATTTAGATGATCCAGAAGAGGATTGGGAGAATGTCATATGGTCAGATGAAACCAAAATAGAACTTTTTGGTAAAAACTCAACTAGACGTGTTTGGAGGAGAAAGAATGCTGAGTTGCATCCAAAGAACACCATACCTACTGTGAAACATGGGGGTGGAAACATCATGCTTTGGGGCTGTTTTTCTGCAAAGGGACCAGGACGACTGATCCTTGTAAAGGAAAGAATGAATGGGGCCATGTATCGTGAGATTTTGAGTGACAACCTCCTTCCATCAGCAAGGGCATTGAAGATGAAACGTGGCTGGGTCTTTCAGCATGACAATGATCCCAAACACACCGCCCATGCAACGAAGGAGTGGCTTCGTAAGAAGCATTTCAAGGTCCTGGAGTGGCCTAGCCAGTCTTCAGATCTCAATCCCATAGAAAATCTTTGGAGGGAGTTGAAAGTCCGTGTTGCCCAGCGACAGCCCCAAAACATCACTGCTCTAGAGGAGATCTGCATGGAGGAATGGGACCAAATACCAGCAACAGCGTGTGAAAACCTTGTGAAGACTTACAGAAAACGTTTGACCTCTGTCATTGCCAACAAAGGGTATATAACAAAGTATTGAGATGAACTTTTGTTATTGACCAAATACTTATTTTCCAACATAATTTGCAAATAAAGTCTTTAAAAATCAGACAATGTGATTTTCTGGATTTTTTTCTTCTCATTTTGTCTCTCATAGTTGAGGTATACCTAGGATGAAAGTTACAGGCCTCTCTCATCTTTTTAAGTGGGAGAACTTGCACAATTGGTGGCTGACTAAACACCTTTTTGCCCCACTGTATGTGTCGTGCCTATTTGTGTTCTTAAGTTAGCAGTGAGCTGAAGCCAAGACAAATACAAATGTTTTAAGTTTATCCATACAAACTCATTCTTTAAAACTGTGATGATTGGTCTGTTGAATGACACCCATGAGGAAAAAGGTCCTATACATTATATCACATCGGCAGGGCTGTGAAGTGATGAGGCCCTCGCGAGCGTCGACGTAGTGGGGGGCGGAGGGGTGGTGATGTGTAAGTGGAGCCTCGCAGCAGAAACTATGGCGCACTCAATTGCGCCGCATTTGCGCATCAGATGATGCTCCCTGTCACTACCCGATCTGTACTGCGCATGTGCGAGATGATCCGCCATATTGGACAACTACATACGACAATTCCAAGGACACTTGACACAGTGGCTTTTGGCAAAGCGGATAAATAACCGAGAGAGATTAGTTATTGTTATTACAACGTGACTTCACTATTATTTAACAACTCTTTTTATTGGGTTCTTTTATTTGGGGTTAAGTACATAATAAGTGAGAAATGGATTTAACTTCTGCCATACATTTTTGCATACATTCACAGTAAATATTTATTCAGCATGATAGCTGTCTAACAGAAGTTAAATCCATTTCTCACTTATTCTGACAATGTAATTAACCCCAAACAAAAGAACCCAATAAAAAGAGTTGTTAAATAATAGTGAAGTCACGTTGTATTAACAATAACTCATCTCTCTCGGTTCTTTTTCTGCTTTGCCAAAAGTGTCAAGTGTCCTATTAGAGTTGCCGTATGTAGTTGTCTAATATGGCGGACCATCTCGCACATGCGCAGTACAGATCGGGCAGGGGGGCAGGTCGGGTAGTGACACTCCCTCCACAAGATGAGGCTCCCTCCACGAGAGGCAGACGCAGTCTGTGTGATCGGCGTGTAGGGAGGAGCGGGCCTGCACATCGGCATATATCACAGACTGGTGCATACTGTATATTGTACTGGCGGTAATTTGAAATGGAACGCAGCCCACACAAACCAAACCCTTTTGGAACACCCCACCTCCAGACACATTAACATGCACTCCCCTAACTTTCCCCTAAGCTGACATTTTATTTAATTCCATAACATCTTATCAACAGAGTAAATGAAGGGTAATCAAATAATAAAACATGTAAAACATAAAACATGTCACTCATATCACTTCTTTCTTACTGTACTTGTCATTTTTATATATTTATATATAAATGATTGGCATGATAATGCAAAAAGATATTCTGTTATATCGCTTGGAGAATCTAAAATAAAAAGACGAAATTATGGTCTATGTAAGGCAACTTTTAATTAGCATTGATGTTGGTTCCAGCAATTTTAATGTTTAACTCTGAGGCATACTTGCCAACCTTGAGACCTCAGAAATCGGGAGCATTTCAAAACCGGGGAGGGGGGGAGGGGTGCTAGTGGGTTGCCGGAGCTGTAGATTAAGATGAACATGCTTATTGTAGTTCTAAGTGCACTGCCTTGCGGCCTGTAGCACCATCCTTGATGGAGCATATGTGTGGGCTGGACCTGTATTTTACAGGAAAGGAGTGAGCAGAGGGTAGAGTTGTCGATTCTTGTTCAGTTTTCTGTGACTGTCTGCCTCACCCTCTCAGACTTTCAGTTGCGCGCGCTACTAAAGATACGCGCTACCATGGAAACCAAACAATGGTGTAGCTGTTGGCAAGTCCGAGTGGAAACAGTCGTGAGTAAATCTGATTTTGTCAGAAATCGGGAGAAATGCGGGAGAAATATGACCCCGGGAGGAAACCGGGAGAGGGCAGTGAAATCGGGAGTCTCCCGCGAAAATCGGGAGGGTTGGCAAGTATGCTCTGAGGCTGTATATTAGCTAAAAGGATTTGTGATTCAGAAAAAAATGCAATCATTTAGTGGGAATGCTGACACAGCATTCCAACTATCTGTTATGCTATGCACAAAATTCTTTATTATTCCGCCGGGTTATTTTGCGCCACTTCTCCGTTCTTCTTCTTCTTGGGTCGGGAATCAATGGCTATTACTTTTATCATTCATAACTTTCCTAATTCCAGAGATACATCCCATAATTCATCACATTTGTAACATGGAAGTCAATGGAGAAATCTTCAGACTTCAACAATCTTCATGCAACTTCAACTGCTAACTGCTCCTTCTTCAACTGCCAACTGCTCCTTCATACTTTCACTCAGAAACAGGGGCGGACTGGCCATTGGGAATACCGGGAGTTTTCCCAACATCTACGGGACAGTTTTGAGATTTCTTCAAATGTCGTTGCCATGGCAACACAATGCTCGCCATGAAACAAGGTTTTCTCATAGCTTCAGTGAAAATGCTCCAAATGGCCCAAAACTTCACAGGTTTGGTAACGTTGCAGCCATCAACGGACCTAAGCGTATTATGGGACGTCATCAAATGCCATTGGCATGGCGACAGATCATTCACCATCAAGTTAGTTCAAAAGTTTGCAGTTCAAATATTCTGCTGCTTTTCCAAGCCTTTTTACTTTCTTTTATTCTCTCATCACACATTCAAGCCCCCAGTGTTCATGTATCATTTCAATCTAAATTCTTCACTTTCTTCTTACACATTACATTTCAGCATAGCAGTTTAGCGTCAGCTTTTCAGCATATAGCATTCCCACAAGCAATTTCTTCACAAATTGCATTCTCTAGTTACAGATGCTATTCAGTGACAGATGTTTGACACTGACCAGAAGGGGCAGTGGCAAATGTTATAAATCGGTATTTGTGGAACATACTTTGGTTCCTGATGTCGTCTTTTGTCTGATGAAGGAGGTGGTCCAGTTTGTCCAGTGCCTGTCTCAGATTGTGGACAATGCTGGGTCATCTCCTTCACAATGATTACTTTCTCCTCTTCCATACGCCTGACCAGGTCAAAAAGTTGCCTCTTTGTGTGCAGGCTCACCACTATAATGGAACCCCCATTGAAACTAAGTAGAGATCGCGTTCACACCGGAATAAGTTCCCTGAGGGAAGATTACGCAAATGAAGCCACTGACGTCACTTCTTCTTCTTCTGCTTTGGGTTTACTGGCAGGCCGCAAACCTCTTCACGGCGTATACTGCCATCCAAAGTTCCCGGCCGGAAGTCCCCAGAGTTGGGGACTGGCTTCAGTGGAAGCTGCTGGGACTACCAGCAGCTTCTACTGAAGCCTTCCGAGTAAATCGCCAGAACGCTGACACCTCCTCATCTCCACCGCTCCCATGTTTTTTTTTGTGTTGCCAAAAGTTATTCTCTCTCCGTTGGTGCACGGGGATAATGCTGATGCTAATAATGCTAATGTCAGCAAATACAATGGCGGCTTCACAAAACTTTTTTTTCCAGGGCGTGGTTTGCAATTCGCCCAGCCAATCAAAATTGGTACTTTTTTCTCCCCAGGATATTTCCACCTCTCTAGCAGGCACTAAAAATGGGGGCAAAAGTTCTCGGAACTAAGTATTTTTTAGGGTGAATGCAAAATTCACGAGTTGCCTATCAGCCTGCCATCGGGGTGGATGACGCCGTCATCTACCTACTGCAGAGGTCCCTCTCCCACTTGGAGAAGGCTGGGGGCACTGTGAGGATCATGTTCTTTGATTTCTCCAGTGCCTTCAACACCATCCAGCCCCCGCTCCTGGGGGACAAGCTGCAGCTCTCGGGGGTGGATCACCACCTCACCTCCTGGATCCTGGACTACCTCACCAACCGCCCACAGTACGTGAGGACCAGGGAGTGTCAATCAGACACCATCATCAGCAGTACGGAGGCCCCCCAGGGGACGGTGCTGGCACCATTTCTCTTCACCCTCTACACTGCTGACTTCACCCACAACACTGCAACCTGTCACCTGCAGAAGTTCTCTGACGACTCCGCCATTGTTGGCCTCATCACCAACGAGGATGGCAGGGAGTACAGGGAGCTGACGCAGGACTTCACCCTCTGGTGTCAGAGGAACCACCTACAGCTGAACGCAGCGAAGACCAAGTGGATTTCAGACGGCGCCAACACTCCCCCCCCCCCCCCCCGACACCAGTGAACATCCAGGGAGCAGATATTGAGATTGTGAAATCTTACAAATACCTGGGTGTTCATCTGAAAAAGAAACTGGACTGCACTGACAATTCTGCTGCTCTGTAAATCCTAAATCTGCTCCCTGATCTCACGGCGAATTGTAAGTGGCTACTGCCTGAGATCAAATGCTGTGGTTTTATTAAATGTGCCAACTGCTAGGACTGTTTTAGGGACTGGCTCCTCTGTCTTGGAACAGTCTGCAAAAGGAATGGAAGCAGAGCAATTTGGTTCCACTAAATGTTTTTAAAGCAAGGATAGATGCTATCCAATCAGAAACTGTTGGAACCTGTAAATGTTACTAGCTATGTAAACTGTAATCGCTGTAAATATGCTGTATGATGTCCTTTTTGTTTTTCTGTTATGTTTATATGTATTCATGTGGAACCTACTTGCAGCAGGTCACTCTTGAAAAAGAGATCAATGATCTCAATGGGATTCACCTGCATAAATAAAGGTTTGAAATGAAATGAAATGAAATGAAAGGGACAGAGTAGACTCTTTCTACTGAGGAGACTGAGGTCTTTTGGGATGCAGGGGGCACTCCTTCAGACCTTCTTTGACTCTGTTGTGGCATCAGCCATTTTCTATGGTGTGGCCTGCTGGGGCAGCAGCATCTCGGCTGCTGACAGGAAGAGACTGAACAGACTGGTAAGGAAGGCCAGCTCTGTCCTGGGGACTCCTCTGGACACTGTGGAGGTGGTGGGAGACAGGAGAATGGCAGCCAAGTTGTCCTCTCTGCTGGACAATATGTCCCACCCCCTCCAGGACACCCTGTCCTCACTGTGCAGCACCTTCAGCGACAGGCTGCTGCACCCCTGCTGTGTCACGGAGAGATATCGCAGGTCCTTCCTTCCTGCAGCGGTCAGACTTTACAACCAGCACTGCCCCTAGTAGACTCCTACACACACACACCGCAACACAGACTATAACACCCCTTGCTGCTAAATACAAACCAACTTTGTGCAATATGTGCTATATTTGCAATATATATATATGTCATTAATAACTGTGTAATTTATACCTGGCTGCTAAATCCTTGTTACTGTTACAAGGTATGTATTTATATTTTGTAAATTGTGTAACTTGCTGCTGTTAAATACCGTCAAACTATGTGCAATATGTGCTTTATGTGCAATATATATTTTATATACATATGCCATCTTTAATAACTGTAATATATACCAGGCTGCTAAATCCTAAGAACTGCTACAGGATTTGTGAGGTTCTTACCCTCGTTACCTCTGCCCGTCCTACCACCTGTCCTCTGGACCCTATCTCTTCAAACCTCCTTCAGACTATCGCTCCTGATATTCTACCGTTTCTCACCCATTTCATCAACACTTCTCTAACTTCTGGTCACTTTCCAAACAGTCTCAAGGAGGCAAGAGGAAACCCTCTCCTAAAGAAACCAACTCTCAACCCGATGTTATAAACTACAGGCCTGTCTCTCTCCTCCCGTTCCTGTCTAAAACACTTGAACGCGCTGTCTTTAAACAACTCTCCTGTTATCTCCATCAGAACAACCTTCTGGATCCGCACCAGTCTGGTTTCAAGGCAGGTCACTCAACAGAAACTGCTCTCCTTGCTGTCACTGAGGAACTGCACACTGCTAAAGCAGCCTCCCTCTCCTCTGTCATCATGCTTTTGGACCTGTCTGCTGCATTCGACACGGTGAATCATCAGATCCTCCTTCGCACTCTCCAAAAACTTGGAGTTTCAGGCACTGCACTTTCCCCCCTCACCTCATACCTCAAAGACCGCACCTACAGGGTAACTTGGAGAGGGTCCGAGTCCGACCCTTGTCAACTAACTACTGGGGGCCCTCAGGGCTCTGTTCTTGGTCCCCTCCTCTTCTCCTTGTACACAAACTCGCTCGGATCAGTGATTTGCCCGCATGGTTTTTCATACCACTGCTACGGTGACGACACCCAATTAATTCTGTCCTTTCCCCGCTCAGAGACCAGGTCGTTGCACGCATCTCTGCTTGTCTAGCTGACATCTCTCAGTGGATGTCTGCTCACCACCTCAAGCTCAACCTTGACAAGAGTGAACTGCTTTTCCTTCTGGGAAAAGATTGTCCCACTCTTGACCTAACAATCAACATCGGCACCTCGATTGTTTCCCCGACTCAGACTGCAAGGAATCTAGGTGTGACCTTAGATAACAAACTGTCCTTCACTGCAAATATAGCTGCTACAACCCGCTGCTGCAGATACACTCTTTACAACATCAGGAGAATACGTCCCCAGCTGACCCAGAAAGCGACGCAGGTTCTGGTCCAGGCTTTCGTCATCTCACGCCTAGACTACTGCAACTCCCTCCTGGCTGGTCTACCTGCATGTGCCATCCGACCTCTGCAGCTCATCCAGAATGCAGCGTCTCGTTTGGTCTTCAACCTTCCTAAATTCTCTCACACCACGCCGCTCCTCCGCTCCCTTCACTGGCTTCCGGTAACTGCTAGAATCCACTTCAAGACAATGGTACTTGCGTACCATGCTGCGAATGGATCTGGCCCTTCCTACATCCAGGACATGGTTAAACCGTACACCCCAGCACGTGCACTCCGCTCTGCATCGGCCAAACACCTCGCTGCACCCGCACTGCGAGGGGGACCCAAGTTCCCATCAGCAAAAGCACGTGGGTTTGCTATCCTGGCTCCAAAATGGTGGAATGAGCTCCCCATTGACATCAGGACAGCAGAAAGCTTACACATCTTCCGGTGCAGACTGAAAACTCATCTCTTTTGACTCCACTTCGAGCGATAGAACTATTAACAAAGCACTTGTATACTAATAAAGGACTGGCTTATCTAAAGCCAGTTGAGGAGCACTTGAAATGTTTTAGCTCTATGAAACCTGATGTACTTATATGATTCTGTTTTCTTCAAGTTTGTACTTTGTTGCTCGAACGCACTTATTGTAAGTCGCTTTGGATAAAAGCATCAGCTAAATGCAATGTAATGTAATTTGATTTGTAGATTTGATTTGTTTTTGATCTGTATTTTTTAAAATTATGTAACTTTTTATCTTATTTTAGCATATTGTTTATTATATTATAACTTAGTACTTTTTTTAGCATATTGTTTATTATATTATAAATTAGTACTTTTTTTAACGCATGTAAGATATGCAACACTAAGCTGTCTGTGGCTCTTTCCTGCTGTAACGCTGCAAATTACCCCTCTGTGGGACTAATAAAGGTATTCTGATTCTGATTCTGAAAATTCCAGGCACTAACGGAACTAAACGGGAAAAGTACAGGGAAAAGAAGGCACGTAACGGTTACGTCATGACGCAAACAATGACGCAATAATTCCCCTTTGAACTTAATTCACCTTTGACCCTGCATTTGTAACAATGAGTGGAACAAAGAAAAGAAAAGTCGACAATGAGTTCCGAGTGTTTAATGAGTGGACAGCTACATATTTTTTCACCGATTTGTCGATAGAGCTCGTGTTTCTTTCTTCTGAGGGAATAAATCATTTTATCAATTTCTCTCTGGACCTCCTACTCTGGGCTCCATGTTTCTCTTGAAAACAGAGACAAAAAGATATAATCATAAAACATGAAGCCAAATGTTTGGAAAGATGGGACCAAATCTATACCACAGTGATCATATAACATACCAGTCGCTGCCCAATGCTTGACCTCCAACACCAGGGTATATGCAGGAATCCTGAGGTCAAATTTAATACCTTTTAAGACCTTTTTTAAGACCCTTTCCATACATTTTAAGACCTCATCGCAACTTTGAGTTCTAACCGGTTAAATTGGCTACACACTTTACCTCACATTTACTATATTGATTGTAAGATAGCACAACTAAACAGAGTGCAGACAGACTGCCGAAGCCTCCTTTCCACATGAACTTCAACCTCTCTGTGAAGGTCAGGTTTAATGCAGTATGCTGCTTTTTTTGCTTCTGTAGTCTATGCTCTTTCATTCCAGTAAAACTCCTCAGAGACCATTAGAAACCAGTATTTGACCAATAAACAAAACAATTGACAAAACTTTGAACTATGAAATATGTTAAACTTTGGTGAGCTTCAGCGGGGTAATGCCATATAGGAGCTCCCTCACAAATACCCAGGGGTTAAATTGGGCTGGGGCTGTCCGGGGCTAAGCCCTGGCACATAGGACGATGCTCTGACGTCATCACCCTCTCACATTTGTCATATGTTTACAAAAAAGGATATATATGTTAAGACTTTTCTCGTTCTTAATATAGACTATATTAGGGTTGATATGTGTTGACTTTACTTTAAAATAGCAGATCTCTGTGACCGGATATAGTTTGGCTTAGACCCCGGCCCCACACGGTAAAATGCATACGCAAGCGCAAAAAAGTCTTCCGTTCACACGCATTCGATTCATTAACGTGTCCGTTCACACTAGACCGCTGGAAATGCTGGAAATGATGTAGTACATATGTCAGGCCTGTAAGTGGCGCTGCTGCTGCCCAAAATACACCAAAAGCAGCGAAGAAGACCCCGGAGCATGGTTGCCCTTCTGTTTATTCTCCGCGGTGGACGGCGTGTTCTCCTGCTGTATCTCTCAGGTAGTCCACCAGCAGATGAAAAACACCCACCTCTCCGCCTCTTCCAAGGAACGAGGGGACCGTGCGGCAGTTTCCGTAAAAAAAATGTTCCGCAGGTCAACATGTCCTTTAAAGTTTAAATCTTCCGTACAAAATTAGGAAAGTGCCGGTCAGAGGTCTTTGTTATTTATTGAGCTTTAAAACAAATTGATAACGACTCTGTTCTCTGTATAATAATATAAGAATATTTAATAAACGGTGACTGCCTCTCTTTTTCTCCCCCTCTTCTGACAGGCCAGCAGCAGCAGGAGACTTGGGGAGAGGGAGGCGGGCTCTTTCATCGTTATCAGAAAATGATCATATAGGGCACACACGGAGCAGTTGGACCCCCAGAGCGTTGCGTATGCCGGTCTACCCACCTTGGGACCCGTTACCGTAGTCGTTTATTCCCCCCCCACACACACACACACACACACACACACACAGAGCGGAGCAAGGCAACGAAACTTAAAATAATAAGCAGCATTTCACGGCGCGCTATGCATGGGGCCGCCTTGTGGGGTTTCCCGACATGTCGTTTCAGTAAATTTAAGGGTGTTTCATGTTGTCGTCGCTGTGAACCTTCTTAATACCTTAGAAAATGCCGTTTAATACTTTTTAATAGCCTTAATTTTCGCTAAATTGATTTATCAACTTTTAATACTTTTTAAGACCCCGCGGACACCCTGAACACCCGCTGCTCCGTGTCCTCCAGGGAGATATTCCGCTCTTGCTTGAGACTCTCAAGATTTTCCACTTCAGTTTGTGATCTCTGTGTAGTCTGGTTAGAATGTTTAAAAGGAAAAAGTGAATAAGCGTACCAGTTGGTTGAGAAGGTTGTTTTTTACTGAATTCCTTTATGCACATTAACTGACCAGACAACAACATGAAATGCTAAACACCTTCTCTTCAAGGTTGGCCAGTATCACCTTAGTGTCCCTTTATTTTAAAGATCAAGCAGGATTAACATTATTAATATTATTATACAGAAATTCAGATGAATCAACCTATAGTGCTTTATTTAAAACAAACAGAACAGAGACTCTCTTGGCAGAACAGTGTGCCATGGCAGCACCAACATAATGAAATGATTGCAGAATACATTTAATTCAACAACATGTAGCTAAGGATGGTGTTAAATTACTACAACAAGAAACTAAGATATTCTTAATGTACATTTTGAAATGCAGTATGGACTTCTTACTTTGACAAATCTCTTTGCCAGTGTCTTGTGGAGATGCTCCACCTTCCTGTGGTTCCATTGCATAGCCAGCACGGTTATCATATCTGCTGTAAACACAAAAACATGTAAATTCATATCAGCTTTAAAATGTGGCACTGCTTAAAACAATTTGTTTTCCTCTACCAACCTGATTTGGTCATGTATTTTGTTGTCAGAGCTGCCCTTGAGAGGAAGCTGTTAACCGGTCCACTTCCTCACCGACAGTATTTCCAGCACCTTCCTGGCTTCTGCCACCCCACTTCACCTGCTCAGAATCATAAACAATAAGATCTAGATATTTAGTTCTATATTATAATTTCCTGTACTGAACATATTTAGTGAACATCAGTATCAGGAGCAATTTCAGAAAGTTAAAATGTTCTGAGATTTAATTATGCTTTGAACTACAATGTCACAACTGCAGTTATTTGAAGCTCTGTTCAATCATTATTTCTACAGTGTGGATATATTTACAAAAAAAACATAGGATGGGATTTGGAAGCCTATCCTTGTGACAGTCTGTTTTGTAACAATTTTGTCAACATTTGTAACTATTACAATTATTCCACAGGATTGCATAGAATAAAATATACTACATGATATTCTTATGTGCACTACAATTTCTAAAACATTTGAATCTAGTCACACAAATGTTTAACTTGCATACTGTACCTCACGTTTGCCTGTGTGGGCCTTGGCGTGCATTACAGAGAGAAAAGGTTTCATCTCTGCAAGTGGTTGGAGCTCAGGCAACTTCGCTGCCATCTTCTCCAAATAAGGCCAGTACCTGTAATGACAAAATCAATTAGCTTTTCCAGTTGCAGGATGGTATAATAGTAAAAAGATAAACCAGGTCCTTAAAATTACCAGTAAAATCCTTGTACCGGAGCATGTTGTTTCTTACACGACCACTAGAGGTGCTACACTTTAAAACGTGACTATAGGTCGTAATAAGCTGCTGAACAATCGACCTATTTGGTCGTTTTTTGTAGGAGGACAGGCTGCTAATACCAGCTCTCCTTGCCCACAGACATACACGCCAAAGCGCTGGGATATTACAGATAAATCTTACCTCAAACCAATTCATTTGCCATAATTACACATATAACATTCCAGAGGAACAGACAATACTTGTGATGCTTACATGAAGGATAGCTACTGAGAATCTGAAGTGAGTTCTAACCTGCCAGGCTCCAAATGACAGCAGGGCTTCTCCCTATGACAAGGCCGGGGCTTGTTATGCTAATTGCAGCGTGTATATCCAAGTGAGAAACCAGGAACTGGAGACAAAGCCACAGTTCGCCTGTGTAAAGTAGAATCAAATCTCCATTAAACTCTTTATCACAGTAATTTCATTTAACTGATCTACATCTGGGAAAAACTGATGTTTTGTTTTAATTTTCAAAGAAAGATGATTGTCTGTTCCGTGAATCATACCAGTGTTTGGCATTAGAGGTCTGAAAAATGAATTTTTATTTAAGGCAATAGTAATGGACAGAGGTGGGGTGGGGGTCATAGCTGATGGACACCATTTTCTGTGACCACACCGAGGATTGCCAAGCATTTCGGAGGAGGAGGAGGAGGAGGAGGAGGAAGAGATTGGTACAGCATTCTCATCATCCCTGAGCCACTGGGTCATGCTTTAAACACTTATCCTGTAGGATGAGAGAGGTAGAAACATCCACCACAGCATGCTCCAAAGATTGCACCCCTTCGGTCTGATAGCATGCTCCAAAAAAAGAGGACTTGTGGTAGGGAAAAGGGCCGATGGAGCTGTCACGCACTTTTGCTCTGACATTCTCAGAAGGGGACGAAAACAGAACAGGTTATCCAAACACTCTGATAAATAAGTGACAGGGGTTGTAAGTTAACGCTTGCTGAGTTGCGGCACGGCTCGGCCTGTCATCAGGTTGTGGGCCCAAACAGATTTCATCCATGATGTTTTATCACAGCAATCGATAACAACCCTTGTGGGCAAACCATGGGCGATTGCATGACATTCACTGAGCGGTGCGGTACTGTACAAAAATTGCAAATATAAACCAACAGTTATAGGATTGAAAAGGTATCTTAACAAAGGCTTTCTCCTATTCTGGCCGCCTGAAGGGATCACTGCCAGTTTAACTATTGTTTTGCTGTCACAGAGATAATTCGTTGAAATTACAGTGCTGTTGTGAAACACATGCTTGCCAGCTTGTCTTGCTGGGCAATACAAACAGGTACTGTGCTGATTTCATTATAATAAAAGAGCGCACCCTGTTCTTGGCTTAACTCTTTCTTCTATATTGAAGCCACCATTATTACTGGAGTTGTACGTACCGGTTCAATTACAGAACAACCGCTGGCTTTGTGTTTAATTGCCAAGGAATCAATTCAGTTCTTTTTTCTCCACACTATGAGGTCCTTGAATAACAAATGTGGCCAATCTGGGATTCAGTTACTGGAGTATTGAGCAGGCATTAACCATTAAATCTCAAGACATGGACGATCCTTGAATTTTTCGATCCACTTAAAAAACCTTTCTGAGACAATTAAAACTAACTCAAATTAATCACTGAAAATAATAAATATCAGTATCAATTAAAGGCTTATTGGGTTTATATATTGAATTAAAAGCGAGGACAAAAAATAACAATCTGTAATTTTTTACAATTTCTTTTGATATTCAAATATATCAATCCACTCTAAAAAGAATTCAATATCTATTGCAGGCATCCTCAAAGTCCGGACCGAACCACAACTGTCTCTGGACTCTGAGCAAATTATACTTTTCATATGTATTATCTGTATTATCTGTGTTATCTGCGAGACATCGCCACAACGCAACGAGTCAAAACGCTCCGCTATGTCCACTGCAAACAGCGCTCTGCATATCCGACTGTTCCACTGTCTGTGTGTGTCTGTCAACGCATTGGTCCAATCACATTCAACATCCGGTCAGTGGTTTTTTCCCCCCACCAACAGTCTGCGAATCAGAGGCACAGTAGGGCGGGTCTTCGCGGAATGCGTGTGGGAAAAATGCGTGTCTCCTCTCTTTCAACCTGTCTGAGTCAGAGCGAGAGTTTAAAAAAATAAAAGTCAGAGCGAGAGTTAACAGCTAGTTGCATCTATACTGTAGCTAGTAGCCTAGTTTCACCTACCCCAACTTTGTTTTGAAGAAAAGTTGTGGCTCATCTGACATTTATGAGAGAAAGTCTCTAATGTCCGAGTGCAAGTGAATGCAGTAAGGCGCACGTCTTGTAACCCCTCCCCCGGCCCTGGCGCGAGCGTGGAAATATGATTAGCGGCGATGTCATTTGAATGGGATGGTGCAAAACGAGAAGCATTCCGACCCAAGTACTGAAGGAATGAGGTATTTGCGGTCTACAATGACAGAGAAGAGACTGTCAAGTTTGGCTGTACTCAGCATTGAATCGAAACGCACTAAAGCTGTTGATTTTAATAAGTTTGTGAGGCGTTTTGCTGAACAAAATGGTAATCGCCGCATTCAGTAATAGGCATGCCAACTTGATGTTCTGCTCACGGATGAGCATACAAAACTGTTAAGATGATGACCTTTCGAGTGTAAATATATTTTTTTCTTTGTGGGGGTCTGCCCCAAAAAACTGTTTTAAGTCCTGAGAAAGTCAAATAAGACGGTGTGTAAAACTACACTGCCCAGCCAACAGAAAGTAACCACTTTGATTTAACTAGGCCAGTAGGTAAGTACTTTCCACTGGATAATAACTGAAGTATAAAATAATGCATGACTGAAGTGATGGAGGCCATGTTTGAAGGCAAACAAAAAGAGGAAATAACAGGCCAAATCAAGCAAATCCCCATTTCAGATTCCACAGCAACCAGAAGAACATAAATACTGGCTGGTGATTTGATTAATCAGCTTTGTGATGGAATACAAATTGTACAGTGCATTTCCTTAGCTGTGGATGAGTCCACTGACACCACTGACAATGCTCAGTTGCTGGTGTTTTTATGATGAGGCAAAGGGGGAGTTTGTTGAAGATGTGTTTGGCCTGACGAACCTCAGTGGACACACAAGGGGGCAAGACATTTATAAAGCAATAAAAGGAATGCTGAATGAAAGAGGGTGCAGCTGCCTTTATTCATAACTGTGCAGCTCTTACACTGCGACTCTGAGGGATCAAGCACAGACACAATAACAATGAAAACTGCTGCATTCAGATTATTTTTGTTTTTGCAACCTCGTGTTAAGAATCTTTTTGCAATTGTTTAAAAGTTTGAATGACCGTAATAATCGGACCTTTGTCTTATTGAAACATTTCTTTGGACCTTTAAGATTTGTATTTGAGTACCCCTGATCTATTGTGATAAAAAGATGGTCATTATTAAGAGAGATTCGTTTTTGTCCTTACAGCAGAGCTTAGGATCTTTTCCCTTATCTTTCTACTGCTGCTTTAAGAAACAGGGCATCACACAGCTGGGAGCACAACATTGCTGATGCATTGTGGGAGTTATTCCCAGCCCTGATTGCACCTTGGACCTGTGAGAAAAGTGCGAGTCACTTACTGAAAGGCACATTGTCGTCTGTCCCTGGAGGACCAATTATTCTGTATGTTTGCCCAAAAGTCCTATCATTAAACACACATAATGTTTGAATAGAATATCCAGTGAGGCAGAAAATGTAGTTCAACCTATTGAAGGCCTCACTGCCACACCAACACGTAGGCCTTGAAATAACATCAACTAGGATAGGAATGTTAGTAGTGAATAAAGTCCATTTCATCAATAAGGCTGAATATTAGGGATGCACCGAATATTCGGCCGCCGAAAATTATCGGCCGAAAATGGTTAAAAAGGCCCTTTCGGCTTACGTTGGTAAGCTAATGTGTTGTTGTGATGACGTAATCAAAACGCGGCGACAAGCACGGAGTGCGACCATGCTCGCGGCTGGCTCACAGCCAACATGTCTGCCGCTTGGAGATATTTAAAAATATCAGAGAAAGAGGCGCGGATTGCGATTTGTAAAACGTGTTCATCTGACATTTCTCGAGGGGGTGTAACTGCAAAGACTTTCACCACTTCGGGATTACTCCACCACTTGAAATCAAAACACCCGGACAAATATGCGAAGTAAGATCAAATCACAAGCACTGACAGCGAGAGACTGTTCAGCGCTGCCTCTCATGTGCTTGATGAGAAGAGGAACAGACTTATGGCTGATAAAGCAGAGAAGCTAATGTTCATTAAAAAGAACCTCCCACTTTTCCTTAATAAGCAGACAAGGCTGGCTTATCATAAGCTTATCTAGTTCTACATGTCTACTCTATACCCACTTTCCTGAACAATTTTCATTGTGAGTTATAATTCACCATCTCAGGTTATCATTAGGGGACAGCAGCAGTGTTCAATATATTGTACTTTCGGTGTCTAAATGATACAATGTTGTTTACATTGCTCATGAGGACAGACCAACTTATTTGCAGATTCTTGAAATTGTAATTTAATTTGTAATTGATTGTGGATTTTGTATCCAGTTTTCACTTTATGTATTTGTATACAATGTTTACTACTTTGCTTATGAGGACAGACAGCCTTATTTACAGATTCTTGAAATTCAATTGTAATTTCATTTGTAAATAGTTACATTCATGTGGATTTATACAGTTTGTACATTTGTATGCATGCACTTATAGGTGCATTTGTTGTTGTTGAAGGCCTGGCTGTTACAGTCTTTATTTACACTATTTTGTTGTAGGCCTACTGGCCTAGATGTTTATTTTAAAGCACCTTGGCTTTGTTCTGAATGCACTTTGTTGTAGTTATCCTACAGAGAAAAGAAAATGCACTTGACTTGGAATTAATGTACTGTATGCATTCAAAAGTGCTGAATAAATGTTTTATGGACCCATAATAGTGATTATTATTTAAGTTAAGTTTTGCGATAATCATTTATTTTTCCATAGTCAGGCAGCTGAACAACATTGGTAAAAAATGTATACATTATATATATATATGTATATATATATATTTTCTTTTATTAATCATTTTCGGACTTTCGGCATTCGGCCAACCGTTTCCTATTTTCGGTATCGGTTTCGGCCAAGAATTTCCCATTCGGTGCACCCCTACTGAATATACAGTATACTATACACTGTCGACAAATAGCTTAAAAACCTACTGTTTACACACTGCAGTAACCTCACTCCAAATGGTTTCCAGCGAGCTACTGTTAATGTATGTGGGGGGGGCCCTGTTGTCATACTTGTCAACCCTCCCGATTTTCGCGGGAGACTCCCGATTTCATTGCCCTCTCCCGGTTTCCTCCCGGGATCATATTTCTCCCGCATTTCTCCCGATTTCTGACAAAATCAGATTCACACACGACTGTTTCCACTCGGACTTTAATACAGCTACACTATTGTTTGGTTTCCATGGTAACACGTCTCTTGAGTAGCACGCGCAACTCAAAGTCTGACAGGGTGAGGCAGATATTCACAGAAAACAGAATAAGAATCGACAACTACTCTACTCTCTGCTCACTCCTTTCCTGTAAAATACAGGTCCAGCCCACACATATGCTCCATCAAGGACGGTGCTACAGGCCGCAAGGCAGTGCACTTACAACTACAATAAGCATGTTAATGTTAATCTAACAGCTCCGGCGATCCACTAGCACCCCCCCCCATTTTGCATTTTGAAATGCTCCCGATTTCTGAGGTCTAAAGGTTGGCAAGTATGCCTGTTGTCCCCTTGTGGCAATGCCGATGTAGATCCAAGTGATTTTTAAAAAATGAGCAAATAGGTTGATCTTATGTGGCGTCGGGTCTGGATTATGCAGCAGAGAAGGAAGATAGCAGCTAGAAGCTACAGTAGCAGCGACCTCTCAATCAGCTGCCATTACCTTCATTGAGCATAACTTTAAGCCTCAATATATTTAAATCGGAGAGTTACCTAAATTCACCTCCTCTACAGTTTTCTTATAATATAAAAAGACTATAATTTTTCTAATTACCAGGCTGTCAACAAGTTCATTTCTGCCTTAAAGTTAAAACAAAGAAACGCATGGGGTCTATGATATTGACTCGCTTTTGGAGCCAGCCTCTAATGGATGTTTGAAGAACCGAGATTCTTGGCATTTCCACATAGGCTTAATTTTTCATCACTGGAAGTTTCCACCTAAAAGAAAACTAAAACCAATAGGTTATCAATTAGATTGTGAACACTGTATTAATCATTAAGAACCCTTTATAAACCAGTTCTAAAATAGTTTTCATACATCAACACAGGCTCACTATTTGTCAACATGACTAAGCCTTATATTGGCACTAGCTTACTGCGTCTTCTTCATCAGCCAGCATCCTTGGTATCTGTTCACTGAGTTGATTCTCCCACCATCCATCTTGATGTTTCTTGGCATCTCTTTATGACCATTTATGAGTTACTAACATTTATAACTGCCAAAAGGGAGCCTTGCAAAGTGTAAAACACATTCCCATTTATGAATGAGTTACAACCATTTATAATTTGTTTAAGTTATATTAAGCCTTAAAGTTAAGCATAAATTAGGGGGTGGTCACATTAAGATGATGTTATGATTTGTATTGTAAAGTGTTGAACAAATCACCATTTATTAATGAGTTACGTATTAGTTACGGACAGTTATGTAACGTCCGAGGTGTTAAGGCTTCAAAGATACTTCTGTGTAACAAAAACTCAGGAACTTAGTACTTTTTGGAGCATCCCAGATAGCGCCTCCGTTTATTATTGTCGAGTCACCCCACACTCTCCTTCACTACTCCAGAGGCCTGTACTACGAAGCTGGTTCAACCTAACCTGGATATGTTTGAGTTAGCCGGTTGGCTTAATCCAAAACATACGCGCTCTCGCTAAACGGTAATACGACGCGGGTTATCAAGTGGGTCGCTCAAGCCAGCCGTACCGTATCTAGTTAGGTGCGCGTTCACATGAAAGGGGTGGTATTTGGAGCATTCGACCAATCACAAACATGGAGAAGCACTGACAGCGCAGCGTCATACTTCCTGAATGAAAAGTCAACTACAATATTAGACATATGAAGAAGTTAAACTTTGAACATCCATGACTTAAACACTTTATCCAGGATCAAAGCCACATAGTGTAGCTGCAACTGCAAGGTGAATACAGCTGGTAACAGAAAAAGTGTTTGAATGCGTACATTAACAGGTTTATGATATCACTGCCCCATCTAAGACACGAGTGGATCTGACTTTAATTACATTTGTCTCGAGTGTTTCGTCAACTTAACGTGTTGCTTAAAATAATACTTCTGCATACAGTATGTGACATTGTGATTGTTGCACGGCCAGATACGGCTCAGCTGACTCAGATAAGGAAATATATGATACATTATGATTAGGCTTGGGCGGTATGACGGTGTTACGGTATACCAGGGTATTTTGAAATACCGTCGGTATGATTTTCAATACCGTGACGTCACAGACTGTGCGCCAAATCACAGATGCGTTTCATTCTATTACACTGACACGGAGTTTTGACAGGGACGACATTGGTTGTAATGCACAGCACGCGCCAGCAGAGGGCAGGGGAGGGCAGTCCGTCTTTCCCGCTCTCAGAGCTCAGCACAGAGCTGAGCTGAGCAAGATGGCGGCAGCATTTGCCGGCCCCGAACTCGGACAACTAGTAAAAAAGAAAAATGCCTCTACGCCTGTTTTGGACTATTTTGGGTTTACTCGTCGCCAGTGACTTCATCCAGCACAACGAGAGACAGAGGCACTTCTTAGGGAATGTTTAAGACGGGGTGAGTGAGTGTTGACATGTTTTAATCCTATGCAACTGGTTGATGGTTTTGTAGTCGAGGTCGGACGGTTTTAAAAACGAAAGCATTTACGTGCTAAACATTCACGCGAGTAATCCAATGAATCAAATGGAAATAAGGTTTTTAAAACATGCACGGAATAATATTGCCAAACTAGTTAGTGAATAGAGCAAACTTTATTCAATAAGTCAAGTATTTACTCCTGGAAAATGTTTTCGTTTTCGTTCGGACATCTACAAACGCGTCCTGTATCCGATCTCAAAATGTGCCATTTGCACAATGTGTCATGTATGCAGCCCTTGTTTTGCACTTGCGCGCACGTCGCGGCACTTTGCGAGCGTCTACCGGCTCGGGCTGCATTTTACACCGAACATATAATATACCGTTCGAAACATCTATTTGCCGCCGAACGCTACCTCACTCAAGTCGACCCAAGTCATACCGTCAGTGGCGGTTGGTGGAAAATATTTTTGGTGGGGCTGTTGATATAGTGAGTAAAAAAATGTTTTTGGGGAGAAATTACCCCTTAAATTGGGACTGATACCGTCATATACCGTATACCACGGTATGATGTCAGCAAGGTATGACGGTATGAAAAACATGATACCGCCCATGCCTAATTATGATGTGATATGCCGCGGACTGTACTTAATGTTACTCTGATCCGGTTACTTATGTTGTGGCAGATATTTCAGTAAGCTTTTTTAATGCTAATGTTATTATAGTCAGATTGCTCTGAAGATGGGAGGTGATATTCTATTAATGTTCACGTTCACACAGTCAGGGATTTTTGCCGGCCGTCTTTCCTGCAACGGCAGTTTTTTCTGTATTTCCTTTCTCCTGTAATATGACTTGATCGCTTTAAACTCTGCACACTGAGCTCTGATTGGTCAGCAGGCAGTGCTTTCACTGAGTTGATCTCTTAGCCTGCAACCTCACCTGCTCCGGAGCAGGTTAGCCGCACAGCATAAGTTACCATGGAGATCTAGCCCGCTAAAAAGAGAACCAGCGTTGTAGGACCGGAAACCCCGAGTTTTCCCTGAAGTTAGCCGGCTAAGTGAAAATCCTGCTTCGTAGTATACCCCCCAGGACAGACTGCGCATGCTCACAACAGATGACCTCTCAACCCAATGCTTACATGCGTCCCCCCTTACTGAAAGAAATGTCCCCATTTCCACACACATGGTGAGAACACAACAAAATATATTAAAAAAAATAATAATACACATCCACAGCCCAAATAAAACATCAACTTGGTATGACATAACCTATTCCCCTGTCCTGCACACTTGAAACATGAAAAAACAAAACAAAAACACAATTATGCAGCATAGAATACACAGGAGAAAATAAGCTCACAAACATGTAAACACCAGTCACTCAGCCCATAACAAAGTCCATAAAGCGGACAGTAGGCCGCGCTAACCTCCCAGCCCGGGACACCGTCGGTGCGGCCAGTTCGAGCACAGGGGAATCACCAGCTCCAGAACCCGGCCCAAGATCACTGTCACTTTCCCCATCGGAAAACCTCAAGCGTCCAGAGCTCTGTGGGGAGACTGCATCTTGCAACGGAAGAGGCTGAGCAAGGTTTAAGAGAGACCTTTATGGTCCCTCCCAGGGAAAGGCTGCCGGCAGGTTGTATCGCCGTAGCCTGTCATATTGGCCAGTTTGGAGAGAGGCTTCATCCCAAAACGGACAACTTAGTTGGTACATGACCCCCACTCCGTCACCCCTATCCATTCGCCTCTGCACCAGATAAGGCCCCTTCCAGTGGAGAGCCAGCTTACGGCGGCTCTCAGTGGGACCATTTAACCACACCAAATCTCCAACTTCATATGGGACGTGCCTCACTCTGGGGTCATAGTACAACTTCTGTTTGCTGCTTGCAGCAAAAATTGTATCTCTTGCAGGGCTCGACAGTAACGGTTGCCAGGTTGCCATTGGCAACCATTAAAAAAAAATGTCAACCACTTCTTGGCAACCAGTTTTTAACATAAAGAACTAAGGACAGCAAACAGCAAAATGTGCACCCCAAAATAGATAAATGTTAATTATTTGTTGTATTAAGAGTGAAATTTAATTATTTTTGTGACCAGTCGGAACCTGATACTTAAGTTGCACGTGCATTGGTGTGATTACGGAGCCAGAAAGCGATGCACGTTTACTCGCATGCGCGGTGCGCCGTGTGTTTGTTTGACAAAAAATGGCGAAGCAAATTAAGTTGTTTGACTGTGCGGTAAAAAGTTCAGCCAACCCGTCAACATCTCAAACGAATGTTCATAGTGATTCAACTGATAAAGCGCAAGGTGAACCCGAACGAAAAGCAAAGAGGAGATGTGTAAAGTCTTGGGAGGCGAAACATTCTGCTCCATTGTCCATTCACTTCCGGTAAAGGTTCCTTCAAAATAAGAGTCCCGATCTTATTACTACCAAAATAAAAGTGCAAAACAAAACTTTAACATAGGAACACATTGGTATACAAATATAATCACTTCTATAAAAAGGTGACACATTATAAATATAGTTAGACATATTAAAGGTAATTTACAGCATTCATAATTAATATCTAATTCTTAACTGTGAATAGTTTTCATTTATTTAACATTAGAAATGTATTAGTCTGGCCAATACAAGACTGCACTACTGGTGTTTTGTATACCAGCAATTGAGGGTGGACAAGTTTACTACCACTTAAGTTTCAAATAATTGTGTTAATTACTTATTGTAAAGCATTTGAACATTATTTTGTGTCACATGTTCATTATTAAGTTGATGTATCACTGTATAGTATCTTAATTATTTAAAATATAAGATGACTAAAAATGGCAACCGTATTTCGGTTTTGGCAGCCAAAAGCTGATGCCTAGTTGCCAGCCCGGCAACCACTTTTAAAAGTTAGCGTTGAGCCCTGCCTTGTGTGATCAAAGTCCGCGTCCAAACGTCTGAGAAGGGAACCAGCAGTCTTCCCGGGGACCCTGCACCAGATCATTCCGCTTTGAACCCAGTAAAACATGGGCCAATAGCACACACTTCTCGAGCGTGCCAAAACGCGTTCATACGCCAGGTGAGCAGTCAGTGGAGCACCATGCAAGTGTCCCAGGACCTCTGGAACTAAGACAGCAGGAACAACAACCTGAGTAGACTGCCCTGCCTCAGACAGCCAAACAACATAAAAGTCCCTCCACAAAAGTCAGCCGGGGAAACTTATGCCAAAGTCTCTTCACACCCCGACTAGCATATTTTAACCTCCATCTAGGGGGCCGTTGGCCATGCTCCAGCCAGGCCAAAACTTATCCGATGTCTGCATCCTTTTGCTGGAGCTCCCTAATACCGGAGCCATCATGTGACAGAGTGAAAATTAGGGTCTGGTCCACTGAAGACCCTGAGTCAGGAGAAGGAGGGCCTGAAATCGGTCCCTGGGCTTGGGCCGTGGCAGGAGTCCCCACAGCACACACATCACTAGGACCACTGTCCCCAGCGCCAGGGAGAATTGTACTCAAGGGTGCGGATGTGGCATCGAGACTGCCTGAGTTCTCCAAAGCTTCAGGGTGTCAGGCCTGCGTGAAAGGGCATCTGCATTTGTGTGTTTGGCCCCACTCTTTTGCACAATCACCCAGTCGTATGGGTCCAGCTCCAGAGCCCAACGGCTACGACGCCCCGTCCTGTCATTGTCAACCTGAAGTCGTTGCAGACCCAACAAAGGTTGGTGATCTGTAATAATTGTGAAGGAGAGAAGACCCAAGTAATGCCTGAAATTACGCACTGCCAACACTATCACCCACAGCTCCCTGTCGTAGGTAGACCAACGCCGTTCAGCTGCTGCGAGGGAGCGACTAGCGTAGGCCACCACTCTCTCCAGGCCATCCACTTCTTGTGACAGCACAGCCCCCACAGCAATCTGCGAAACATCTGTACACAGCACAAAACTATTGGTGAAGTCCGGGTGACACATGATAGGTTCGGCACAAAGACCATACCGCAAAAACTCAAATGCCCCCTGGCAATCCGCCGTCCACTGAAAAGGGACATCCTTTCCCGTCAGATGGTTGAGGGGGGCAGCACGCTGGGCGAAACTCCTCACAAGCCTCCTATAATAACAGCAGAGAACCAAAAAATTCACGCACCTCTGTAGTGGACCGTGGAACTGGCCAAGTCTTCACCTTATCTGTGTTACGGGGGTCAGGACGAAACCCCCCGGCGGAGATGACGTGACCAAGGAATACCACGTGATCACGGGCAAAATGACACTTCCTGGCGTTCAATCTAAGCCCAGCTGACCCAAACCGAATGAAGACCTCCTCCAAAGCAGACATGTGGGCCTCGAATGAACTACTGTAAATCAGTATATCGTCAAGATACACCATGCAGATGTGCCATGGCAGCCCCCTCAACACCAGCTCCATAACCCTCTGGAAGGTAGCGGGTGCATTGGTCAGACCCATAGGCATGGATTTGAACTGGTATAGACCCTGGCCAGTGGTGAATGCTGTCTTTTCGCGGTCCTCCTCAGCCACTTCCACCTGCCAGTAACCGTCAGAAAAATCCAAGGTGCTGAACCAGGAGGCCCCCGCCAATGCGTCCAATGTGTCATCCACCCCTGGCATTGGATGAGAATCCTTTATTGTAACAGAGTTGAGTCCCCTGTAATCCACGCAGAATCGCCATGTGTTGTTCTTTTTCCTGACGAGGCCCACTGGGGCAGACCACGGGCTACAACTCTCTTCAATTATGTTATCCATTCCCTGGCACCAAAACCATCCTGCGGTCTGCGCTGAGGAGGACGGCCCCTGCTGCATTCTTCCCTGTGGGAATCCTCGGTGGTAGATCTGCAACCAAACCTGCCACCACGCCAGTGCACCCTCTGACGATCCCAGGTCAAAGCGGAGCTCCCTCTGCCATTATCAGCTCCATGGCTATGTGCTCTCAAGTCTTTCACCTCAGTCTGTAAGTTGTCCACCTTCAAGGTGAGGCGTTCAACCACATTTATGAGCTTATCCGTGGTATTAGCATTACAGTCGAAAACACCAGCCGATGGTGAATTTAGCGATGCAACAACAGCAGAATGCGGAGGACAGTAGGGCAAACAGTCTTGTTCAACCTCATTGCCTGCCTGGCCCGCTCACAATGCCCAGCAATTATCAATGCCCCCTCCATATCAGTCGCCCCCTGTTCATGAAGTTTTGCTTGAAGTGCAGGATCAAGGCCAGCCAAAAAACGTCTGAATTTCTCACCATTTACTGCAGCGCGGTCATAATCGGGAAAAGCCTCAGCAACAAGTCTGGAAATGTCCGCCACATACACCTCCAAACACTCGTTCACCTGGCGGGGCCGTGCAGATACACTCGTATGGAAATAAAGCAGGAACTGTCTCTGGCTAAAAGCCTCCACCAGCTTCTCCTTCACACGTTCGTAATCACACTGCACATCTGCTGGCAAGCTGTCCCACAGCAGGAAAGCTGCACCGTCCAGTCTGGTAGGTAGAATGTTCAGGAAGGTAGCTGCGTCAGAGACCTGCACGGGTCTGATTTTCAAGACCCGCTCCCGCCCCGCACCCGCGACGTGCAATACCGAACCCGCCCCGCTACCCGCACATATTACCAATTAGTTACGCAACCCGACCCGACCCGAACCCGCATATATATATGAGCAGTGAAAACGTGCAATTATTAACACACGCAGTTGCATATTTGTCTCAAAAAGCGCGGGATGTTGGTTATTTTCTCCATCTAGGAGGACACCAAAAGCCTCCCAGACGTTGGATTTTGCTCTTGAGGAAGTGTTGGAAAATGCTGTATTCTCCGCTGGAGAGCTTTACCTCAGCCATTCAGAATGTACAGCGCTCAGAAGCAGATTGATGCGCTGCAGAGGTTATGATTATGCACCCGCGGGGGGGGGAGAGGTCTGAGGATTTAAACATTAAACTAAATTATTATTATTTTAATATATGTATTATGCAACACCCGCGACCCGACCCGCATCATCTTTGTTTTACCCAGAACCGAACCCGGAAAAAAGTGTTTGAAAAAATACCACCCGCGAATCACCTTTTTTGCGGGTTTTTTTGCGGGTCACCCGCGGGTACCCGACCCGATGCAGGACTCTGAGCTGCGTACCTCGTGCCCCTAGCACCCCTCGTCTGAGCACGAACAGTTGCTTCAAACTGTCTTATCCACGTAGCTAACTGCCTCTGGACGTCGCCCCTAAACTTTGGCGGCAGCTCCACTTTAATATCATTACTCACAGAACTAGTCCAAGAAGCAGCACATCTGTTATAATCGTCTTCCATATCGCCGTCACTCTTCATTCCCCCAAACATGACGTTTCGGCGCTAGCACCGTTAGCACAGCTAGCCAGCAGAGCCGACCAGAAAGTCCAGTAATTGTCCACAGAAAAAAATAATCCAAGAGCAGATAAAACACACTCCGATACCGCTGCCACTAATGTAACGTCCGAGGTGTTAAGGCTTCAAAGATACTTCTGTGTAACAAAAACTCAGGAACTTAGTACTTTTTGGAGCGTCCCAGATAGCGCCTCTGTTTATTATTGTCGAGTCACTCCACACTCTCCTTCACCACTCCAGGACAGACTGCTCATGCTCACAACACATGACCTCTCAACCCAATGCTTACATTAGTATGCTGTGTGTACCTTGTATGCACCGCCTAGTGGTTAAAGCACGTTATTTAATTATTTTTGTTGAATAATGCTATTTTTGTTGAATAATGTTATTTGATGAAAAAAATATTAAGAGTACATGCTTTCATAGGGGGAAAGTAGAAGGTCAATGATAGAAATATCGAATTAAAAAATTCAAGAAGATACTGTAAGTTATCTCTACAATAAAACAGTTTAGTGCTGGATGTACAAAGATATTAATATGAGGGTGTGCAAAACAGACAAATTAATTAACCTTTATTAACACATTAAAGAATACTTTAGGTTAAGGTCTTCTTTCAAATAAGAAAAAAATGTTGGGGGTATCTATCTACAAATATTAAGCCTGACAAAGTACTTAACGTCTAATATATTGCTTTCCTGCAATGTTAACTATGTTGAAGCACTTATTTTAACTGATATTATACACATTAATTATACTCTTATGTATGTAGATAGTATAAGAAATGTGCAGAATTTGACAGTTTAATGATGGAGGTATACTCACATATTGATAGATGTCTTGTAATGCACTGTTGAGGAACCTGTGACCCAAGTGTTTCATTCATTGCATAACTGCACCGTAGTTGTGTATATATGTCAATAAACCTTTGAAAATCTTGAAATCTTGAATGGGATGAGCAAAATAGCCATTATATGCAATCCTTAATTAACTATTAGTAGAGAATAACGAGTAATGAATATACTTTATAGAGATCTGCAGATAAATGTTTAGTCTTCTCAAGCACCAACTATCAAATATCTTTCCTAATTGTTGGCACTTGACAATCACCTTTCCCTGAATTTTACTCAGGTGTAACTAAAGTCTGCTTTAAGGGTTGTTTATATTTCACATCATTAATCAGAATCTACAAAGTAACTCAAATAAATGTAGTGGAGTAAAAATAAAAATGTAATTGTAGTGGAGTAGAATTACAAAGTAACAATGAGCTGTCATGTGGGTATATATTAATGCTGCCCATTATGGATACAAGCGATTTTCACCTATTTAATAATTACATGTTTTACATTTGTACACACCAATTGGTTTCCTATCGCCTAAACCTCCAGGGCTGTACACAGTTTATGTTGCGAAAAACAATAGAGTGGCAAAGTCACGCCCATCTACTTCCGGTCCATGGGACCTTATTTCGGAAAAATTATGTATTGAAGTCAATGGAGAGAGAAAAATTATCTTTCGATCCCGTTGGAATGTGCCACGAATTACACATATGATGTTTGTCAATCTTAAAAAATAATTTCCATGTCAGAAAAGTCACAGTTTTTCGTAAAACTGTTGAAATATAACACTATGAAAAATACGCAACTAGAAAGACTACAAATCGCAGAGTTGCGTAAGTGATGTCATAACTGATGTCACAATTGTTTTCCTCCACTAAAATAGAGATAGCTAAGATAACTTTAACAAGATGCCTGTGTGCTTAGTACCAGGTTGTTATCATACCAGCAATAGGTCTTGCTCGTTCTTTTTGCTTCCCGTCTAATGAAAGGACCAGGAGTGGCTTGATCAAGTTAGCTACCTAGCTAGTAGCAAGCACGTTAGTTAGCATTACAGCCTTAGCCTTTTCATTTGTATTAGCCTTAACATGAAGTGACATTAAGTAACCCAAAATGTTAAACAGTAAGAGTAGTAGTAATATTTCGTGAACCCTTTATAATACACCATTTAAGCCTGGGGTAGAAATGCTAACGCTACATTAGCATCGGCGATCTTTTGTACTTCAAGCTATCTGCACAAATGGTTGACATTAAACATTAAAAAGATCAGGCAGTTCAGAGAGAATCAAAGGCAGGCAGGCAGGCAGGCAGGCAGGCAGGCAGGCAGGCAGGCAGGCAGGCAGCTTTGCATGAGATTCTTCTGGACATGTTTCATTGTGGTGATAGTGAGGGTAGTCAATCCCTTGTTAAGCAAGACAGTAGTGACAGCCATCTTGGTGACGTCTGTGTTGTTGTGCAAGACCAGAGATGTAGTTCATTGAGCATTTCACACAAAAAAATCTGGATGAAGTTAAATGCATCAATCTGGTGCACTTTGAGCACAACATGAATTTATGGATACAGCTCTCAACACTCATATGCGACCTGCTCTATCGAAATCAGTCGCATTGACCCAAAGACAGATTTTGAGTTGTATACACCGTTGGAAAGAGAAGATTCCTAGCTTTCTAATGATATCAGGATTGTTTTTGTACTCCAAATATTAAGCAAAATATGTCACATTATATAATGACTGTCACTGAGTCATCATTTTGAGAAAAAGGCCTTCACAGTTTTCTCTTCTCTGGAATCCATCGATCTGATTGATTATTAGCGGAGCAAATGATCAAAATACTACGGAGGGAAGATATTTTCGTTTGGAATACTGGTCTGGGGGAAGCTCGCGAGTGTGTGTGTGTGTGTGTGTGTGTGTGTGTGTGTGTGTGTGTGTGTGTGTGTGTGTGTGTGTGTGTGTGTGTGTGTGTGTGTGTGTGTGTGTATTTTTGCGTTAGTGTGTATTGTGTTTGTTTCCCGGGGAAAACCCTCACGAGAAACACCGGCTGTTGTTATGCCTGCTGTAACGTTAAGTTACTCCATTCTCCCCTTGTAATTATGCCGTTACAAGCTTCAAAGTTGTATTTATCATCTGAATTTGCTGAAACAAGTTTAATATTCTGAAAGCCAAGACTTTGTTTAATTGAAATCAGATGAAAACCAACTGTAACGGACCGTGCCGTGTTATTACTATGCGCTTACATTCATAATTTCAGCCTGAGGGAGGGGGGGCGGCGCTGCGGAAGAGCAGATTGCGAGTGAGAGCTGCCTGTCATCTTCCCTTTACAAGCTTCAAAAATGTATTTATCGTTTGATTTTGGAACTAAAAGTTTCATATTCTGAAAGCCAAGACTTTGTTTGTTTAAAATCAAACAAAACACCCGAACCGCAAATCCACGTTTATTTTTAAATGAGCCGTTGCGACTTCCGACTGATTTCGATAGAGCTGGTCACTATGAAAGGGAGCTGTATACTTTTCAATAATCCAAACATCTTTAGAATATGATCACAACCAATAACAAATCATTTAAACTTGTTTATTCTTATCTTATGTTAGCTATAGTTAGTTAGCATTATTTATTTTTATTTATGCATATTTTACTAATCACTCCCTTTTAAACTGTTTTTTTTCTTTTTTTACTGTCCGAGTACACATTGGAATGATTTCTTACTTTATTTTTTATATGAAATAGATAAAGATGTGCTCTCTCTAATGGGTCCGACTGGAATTACTAATATCGTTTGTTGACTATTCTGTCAGCCAAGAAATTGTTTAATCATAAACTTTTATTTTTTTCATTTTCAGGGGGGCCACAGGGGGTCCAAAGTCAGTGTTAGGGGGCACTGGCCCCCCATGGACCCCCTAGAACCGCCCCTGTCCACACAGCGGCGTGCGTTGAAGCTTGCTGGCGGGCGTGTCTGAAACTCGACGAAACAACCAATCACATGAATCTCCCGCCCCTGACACACAAGCAGCGGTTTGATTGGCTTGAGCTTGTACTGGCATATTATTCGATTGGCTGACGCTTCTGCAGAGGCTTCAAAAGTTGAACATTGCTCAACTTTTGCAGCGAGCCACGCCAGCAAAGCTCCGTGTCGCTTCCCACAATACAGTTTGGCGAAAAATGAAGCTTTCAACGCACGCCGCTGAGAGGACGGGCCGTAACTCATTCATAAATGGACATGTGTATTAAACTTAAAAACAATGCACCCTTTCAGTAGGTATAAATGTTAGTGACTCATCAATAGATGGTGATGTGTTTCTCCCTTTTGGCAGTGATAAATGTTAGTAACTCATTCATAAATGGTCATAAGAGATGCCAAGAAAAATCAAGATGGAATGGGGGGAATCAACTCAGTGAACAACAGATACCAAGGATGCTGGCTGATGAAGAAGACGAAGTAAGCTAGGTAGCCAATATAAGGCTTAGCAGTACAGATAAATGTGGGCTCACTATTTGGCAAGCGACCGGTCACAGTTGCCCTGTTTATCTCATGTCTTATCAAAACGTATTATTGTTTTATAAAGTGTTCACAACCTAATTAATTAATTAATTACAAACTATTCGTAAACCCTTTATAAGGGTAGTCTTAATCTAAAGTGGTACAGAGGAATGATATTCCAAATAACTTTTTTATTTGTATATGAAAGAAATAACAAAAGATTGGAAATACCTCAGGCTCCCCAACATAAAACCTGTTTATATAAACTCTGTCGTATTCCATAACATGGACAGATGGCAAAGACACTCTAATTCTTATCAAATTAAGCAGGTGTGCATTTGCTCGAGATAAAATGCTGGGATATTTATCTACAGTCCAAACTGTCGGGCCCTTGGCAACCTCACAGCCTCGAAGGTCAGCTTCTCAAAGGCAACTGATACCCCTGACTGGCCACTTTTTTACTCGTCATCCATTTTGGAAAATGGCAAGAGGAGGCTGATCAATCAAGTGCCGTCAAAAGGGCAAATGGAAAAAAAGGCAAAGCCATAGCCCTGATCCTCTGTATCGACTGCTTGTATTACAGAGGATCACCCTCCAGGCTCTCTGTTTGGACATTACTCTTTTCCTATCTTAAGATGATAACTGCTAACTCCAGAATACAAACCTGCTTGTCGGCCAATTTGTAAAACTATCAAACTGGCTGAATTAAACAAAGCATCTGTTCCGCATTATTGAAACATTTTTTTGAAAGTTGTAAAATTGATTTATTCCAACATCAAAATACTGTATATTTCCTCCGGCAGACGGATCCAAAGCAGTACTTGATCATGCATGCAGTAATGGATCATTTGTAACAGCTACATTTTTTAAATCAGATAGTATGTATCTGTCTTCTTATTTATGTATCTGTCTTACCCTAACGAGGTACAAATCAAATACTGTATGTTGATGGTAGACATTCTTTAAATTCAAACTTTCACTATAAACGCTGTCATTATTACAAAAGTAAGTATATCATTTTTTGGCAAGGTGCTCAAATCCAAATTAATTGTAATTACACTCCCAACTTTATATAAATGTATTTGTTTTCGGGTCAGCTGTGGAGTTTCTGGCATCTTCTGGCGTGGAGCTTGATAGCTACAGACTTGATAACTGTAGTAGCATCATTTGAATAAAGGCTCATACATTTGAAGCAAGCAAACTACAAAAGTTAGCACTATATTTGGACATTTTGGAAATATTCAGGATCAAACGTTGTGCTAACTCTTCTAAGTGTCAGTCTTCTCTGGATCATTCAGCATGGTTGTGTAAGCGGTTTTTGATCATTACAGTCAAGAATTCTCCTTGAGACATTGAATTCTGTTTTAGTGGTGAATACATTTCACATCGTTACATCATGGGTCAGATTGTACACGGGGAGAAACATGTCAACTCCCCACAGCAAATCACTACATTCATTCCGAAGGCTTTTAGTACAGCTCATGCATTTTCCAATTACACTCCAGTGTCAGGGTGCTGTAATGTAAACGCATAGTTAGCAGTCATCCATTTTGATTCTCGAAGCTTTAATGAAGTAATGAATCACCATAGGACTTTGTTATTTCCCTGCCTATTGTAAATCCAGGAAGTAATACATATTGTCAGCTCTTGGAACAGGTTTAATTATTGAAGCTCACACAGCCGATGATTGTACTCAATAAAAAGTCCTCCAAGGTCTATGTTGTATGTGATATTAATGAAAACAAATAAACATGACAAAAATGTTTATAGTGGCACCACTCGTTGGCTTAACTGAAATATATCGCTGGACAAAACAGTAACACGTGTATACAGCAACTCCTTATAAATAGTATTGAATGTGATTAGTCAATGCTTTAATATCTTAAATATGAATGAGTGTATCAAAAGTCTTAATGTACAGCAGTCACTTTTTTGTTCCATTATTAGGATGGTTGCAAAGAGCGCATGGATTGAGCATGCAGTCTCTTTGGTCAACTTAAGGCATGCATGAAATATTAACACAGTATCCAGACATGTACAGCACAAAATATGCCTAAACACGCTCTCATGCATGCATTTATTGATGGGAACATAAAAGCAACATATATATGCATGATGCCAAACAGGCTGTCGCTGTGCTATAAGCGGTGTAAGCACATCTAAGACTGTGCTATTTTCTCAGAATTCCCCTAAATAAAACTATTCATCATACATTCTCCTATGTTTGGAAATACACATAATTACTTAAAGTGCGGTGTAGACACAGTAGGACTCATTTAGTGAAAAGGACTTGCATTATTAATGGTGGTGTAAATTCCTATCGTAAAAGCCCCAGTGCTTGATTCAGAAAACAGGGATATTTCCTGCCGAATGAGGCTGTGTTGCAGTATTGATCTAAATGTTGGATAACTATATTCAATTTGTGAAATGAAGAGCTTCTTCTGCCACAATCTATAGTGCTATAATCACAACTCCATTCACTGACATGCCATTTTCCTCCATCAACTAAACAGCGCACAATTCACTGGTACACGAACCCACGTGCGCAGCTTTGAGATTTCTTGGCATTTGCAGAGTTTTGGCCCTGCTACGTTTCAGCAAATGGACAATCAATTCTACCTTGGTGTCTCCTGCTTCTAATCCCCTACCTTCATTCTTGCTCGAAACAGTTCGGGTTCGGAACACTCCCTCTGCTCGATGGTTTTTGCCCTATCAGGTGCACTCGGGATTGAATGTCGGCACTGTCAGGCAGCTTGTCTCAGAGCAGGAAGTTCTCTTCTCTTCATTCGGTCCTATTATCCTTCAAACTGTCTTGCATTTGCTCCCTTACCTCCATGCTGTGATCTGAAATGAATAGAAATCCTAGCTATTACACACAAATTAATTTACAAAGGCTTAATTATGTATAAAAGACCATATTACATTCTGTGTTATACTCGTTATCAGTTGAATACATAGAAATATGAGAGACCTTAACCCTTTTAAAATGTATCAAAAGCACTTGAGGGTGAAAGCCTTATATCTGATACCTTTGAACAAATTTGTCCAATTTCACACAGTTTAGCAGTATTAATTTTGATGGATACAGTGGAATATTTTATATTCTATCTTCTTACAATTCTACGACAATGTCCTTTCAACATACGGCTACTGTGATAAAGACGTTACAGGTCAGAATGAGGATTTCAGAAATCCTTCTGTACAGTCTGAATAAATAAAGCCTCGTCAATCATCCCCAAACTGACATGTTGTAAAATGCCTCATTAATGGCTTAATGAATCACAATATAAAAGGCTTTGCCATCTCTCCCGCCTGGCTATAGATGTGCATGTCACTTTTATTGATCTGGCCTGTACGTGTTGATATATAGTTTCAATCTAAATGCGTTCAGTGAAGGTTTTTATGGGTGTTTGCAGGGAAGGACATTTATATGGGGTTGTTTGAGCTCACCTCTAGTCAAGTGATTTTGTCGTCAGGGTTTTCTGGGACAAATCTGCCCCTCTGTCATTAAAAATAATCACTGGTTAGGGAAAAAGACGGAAAAATTAAAGGGCACTGTATGTTTTATTAATAAATCCTGCAACAATCACTCCTTGTCTGCAAGAAGTAACAAAAAGAACGAGCTGGAATACAAATGATCCTATTCATGAGTGTTTCTCTAATATTTGCAGACAAAAGCACCGTTATTATAAGCATGATATAACCTCTGCGTCGCCGAAATGGCTAATTCACTCCTTTTTTTAACTTGTGCTTACCTTTCATGAGATTGCTGTAATGTAAAAATATCAATACTCCATCCACGAGGGAGAATACCGAAATAAATTGATGTTACAATGTACTGGATGTGAAACAGCCAGCTGGGTTTAAATACATTCCCTAGATGCCAAATGGTACCTTCACAAGGTCGGTTTTATTTTAAATAAATACATTTATTTAACTTCGAGACCGGAAATACTGTTTCCACCCTGTGAGTGTTGCCGCTAACTTTACATGGACGCTGCCGTCAATAGAAATAAATAGGGGGAAAGACGTAGTATATTCACGTTCTCCTGGCGAGACCTCAAATCATCTTCGTAATATCTATCAAACTATAGATCCTACACATCTACTGGACCTGGATTCTAAAACTACAATATACACTTCTCGCTAGAAATCTAATCAAAAAGCAGTTTAATGGCCAAACTATCCTACAATTTTGGATTTTCCAGAGAGGGTTATTTAAGCAATAGCTCACGACAGGCCGTGGTATATGCTCATTATATCACAGCTAAGGGGCGTGGTTCGGCCCGACGCGAAGCTGTGATATAATGAGCATATACCACGGCCTGTTGTGAGCTATTGCTTAAATATACGACCCACCGGAGCATTTGCAGTCAACGAGAGCACTAGAGGTCGAAAACTTTAAAACGGGATTATAGGTCGTAATAAGCGCTTGAACAATCAACCTATTTGGTCGTATGAGTTGGAGGACTTGTTGGGAGTTATCGGTAAGCACCTTAGACCAATGATGTGGCTATTGAAGCAGTAGTTAAATATGTAATAATATATCTTAATTGTATTATACTTAAGTGTATGTGTCAGTTGCTAATGTGCATACAAGAGTGTTAGGACCATTTATTACACTTTCTATGAAGACCACATTAAAAGGACATAATAGTGGATAATAACACATTTGTATAAAGCTCCAGGAATACCCATCAGTTGTCATTTTTATATTTTTTTCAGAGAGAAAAGGTTAACATAACAAGTGCTTTCACTTAGACATTTAAAAATGAAGTATAAAAAATGAGTCCCTCTGGAGTAATTACACAACAATGAAAAGGGTAAGTTGTCCATTATACTGTGTTTTACGGGATCATTTAAAGAAACCGATAATAACTTGTTAATTTATAGCTAAGACAATGGCACATAAAAGTGCATGGTGAGGACATTCATAGATAATTATAATTAATTTAAAATGATTCATGGCTACACAACATAGTAATAAACACACAAAACTTTTTTAAATCAACATTCATTAAACATTATACAGATGCGACTTGTAAAACATATTTATGATACTTTTATGGATACTTTCGCTACTGTATAAACTTGATGACTGATGTGGCGGATAATAAAATATGATTATTTTTGTTAGAATGTTTTTGTGTGCATAATTATAGTTGTGAGGCAACAGTATAGATTATTTTAATTGAAAACATATTATTTTTTATGTACCCAAAAACTCTAAAAAGCAATATTATCGATGCATCATAATGTACTTTAGATTTCTCAAAAGGGACATATTATTTACTTAAATGTAGTTTTTTTTAACCCTGTTAACATGTTTTAATATTCATAAACACTTCATTTTATCTACATGTCAGGTAATATTCCAATAACGATGAAAAGCATCCATAAGACACTATGTTTGTTATTAATAAAAAATGTTATGTTTAATGACTGTTCTTTTATCGCATCAGAAAGTATTATGTCATAAATATAGTCATAAAGGCTGTGGCTCAGTGGGATAATGCGCTGATCTTCGCTGATGTCGCTTTGAATAAAAGCGTCTGACAAGTGACACGTAATGTAATGAAGAGTTAACACATTATAATTCACTACGAATGCCTCCTAATGAACTTTCTCTTTCTCTCATCTGTGCCATGCTCTTAGCTATCAATTAGCAAGTTATCAGTTTCGTTAGCCCTACAAATAGAGTGTATTTAGGGGGTAGCAAGTTTGAGTCCCACTGCAGTCAGCATGTCGTTGTGTCCCTGGGCAAAACACTTCTCAAATTGCTCCTGTGGGGATTGTCCACAGTACTGAATGTATGCAAGTCGCTTTAGATAAAAGCGTCTAACAAATGACATGTAATGTAATGTAATCTGTAATGAACAACTTACCCTTTTCATTGGTGTGTAATTAGTCCAGAGGGATACCTTTTTAATGCATCCATTTTAAATATCTAGGTGACAGTTATTTTTATGTTAAGCTTTTCTAACTGAAAGGCACAAGAAAAAATGACAACTGATAACAATAATGCACTAAATGTACTGGAAAAATATCCTATAGAAAAATTAAGGGTTTTATCCAGATATTATATACTATTATATACTACTACTACTACTACTACAAGATAATTTTCTATGGTTCTCTACCATATTTTCGATTGCCATTTTTTGTATGCGGGTGCTGTAGAGTAGACGACAAAAAAAGGCTGTAATGTGAGATTGTCCTCACAAGTCACAAGATCCAAATGTAAACCTTAATGTCTGAGCGACGACTTCAAAGTTTCAGTTTTTTACATTACATCCCTTCACAAGTTATCATAGGGTTAATGACAAACACAACTCTTATACTGAAATGCACTGAGGTATTGTAGCAAGCGTTTAAATGTAAATGTGTCCAGGGCGGTCAGTAACATTGGAAAAGTTAACAATGTTGCCCCTAACAGCCAGTAGTGTTTGATTGATGGTCCTATAAATGTGGGATACATGTGATTTATAGGCCTCTGAATTGAAAATGATTGTGATTATTTTTTGTCATTCCCTTAAAACTGAATTTTTCTTTGGTTGTATAGGGCATTCACAGGCCTGGCCTATCATATAGCATTTTCCACTCTCCTATCTTTGCACCTTTATGTCAATACATCTTGTAAGATTGACAGACACACAAATATACACACACTTTTACGAAGTTTAAAAAGGTTTCAACCACATCTGATACTGACAACTTAACATTGATCCTGTCGTCTTTTAGTTAGATGGACATGTCAGGTCACCAAGACAGAATATCAGGATCATGGGTGGTTATATTGCTGTTCTAAATGACAACGAAGAGTATTTGATCATGTTGAAACTAAGATAAATGTATTACATCCTGCATGATTGGTGTGCAAATGTGTCTGTCCTAGGATGGCAAATGTTTATACTCTGCATCTGCTTGGCTTACCATGATATTGTTAACCAATTTCACTACTTATGCTTATACCTTACCAAAAGAAGCAATGAGTGTGAAAAGATAATTAGTCTGAATGTGCTTCTCAGAAATGAGAAAGAAGGGAGATGACTCACTCATACAGTATACTTCGATCCTCTGCTTTGGAACAAACGTTCACTGCGTCAGAAAATGAAGGAAGTATACATCCACACCGTCTCCTTCTCATCAATGCTTAGATTTGTGCATGCAGTGCAGATCAGGCAGGTTCTAGATAGTGTAACTTTAATTATTTTCCATTTTTGAATGACAATAAAGTTCATAAAATAAATTTCTATGGCATTCAGTATTTATTTTTGTAAAAACAGTATTGTTTTACAAATGATTTGACCTGAGCAAGGCCATACAACAATGAAAGCAATCATACGCCATTCAAACAGGGCTAGTATTATAAAGCCTATCACTGGAATTATATTAACAGCTATTATTTTTCTTCTGCCAAATTGCCGGAGACAATCCATCACTAAATACCTGCTGTGGTTGTTGTTAAATTAAATTAAGTGTGCTTCCTTATAGGAATCAAAACAAGGGGCTTCATTGGAAAAGGCCTGGATCCTGGACCACATTCTGAATGACTAAACGGTATTAGTGTGGAACATGTATAAAGTTGTGGCCTGAGTGAATTCATATTTTTTTGTTCCTTATTTATTGATCAGACATATACTTATATTATTTTCAAATAATGGCTTTGACTCACTCACCTGCTACGTCATGATTTGGTTGGTGTCCAAATAACCACTGAGTCATTCAGCAATCAGGCATAGCGCCGGAAATGATCCAGTAATCACACCATAAATGGCTTTTCTTTATTGTTAGGAGGATATACAGTACACTTAAAATAGATCACAATAATATAACCTGTTCCAAGCATCCTCTCTTCTATCTCTGCCCATCTCTGGCCCCTCCAGGGATGAGTAGGAGGCTGAATCTGCCGTACACTGAGCCAACATGTAATGTACTCTTCTTAATGTTGTTCCATCCTTTCATAACCTGTTGTGAAAGCAGAAGCTGATAGATATTGAGTAGCTAATGTTAGAAACTGGACAAGCTGTAAATGCTGCATCCTGAGTGAGGAAGCTCTCCCAATGTGTTTCTGAGGTCACAGACAACTCTGTACTGTAGAATACTACTATTCAACATGTCTCCATGCAACAAAATGCATTTTCTCCTAAATCATGGTGGCAGTATGATTGAAGTTGTGAAGCTCCTTGGTTAGCTAAAAGAACATTTATTTTGGATGAAAATAGAAACAATGTGATGTTGACAACTAGTTTTATAAAAGGGACACAAACACCGGTTTCCTTGGTAAAGTCCTGTGTTTTTTTTATCCACACGCCATTCACACCAAATCAGGCACAGCAGCCTCCAAGATACTCCATGACGATTAATCTCTCATGGCAGGGTTGTACTATGGATCCCCAATACGCGATTGGCCACCAAAGAGAGAAGTCGAGCAAAGCTTACCCAAAAGTTGTATCTGTTGTAAATTTGTATCACAGGCACGCTGCTTCTTTTGATCTTTCTGTGTGTACATACATTTTTTGAGATTGACAATAAAGTTGACTTTGACTTTTGACTTCTTTCCAGCATTCCCTGAAGCGCCAACCACCGCAGTCCAGATGCATTAGCAACATTCAAATGAATACAGGAACAGGCTTTTAGCTGCTGCAATGATTTGGTGTGAATGCAGCCTTAGGTGATTAACAAAACCATTATATAACAACTAATGGAAAGAATGATACTGTGAGCTTTATGATAATGTCCCGAAGTAGCTGTCACTGCCTCAACTGCTCCTTCAAAGTAAAAACGTAAAACAGCTTTTACCAAGGCCAAATTTGAAACTCCAAACAAATGTTGACAGCTTACAGCTGGGGGGTATACTACGAAGCAGGATTTTCGCTTAGCCGGCTAACTTCAGGGAAAACTTGGGGATTCTGGTCCTACGGAGCTGGTTCTCTTTTTAGCCGGCTAGATCTCCATGGTAACTTATGCTGTGCGGCTAACCTGGTCGGGAGCTCAACTCAGTGAAAGTTCTGCCTGCTGACCAATCAGAGCTCAGTGTGCAGAGTTTAAAGCGATCAAGTCATATTACAGGAGAAAGGAAATACAGAAAAGCTGCCGTTGCAGGAAAGACGGCCAGCAAAAATCACAGACTGTGTGAACGTGAACATTAATAGAATATCACCTCCCATCTTCAGAGCAATCTGACTATTATAACATTAGCATTAAGAAAGCTTACTTAAATATCTGCCACAACATAAGTAACCGGATCAGAGTAACATTAAGTACAGTCCGCGGCATATCACATCATGATGTATCATTATATTTCCTTATCTGAGTCAGCTGAGCCGTATCTGGCCATGCAACACTCACAGTGTCACATACTGTATGCAGAAGTATTATTTTAAGCAACACATTAAGTTGATGAAACTCTCGAGACAAATGTAATTAAAGTCAGATCCACTCGTGTCTTAGACGGGGCAGTGATATCATAAACCTGTTAATGTACCCATACAAACACTTTTTCTTTTACCAGCTGTATTCAACTTGCAGGTGCAGCTATATGGCTTTTATCCTGGATACAGTGTTCAAGTCATGGATGTTTAAAGTTTAACTTCTTCATATGTCTAATATTATGGTTCACTTGTCATTCAGGAAGTATGACGCGGCGCTGTCAGTACGCTTGTCCATGTTTGTGATTGGTCGAATGCTCCAAATACCACCCCTTTCATGTAAACGCGCACCTAACTAGATAGGACACGGCTGGCTTGAGCGATCCACTTGATAACCCGCGTCGTAGTACAGTTTAGCGAGAGCGCGTATGTTTTGGATTAGGCCAACCGGCTAACTCAAACATATCCAGGTTAGGTTGAACCAGCTTCGTAGTACAGGCCCCTGGTCACGCTACCATCTTGAAAACATAATCCAGATCCAATCCTACAAAGATGTATTCATTTTATATATCCATGATTTTGCTTCAGTCAGAAGCAATAGGGATTTTCTTACTGATACACATATAGGCCTACACTGATAGTGATTTCAGGCTGACAAGGTACAGATTGAGCACTATGACTCACATTGCGCCATCGCAGAAAATAATCAGTAGGGTATTGCAAATGAGAAAGCTTGATGTGTGAATGATGGTTATTTGTTTTAGCATTGGTCGAGTACAGCTATAAGGAGAACTCATATGATTGGACTTGTGAGAGATGGATTTGCCTTTTGTTGCTGTCCATGCTGTAACTTCTAAAGGAGGACATAATGTCCGCTCTATCGAAATCAGTTGGAAGTCGCAACGGCTCATTTTAAAATAAACGTGGATTTGCGTAAACAAATAGTTTTTCGGGGTTTGGGTGTTTTGTTTGATTTTAAATAAACAAAGTCTTGCCTTTCAGAATATTAAACTTTTATTTCCAAAATCACACGATAAATACATTTTTGAAGCTTGTAAAGGGAAGATGACAGCTCTCACTCGCACTCTGCTGTTCCGTAGCGCAGCTTCCCCTCCCTCCGGCTGAAATTATGAATGTAAGCGTATAATCATAGATAAGACGGCAGGGTCCGTTACAGTTTGTTTTCATCTGATTTCAAATAAACAAAGTCTTGGCTTTCACAATATTTAACTTGTTTCGGCAAATTCAGATGATAAATACAACTTGTAGCTTGTAACGGCATAATTACAAGCGGAAAACGGAGTAACTTGACGTCACAGCAGGCTTAACAACAGCCGTTGTTTCTCGTGAGTGTTTTCCCCGGGAAACAAACAATACACACAAATGCAAAAATACACAAACACACACACATAAATACACACACTCGTGAGCTTCCCCCAGACCAGTAACCCAAACAAAAATATTTGTATATACTTTGATCATTTGCTCCGCTAATAATCAATAAGATCAATGGTTTCCTGAGAAGAGGAAACTTTGAAGGCCTTTTTCTCAAAATGATGACTCGGTGATTGTCATTATATAATGTGACATATTTCGTTAATATTTGGAGCACAAGAACAATCCTAATATCATTAGAAAGCTAGGAATTTTTTCTCTTTCCAACAGTGTACAACTCAAAATGTGTCTTCGGGTCAATGCGACTGATTTCGATAGAGCAGGTCACATATTGTTAATTCTAGGCTTGGGCGGTATAATTTTTTTCATACCGTCATACCTTGCTGACATCATATCGTGGTATACGGTAAATGACGGTTATGACTTGGGTCGACTTGAGCGAGGTGGCGTTTGGCGGCAAATAGATGTATATTATATGTTCGGTGTAAAATGCAGCCCGAGCCGGTAGACGCTCGCAAAGTGCTGCGACGTGCGCGCAAGTGCAAAACAAGGGCTGCATACATGACACATTGTGCAAATGGCACATTTTGAGATCGGATACAGGACGCGTTTGTAGATGTCCGACGTTGTTTCCATTGTGAGCTAAGTTAACAATATATCATCATACATAAACATTTTCCGGGAGTAAATACTTGACTTATTGAATAAAGTTTGCTATATTCACTAACTAGTTTGGCAATATTATTCCGTGCATGTGTTAAAAACCTTATTTCCATTTGATTCATTGGTTTACTCGCGTGAATGTTTAGCACGTAAATGCTTTCGTTTTTAAAACCGTCCGACCTCGACTACAAAACCATCAACCAGTTGCATAGGATTAAAAAATGTCAACACTCACTCACCCCGTCTTAAACATTCCCAAAGAAGTGCCTCTGTCTCTCGTTGTGCTGGATGAAGTCACTGGCGACGAGTAAACCCAAAATAGTCCCAAACAGGCGCAGAGGCATTTTTTTTTTTACTAGTTGTCCGAGTTCGGGGCCGGCAAATGCTGCCGCCATCTTGCTCAGCTCAGCTCTGCGCTGAGCTCTGAGAGCGGGAAAGACGGACTGCCCTCCCCTGCCCTCTGCTGGCGCGTGCTGTGCATTACAACCAATGTCGTCCCTGTCAAAACTCCGTGTCAGTGTAATAGAATGAAACGCATCTGTGATTTGGCGCACAGTCTGTGACGTCACGGTATTGAAAATCATACCGACGGGATTTCGAAATACCCTGGTATACCGTCATACCGTCATACCGCCCAAGCCTAGTTAATTCCCAATAATTCTGAAATTATAACTTTGTTTTATATCCTTTTATGAATCTCAAAGTTACTTAAAGTTATTGTAATCTATCATAAATAGCAAAGTAAATGGCACTCTATGGGGCAATTAAATTCCAGATATGTATCAAAGACAAATTAATGCAGTGGAAGCACATAGGCCTAACATAGGCCTAACATCTTGGATTCTTGTTAAACATAAGGTCGGCTTTCACATACTTTGCTAATCACATTTCAAAAGCTCTGTGATTAGCACAGCTGCTGAGCTACAGTTGCTGGTCTGGCATATGCCTTCCTCATTTAATTGATAAAACTTAAATAGGAAGTGAGCATCCTCTGCAGCAGACATCAATTAGAAGAGGAATCCGGTTTAATTTAGATGGCTTCCAATCAGTTTCCCTGAAGGTGGTAATTACTGTATGTCAGGTGGGTGTGTGCGAGACAGCTAACAAGGTGTTGGAGCTGTTCTTTAGTCATTGAAATGAGCACATGTTGACACTTATGGCGCATATCCACTACAGCGCGGAGCGCGGTTTAAGCGTGCCGTGCGCCATTAGTTGATTTGCCAAATTGTTTGAAGATCACCTCAGAGGACAACCCTACGACAAAATTACATTCAGTTGCGTATTCAATCAAGAGTGAAACCTTTTCTCCATGATCCATGTCCTGTTTGTCAATTACAACCAAACTACTTCCACAGAATGTTATTAGAAATGTCTTTGTCACTCATATGTGACAAACAAATATCATCCTGGACAAAATATATTTACCTTATCCAGAATGTACATTTAAATTCAAATTGTGTCCATTGCAACTTAATTTTTAGGGGTCAACAATCTGGACAAGGAGTGGACATAATACCTGTTCTTCGATCAAACCTTTGAAGGATAAAGGATTGATGTAAGGTGACAAGGCTTAACATCATCTGGGCCAAACCACAGTTTTTCACAAGTCATGATTCTGCTCAGTAGTTTCCTGTTCAAACAGCTCAAATGCTTTTTGAATAGATCTAAGAGGAATCACAAGCTCACCTTCATGGTTTGAATACTGTGACAAAACTTTTAAAATAAATCCCCAATGTGTTGATGAGCGAGCTAAATAAAACAGCACTTTTCAGTATACTTCAGTTACATCTCTTGAGAGTGCTGGGGGACTGATGCATGCAAGCCTGGCTGTCACATGTTTGTCATACTTTTACAGGGAGAGCAGAAAATGTGACAATATGACCTCTCAATACCTATGAGCATATTGAAGAACTCTAACGGCAAAAGTTACTTTAGACCAGGGGTGAGCAAACTTTTTGGCTCGGGGGCCACTATGAGTTTTAAAATTTGACAGACGGGCCGGGCCAGTAGCAGATCGGTGAAAAAATATTTAGCTGTCCACTCCTCATTATTATACACTCTGCACTCAATGTTGACTTTTCTTTTGTTTGGTCCACTCATTGTTACAGATGCAGGTTCAAAGGTGAATTATTGCGTCATCGTTTGCGTCATGACGTAACCGTTTACGTGCCTTCTTATGACCCACACAGCGTTTTACGTCGCTGATTTTTTCCACAACACCGCTCACAACAACATCAATACAGGACGGTAGTTTGGTAGTTTTTAATTATACGAAGCCAGATTACATTAAAGAACTACTTCTCCAACCTTATACCTTTCTCCAGAGTGCCGTGGTGCATTATTTATTAATGTGGTTCAGCTGCATTACTGCCCGCTGCAGTGCAGCTCGTCTACCGGAGTTTATTCTCCCATTAACTCGCGGCAGAGGCCGCTGTAAAGTTTTCATTGTCTGACTGTCACACAAGCAGCTGATAAATATCCCCCATCCCCATAAGTGAATGTGTTTTAGTCTGAAAGCTGTTTGGCATCACAACGCTGTTATGAAAGTTTCTCTGGCATTCTACAGGTGATGTTAGCTAATCAGACTACTCTATCATATTGTGGCATAAGCCATTTTCTACACGCATATTTTACCGGCGTAGTTTTCATTATGATTTTACTTGTGATGGCCACATGTAGCCCATGTATTGATTACATCCGATAGCTGCAATAATACAACACAACAGAAAAATGTCTGCCTCTTCACAATGGTCAATAACAGTGAGCAGATGGTCATTAAAGTAAGGTAAAATAAACAGAATCACACAAAGCCTGGTTAGTATTGCCTGACTTTATATAAGTGTTTCTATAAGTGTGTGGTCGCGTTGTCACTTTGCTCAGCGCTACTGCTTGTTACAACTTGTATTCACCGTACTCGCCATGAACTGTTATTGCTCAGGTTAATCTCGACCCCCTCCAATGTAAGCGTGACGTATTTGGTTCTTGGATCTTGCCGGGTTGCCGAGTGGGGTCAGAGAATAGACCAGACTCCAGCAAAGGTCAATTGTTTTACAAATTGCAATCTGCACCTCTTTCTCTGATATTTTGAAATGTTTCCAAGCGGCAGACATGTTGGCTGTGAGCCAGCCGTGTGCATGGTCGCGCGCCGTGCTTGTCGCCGCGTTTTGATTACGTCATCACAACAACACGTTAGGTTACCAAACTTATAGGTGCATTTGTTGTTGTTGAAGGCCTGGCTGTTACATTCTTTATTTACACTATTTTGTTGTAGGCCTACTGGCCTTGATGTTTATGCAGTTTTAAAGCACCTTGGCTTTGTTCTGAATGCACTTTGTTGTAGTTATCCTACAGAGAAAAGAAAATGCACTTGACTTGGAATTAATGTACTGTATGCCAGTGGTTCCCAACCTTTTTTGAGTACTGTACCCCCAAAGCATTTCAAGCCAACCTAAAGTACCCCCTACTACGCAATCAATCGTGGTGATCCCCAGGATATATTAACAATCTATATATTGTGGCAGACCGGCTGTGTGTGTGTGTGTGTGTGTGTGTGTGTGTGTGTGTGTGTGTGTGTGTGTGTGTGTGTGTGTGTGTGTGTGTGTGTGTGTGTGTGTGTGTGAAATGTGTGTGTGTGTGAAATGTGTGTGTGTGTGTGAAATGTGTGTGTGTGTTAGAAATGTGTGTGTGTGAGAAATGTGTGTGTGTGTGAGAAATGTGTGTGTGTGTGAGAAATGTGTGTGTGTGTAGCTAAGGTGAAACCTGGGAGTGGAAGAAGGAGAGAAGTGACGAGGAGAGATAGAGAAGAGGAGGATATTTTTGTCTGTGTGACCCGATGCGACAATTAATGTGACACTTAAATCATATTCAATCATAAGTAATCATATACATTATAATAGCCATTGTTTAAAGACTTAAAAAAAAAAGTAAGGTAACTCACCAATTAATGTGACACTTGAGCTTGTTTCTCCCTCATCAGTTTTGTGAGTCTGGGGGAAATTGTTGCAACAGCTGTGACCAGGTTATTCTCCAAGTTGAGTCTGTTCCTGTGTTTAGTCTTGATGTGGGTCAATGCGGAGAATGTCACCTCACACAGGTATGTGGACCCAAAAGGCAACAGTTCATTCAGGGCATGTTTCCCCAATTCAGGATACTCCTTCTCCACACCACACCAGAACTGTGTCAGTGGTGTGCTTGAGTACCTCCTCTTCAGGCTCCTATCTGAGGACACATCTATGAGGTCTTCTTGCAGTCTGGCGGGAATGCTGCTGTTAATGCACGTCACAAATGGATTACGCACCCAGTCCAGTGTGGATGACTTGTTGTCAATATCAGGGAAGTAGGAGTTGAACTCATTCTTGAGCTTGGACAAATGTGTGTGTACTATTTTCACAATTGGAGCTCTGTCACATTCACCAGTAGCAATGTATGCGTTCAGCTGCAGGAAACAACTTGTATCCCCTTTTTCACATTTGCTCTGCCAGAGCTTGATCTTCTCCATGAATCCACACACTTTGTCATACAAGCTAAGAACATTTGTGTCTTTACCTTGAAGAGAGAGATTCAGCTGGTAGAGTTTGCTGAACATATCAGAGGTATCCCAGCCGAGCTACCCAGTCAGCGTCGTCGAAAATAGCCACAAGTGGGTGTATGTGCTCCGACAGAAATGCCCTCACTTCATTGCGTAGCTCGGAAAGCCGCTGTAACGTTTTCCCTCGGGATATCCAGCGGACGTCAGTTCGAAGCAGGAGCTGTTTATGTTCTGACCCACCGTCTTCACAAAGTGACTGAAACAGTCTATGATTCAAAGGCCTGGACTGGATGAAGTTGATCACTTTTACGGCATCATTCAAAACATCGTTTAACTCTGGACTCATTCTCTTGCTAGCTAATGCTTCTCGGTGAATCATGCAGTGCGTCCATGTAACGTCAGGGTTTACCTTTTTTATGTGAGCCATTAATCCATTTACTCTGCCGGTCATCGCCGCAGCGCCGTCTGTGCACACATGAGAGCAGGATTTCCAATCCAGCTTGTGTTGAGAGAGAAAATTGTAAATAACGTTAAAAACATCCTGTCCGGTAGTTCTCCTCGTGAGTTTCTTGCAAAACAGAATGTGCTCATTCATCTCCAAAGTGTCTTTGTAACGCAAAAACGCAATCAGTTGTGCTTCCCCACTGACTCCAACTGCAAAGCGAACGTACCAGACGCTTTACATTTTTCCACCACTTGGTCAATAATGTCAATTCCCATGTCGTCGATCCGATGGCACACAGTATTATTTGACAACGGCACTTTCTTCAGGACATCAGCTGCTTTCTTATCGAGCATAGTTTCTGCGAGAATTATAGCAGCAGGCAAGATTAGCTCTTCGGCTATGGTAAATGGCTTTTTCGATTTAGCAACGAGTAGCGACACGGCATAAGATGCCTCCAAGGCCTTGGTTGAGACCGATGCCGCTTTCTTTAGTTTTTCT